>NC_071100.1:7877500-8205000 GCF_024256425.1 Clarias gariepinus | reverse complement strand
GTTTCAAGGGTGACTTTTTATGTCAGTAGGAAGTGCAGACCTTCCAGACGTGAGCGTGTAAATGAGGGTTTGCATGTTTTGAGATTGTTGAGGCAGTGGGACAAACTCTCTTTGCTTAATGGTATCCTGTACAGAGCCATCAAAGATCCTCTCACAAGACACAAGAAATTTCAGTTTGTCTTGCCTGATTCCCTAAAACAGCGAGCTCTTTCTGGTGTTCATGATTTGGCTGGTCACCAAGGGCAACCACGTACCCTATCTTTAGCCCGCCAGAGGTTCTATTGGTCCGGAATGGAACAGGATGTGCGTGATTACGTCAGGAGATGTACCCGTTGTGTCCTGAGTAAAACTCCAGAACCGGCAGCAAGAGCACCTTTGGAGAGCATTAAGACCACTGCACCCTTGGAGCTTGTTTGTATTGATTTCTGGGCTGCTGAAAATAGGCACAATAAATCTGTTGACGTTCTTGTAATCACAGATCACTTCACCAAGCTAGCACACGCTTTTCCTTGCCAAAACCAATCTGCTAAGACCGTTGCAAAGAAACTTTGGGATGGCTTCTTCTGCGTTTATGGCTTCCCAAAACGTATCCATTCAGACCAGGGTGCTAGTTTTGAGAGCGAGCTTATAGCGGAGCTGCTGCTTCTTACCGGTGTTGACAAATCGCGAACTTCTCCATACCATCCAATGGGGAACGGTGGAACTGAAAGGTTTAACAGAACATTGGGTAACATGCTAGGATCGCTTCCTCATAGATCTAAACAAAAGTGGCCACAGTTAGTGCAGACTATGACTTTCGTGTATAACTGCACTGCCCATGAAACAACTGGGTTTGCCCCGTTTTATCTAATGTTTGGTAGGGTTCCGAGATTGCCTATTGATCTGATGTTTCAGAGTGTTCTTCGTGATGAGTCCATCTGTAATTATAATGACTATGTCCAATCTCTTGTCAGAGACCTGCAGTCTGCTATGGGGCTGGCTCAAATGAACTCTACTGCAGAACAAAAGCATCAGTCTGACCAATACAACAAGAAGGTTAAGGGTCTACCTTTGTTAGTTGGTGATCAAGTTCTCATTGCCAACAAAGGCTGTAGGGGTAAACGGAAGCTCGCCGATAAATGGGAGCCCACCATGTATTCCATTGTTTCCTCTAACCCATCTTTGCACATTTATAAGATCCGCAGCAACTCTGGTCACGAGAGAGTAGTGCATCGGAATCTATTGTTGCCAGTTAACTTTCTCCCTTTGCCCACAGATGGGTCTGACTTTTCTGACCGTGAAAGTGGTGATATTGATCACTGTTCCGCACCTTCTCAATCTGCACGTGATCTAGCTGAATCTGCAGTATCAGTTACAGATGATTCGTCACATGCAGATTCTCTGTCCGTCATTTCTCATAGGGCTGTCTGTGATGATGATCCTGTTGCTTCTTGGGTTTCATCCCATTCTTCTCAAACTCTTTCTGAGGCACATGATGATTTGTCAGTTGTCGATCATGATGCCGGTGCAGACGCCCCTTTACCGGTTATACCTGTCTCTAACTGTTCATGTGACCCTGTGGTTACCAGTGATTCCAGAAATCGGTACACCACCAGGCTTGGTAGAGTAATTAGGCCTGTCCGTAGACTAATTGAGTCAATGGTTCAACTTGAGTCCTTCCTAGGTAGTGAGCCTAGATCTCCAGTTATTGATATTTAGAGCTGTGCATTGTATTACATTGTATACCTTTTTTTACATGCACTGTATGACATGCTGAGTTATTTGTTTTCTCATGTATCTTTATAAATTCTGTCTTTACATCAGGTCTGGATATTTCTAAGTGTAATGGGCACTTTGTATGTGTCTGCAACATGTGTTGAAGTTTGGCCAACTTCATTCATATTTGCACCCCTTTGTTGGGGAGCTTTCTATGCTGATGGTCTGTTTTTTTTTCTGGAATGTGGACCAAATGATCCTTCTGACCTGTTTTTTTTGTTTGTGTGTTGCTTTTCATGCGTTTATATACTCTGTGAATTTTGTATAAATTCTGGGGGGGTGAGTGTAACGGGTATAGAAATTAACCTGTTAAATTGTTAGAATTTACACAAAATTGTTCATTTCATATACCTGATGTAGATGCCTGTTCGAGGTAGGCCCTTTCCCCTTTAAATCCTGTGATGTCATCTAAAGCCAATACAATTTCCTGTTTTGTCCCCTCCTCTTCCCTTTTCCTGATGGAACTGTATGGAAGAGGTATGTTGTTTCTGACTTCCTGTAATCCAATTAAATCTTTATTTTTATTATTCTTTTTATTTCTATATCTTTACTCCAATTTGTGTGTATAATGTTATAAAATATATTTGCATGATTATTTTATGGCATTTTTCATTTTTTTTGGGTTATATTACCAATTTTGGCTTAAACATGTGGAAATCAAGCACATGATGTACATCACATTTATTTTATAGAGAACAAGGGCTATTCTCACTCGAAGGCTGTTTGTTCCTTTATGTGTCAGGTATGTTTCTTAATATTTAATTTTTAAGTTTATTTACATATGTTCAATTATTTATGCTGTAATTCTGCCCTTTTCCTGATGGAACTGTATGGAAGAGAGAACAAGGGCTATTCTCACTCGAAGGCTGTTTGTTCCTTTATGTGTCAGATTAAATGCATCCAGTGAACCGCCATCTGTGTCCCGTGTCTGATTCACACAACGCAGATTAAAGTCTAACTGGAGTGACCGGTTACATATGCAGGTATTAATAGGCTGCAATAGGTGATAATGTTAATGAGGTGAACATCCCCACTTGACAAGTTTTGGTACTGTGTTTTGCTGCCAGTGGAGAGCTCACAAAACAATTTAAATAAATATCATAACATTTACTTAGTTTACATTTTTATTTAGCTCTTCTACATTAAAAATAGTTAACATAATTAATTGTAAACTAACAATGAACTAATAGTTAATAAACTGTAAATTAAACTAAAACGATTAAATTAAAATGCTAATCATGTACAGTATTTCTGCATTCAGGAGCATTACTTAAGTTCCTGTCATCACCACCACCTCAGGGAGATCCTTCTGTCCACCCCAGTCCATCCTTCTAACAGTGAAAATGGTAAGCTCAGGATGTTAGATGTAGTGTTGCTATATCAATACATATATCACCGTTGCCTCTGCTGAGAGAAGCTTTTCAGCTTTAAAGCTGATAAAAACATGCATCAGGTCAAAAATGAACCAAGAGAGGTTATCAGCACTGGCACTAATTTAAATTGAACGGAAAATACGAAGATCTTTGAATATGGAGGACACAGTGACAGCATTTTTGTAGCTTAGGCTCATAAGCACCATTTTTAAGGTGACAATCTATTACTGTAAATAAGAAGATTGTTCTGTATCTTTAAGATTTTAAATTAATATTTTGCCAAAGAATATGCACTTTGTTTAAAGAAAAAAAAAAACTATTTGTTATATTATGTGTTTTAACTACTTTTTTATGTTGTATAAATGTATATTTAGGTAACAAAGATATATTAACGAAATAATCTTTTAAAAGGGCCTCATCTATTCATTTTGCCTGGGGCCCACACTTCACCTTGGTTGCCTGTAATTATTCTGGTCTAACCTGCACTGCATTAACTAAATATCTTGACTGAACCTAGTTACACTGCACTTCCTGGAGACATATTAGTGCATTGTAATGGCACTGACAGAGTAAGGAAATACTCAATAAAGGTTAATATTGCAGTGTGAGTCTTAAAACAGTTCAAATTAAATTAATAAAGAACTTAAATTTGTATAAGCTGGCAGTTCTGTGTCTACTAAAACAGCAGCGTAAATCTCCACCCCAACTTCTGTCTCTTTTTCTCTCTCTCTCTCTGTCTCTCTTTCTGAGAGGCCACAGGAAGTGTACAAACAGCCAAACACCCCACTTCTCAGTCAGTCAGTCATGAGAAGAACAGGATGGAGCTCAGTACAAACTCTGTGTTACTCTGTAAGTAAATGTTTTCTGACTAAAAATAATGGTGTATAAACTACTTTTGTTACAGTACTACTATAATTGGTTCCAGGAAACCATTTGGATTAAGAAATATAAAATAATAAAACATATAAATTTATATTATATATGTTATAGAAATATTATATTAATTATAAAACATGTTCAATGGTCATGAAAAACTTTTACAGTGTTTCAGAGGGGAAAAATTATTGGTTTAAGCAATGACTTTTATATCAATGTTTCTTCATGTTTATTTTGCATAATGTTATGAACATTTTTGTTGATCAATAAACAAACCACAAGTCAATTTTATTTAATTTTATTTTATAAAGGACTAATTTTGTCAAGTAGTTGAAGGCCTGAGAGCAGAACTTGTGGCGGAGGTGCTTTTTCTTCTTTTTTTATTAACTTGCGTAAGATATGAAGAAAAGCAGGAGGTGTGAATGTGTCATAACCAACTCGAAACTATGATGAATGAAAATACTTTCACTGGTACTCATGTTTATCATATGTTCTACTGAATGTTTTATCAATGTGAAATGTATTGTTTATTTATATGGTGTTTATTTCTTTGCTGTTTACATATATAAAAATTATTCTTGGCCAAAATTAAATTTAACATTGATTATATTCATATATAAGCATTAAAGGAAATTTAAGCAAAGTTGTGTGTTCAGTAAAGTGTTGGAAGAAAAGATGTCAAAGGTATCAATGATAGATAGATAGATAGATAGATAGATAGATAGATAGAATATATTAGATGGATTACTATATTGTACAACATGTAAGCAACAAGTGAGAATTGGAGTGAGGCAAAAAGAAAAGTAAAAAAAAAAGTTTTTTAAGGTGTTAATTTAAGGTGTATTGATGAGGTAAGAATGGTGTCAAATAATCTGAATATTCTGTTTCTAACTAAACGTGCATGACGATTGTATTTACAGGTAGTTGTGAATCTGCTGTTCTCAGATCATTTATCAAGAGTAGTTTGATTGTGGGCAGGGTTAGCTGCATATGTTGATGGTGTATTCAGCTCAAAGTTTAGTGTGCTTGTCACCATGTTGGTGGTGTTGAGCTGTGGCCTTTTGGGTTATGGGTAAAGAGACATAGGTGCAGAGGTGAGAAGCAAGTTACAGTCCTTTTTATTAAACAAAACAAAACATGAACTTGAACAAAGCAAGTTGGCTTTATATTGAAGAAGTGAAGAAGAATAGCGTGATCAGTGGTGTCAAAAGCTGCACTGAGGTCAAGTAATACAAGCATAGGTACACAACCCTGATCAGAGGTCAATAGGATGTCATTTACTGCTTTAACGAGTGCTGTCTCTGTACTGTGATGAGGCCTAAATCCTGACTGATACAGTTCATGTATGCCATTTCTATGTAGATATGAGCATAGCTGCTCCGCTACTATCTTTTCCAGAATGTCCAAATTGGTGTGTGTAATACAGTTGATGTTTTTTTGGTTTTCTATTTTGTCCTTTGTTGTCTATTCTTGTTGTTATTGTTTGTTTTAACTTGATGTGATCACTGTTTTTGTCTTTGTCTCTTTGTATATAGTCTGTATATATGGTTCTGTGTGTATTTATTAATTTGTGTGTAACATCAACCTGCCAGGGGGTCTGCAGATGGAAATTAGCCTTAGGCTATAATCTGACATATTTACATTTGTGAAAATGTTCATTAATATGTATTGTCCCTTCTTTTTTCTCAAAAGAAAAAAAAAATCCTAGAGATAAAGAAGAGGTTTGATATTGGTCTGTAACTGGACAGCTAACAGGGGTCGAGGTCAGGTTTCTTAATTATTGGTTTGATAACTGCTAATTTAAAAGATTTTGGAACATAACCAATGCTGAGTGAAGAATTCATTATTCTTAACAGGGGTTCTGTTATTGCTGGTACTATCTGTTTAAGAAAATGTGTCGGTACAGGATCTAATATACAGGTTGATGAATTTGCAGATGAGATGAGTGAAATTAGTTCATTCTCTTCAAGGGGAGTAAAGTATTCTAGGTTCTGATCTGACATGGCTAGATTAACATCTGTATCAATTACATTGTTCGGTTTCAAAACTTCAATTTTATGCCTAATATTTACAATTTTATTATTGAAAAAGTTCATGAAGTCCTCACTGTTGCATGATGTTGTTAATTCTAAATGGGTTAACTTATCAATAGCATGCCATAATAGACAATTATATAAGTGAAATCACCAAACTGTCGCTATGTCAGGATGAACTAACCTTGAAGACCAGATGACTTAGCTTTAGCGATTAGCCCAATGTAGCATGGATGGTGAACCAAAACGCGGAAGAAAGCGAGTAGGCAGGATAACCACGTGATTTAGTTCAAGGACTCTCACAAAAGGGGAGCAAGGGAAAAGGTCGAGGATCCAGCACACAGTGTAGGCGGGACCACTGTTGATGATCCTGGGAGGAGGAGCAGGGGGGGTGGGTGAATTCATTGAAGAGGTGATGAAGTGTTTCAGTTGGGAGGTGTGGAAAACTGGATGGATCCGGAGTGCCGCAGGCAGCTGGAGCCGGTAGGTGACAGGATTTCCTTTTTTTGTATGGGCCGATGAACCTGGGAGATAGTTGTGTGATTCTGTGTAAAGATGGAGATTTTTTGTGGAAAGCCATACCTTGTCACCTACGTGGTACAATCGTCCCAGAGGGTGTCGACGGCGATGCTGGGTGACGTAGGTGGTGTCAGCTGACCCGTTTGTGGCCAAATTGGAGGATTACCTGCACAGTAAGGCGAGAGGTGGTGGTGTCGGTAGTGGTGGAGATTTGGAGGGAGCCCGGTGAGTCTCTCCTCTGGCTCACCAGGGCTGCGCGTTTTCCGGATGGACAGGGCAGATCGCCCGGTGGTGTGCCGCGGACCCACAGTAGGCACACAACCCCTCTCGATACCGGCGCTCGCATTCTGCTGCGGTCAGGGAGGCGCGTCCTAATTGCATGGGTTCCCCGGCTCCGGGTCAACCACGGCAGGAGGTGGAGATCCGACAGGTCCAGTAGTAACAGCGGTGAAAGTGGTCAGTGGTGGAGGTGCAGTACGGTGATAGGTGGGAGCAGGCGGCAGGGTCCTCAGGGCTGGCTTCGGACAAGAGAGGAGGGGCTGATCGATGCGGAGGGCCAGCTGGATTAATCCCTCCAGCGTGACTGGAAGCTCTCGTCCAGCAAGCTCGTCTTTTATACGTGACGCCAGCCCCTCCGGAGCGCGGCATCTCCCCAAGATGTTTGTACGGCGAGGGTTCTAAACTCCGCGGTGTAGCGACTTACGGACAATCCATCCAGCCACAGGTGATAAAGCTTGGTGTCGGTCTCCACCTCGCCTGCAGGGTGTTCGAAGGTAAGTCTGAGTTGGCGTGTGAATTCATTGTACGAATGGGCAGTGTCCGAGTCTGATTTAAGAACTGCCGTGGCCCACTCTGCTGCCTGCCCAGATAGCAACAAGAAGAGTAGAGCAATGCGTAGCCGATCGGTGGAGTATTTGGTGGAATTAAACTCAAACACCAGATTGAGCGCTTTTAGAAACACACTACACTTCCCGACCGTGCCATTCCATTTCTCTGGTAATGAGAGAAAACCATCAGAAGAAAGGGGGGGGGGATGATGCGGCGCGGCGACCGCTGCGGCGGGTGGCTGGCTCGCCGCGCCAGCAACAGCCGCCCAGAGATTTGCGTTCTCCTGCCTGAGCTCCGCAACCTCGCGGCGCGAAGCCGCGACGTCTTGGACGGTCTGGCATAGAGTAGCGAGCTCCCCGGTTAGCTTATTGTTAGCTTGGCATGCTGGTCAACCACGTCACAGAGATGCGCATAATCCAATGGATTTACTGCGTTTGGCTCAGTCATTCTGTCAGGATGAACTAACCTTGGAGACCACATGACTTAGCTTTAGCAATTAGCCCAATGTAGCGTGGATGGTGAACCCAAACGCGGAAGAAAGCGAGTAGGCAGGATAACCACGCGATTTAGTTTAAGGACTCTCACAAAAGGGAAGCAAGGGAAAAACACAAATTTAACCCACGTCCTATAAACACACACTTAATATCAGAAAGCAAAACCCAAGAAGGTGAGTACTCACAAATCGCTGGACGGACAGCCAAAACCAACAAGGGCGAAACTCAATGACTGAGCGTTGAATCGTGGTTTGATTACTCCTCTTATACTTCCTGGTTTGCGACCGCTTAACTTCCGGGACCTAGTGCTGGTCGCCGATTGAGTGTGCATGACACGCTTATATTTTCATGTAACCTGTAGTGGCGGTGAAACAAATCAGGTATACATTACAATAATAGTTGATTGACAAACATCTGACAACACTGTTTACCAG
The DNA here is from genome assembly GCF_024256425.1 of Clarias gariepinus. Lineage (NCBI taxonomy): Eukaryota > Metazoa > Chordata > Actinopteri > Siluriformes > Clariidae > Clarias > Clarias gariepinus. The sequence continues at coordinate 8,196,688 of NC_071100.1, read as the reverse complement.
CTTCAGAAACAATGTGAAGCATGTCAGTTGTTTGGGGTTGTATAGCACGCAATGGAATGAATACGATGAGATGAAGGAGTAGAGGTTTAATACCCCTACAGTAATACGTAAGTACGGTTCATCATGATTCAGCACGAGTTTTGGTGCCGTGGTTATGTTTCGATTTTACCACGCAAAAAAAACTAAACATGTTTAACATGCGGAAGCTCGCGGACCTTGCAGATCTTTGCGGAACGTCGGACGGGCACTCGAGGCGGCTCACGGTGCCTAATACCCCAATCTCACCTATGCGGTTTGACTCATGGTGAGACGCGATATTAAGCACCGTAAGCTGCCGCGATTGCCCGTCCGTGAATGTTCCACGAAGTTCTGCGAGGTCTGTAAGCTTTCGCGAGGACCGGCAAAAAAATTAAACGTATAATCTTTCACGCGGAAAGATGGAAAAGTAATCACAGCGCAAAAACCCGCGGCGAATCATGATGAATCCTAATTACAGCCACTGCACGCGTAGGTGAGATAGGGGTATTACGCATTACAATCACTCAGAAAAATGAATGGATACGGGGTTTGAAACTCTATAAAATATAAAAAAAAACTAAATAAAATTTTATAAAATAAAATGTGTCAAAAGCCCATCCAGTTATGGATAATGGCTAATGATCAGTGAAACATATTTTGAACAAAAAGCAGCAAGCAGCTGGACATCGGGACGTGGAGTGTAAGTACGAAGCGTTGGCCTGGCAAGCGTAGGTCTGAGCAGGTTAAGTGTCACGGTTCCTTAGTCGGCGTTTGTGTTTCGGCATAACTGCAGAGGCGAGCTGGCGATTTAATAACGTTTTTTTATTTGACGTGAGACACAAACACAATAACGCTCTTTCTTTAGAGCATGTCTGAAGCTTAACAAAAAACACAACCGACATAAACCATAATAATATGAACAAAAGCTTTATAATAAACCTAATTACCTTCCTCAGTTCAGGTGAATGCCTACATCACCTGACCGAGGTGCAACCTGGGACATGCAGTTCCCACTTAAACCGAACAAACAAACTACAAAACCCAAATAGTCTTTGGTCCCGGACTCCTACCACAGTGGTCCCACTCTGGACTGGTCTAAGCTGGGCGGCGGTGGAGCTGGAGCGACGTCCGCGAAGCTTTGAGGTGGAGGAAGGACAATGCTCTCCCAGTCGCTCCACGACTCGCCACCCTTGCTTTCGAGCTGAGGCGGAGGGAGCGCGTCGTCCTCCACGTCAGGCGGAGGCGGTGGAGCAAATGCGTCTTCGTTGCCGTGCCGCAGCGGCGCATAGTCCTCCATGTCCGGCAGAGGCGGCGGTGGTGGAGGAAACGCGTCCTCGTCGCCATGCAGCAGCGGCGCGTAGTCCTCCACAATGGGCGGAGGCGGTGGAGGTGGAGCAAACGCGTCCTCGTTGCCATGCAGCAGCGGCGCGTAGTCCTCCATGTCGGGCAGAGGCGGTGGAGGTGGAGGAAACGCGTCCTCGTTCCCGTGAAGCAGCGGCGCGTAGTCCTCCGCGTAGTGCAGCGGGAGTGCGTCGTCCAGATCAGAGAGAGGGAGAACATCCGGGACTACAGCGTGGCTCTCCCGAACCTGGACAAGCAGCTTTTGGAGCTGCACCACCTGCTCCCGCAGGTCACAAATGCGCTCCTCGTTTTGCTGTGCCAAAAACGTGTAGACATCTCCCGTTTGTCCCTCGCCACCGTCATGCCAGACCTCTTCGGTCTGTGCCTCTTCATCGGTGCTTGGGAGCTTGTATCTCCCCGCTGCTCACCTTTAAAGGGCGTCCGCCGAATGGCGAGCCTGCAGCCTTCCCAGCTCTTCCACGCCTTTATCTCTCTTTGCTCCTCGCTGTATTCCAGCAAGTCCGCTGGTTTGGCGAGCCTGCAGCCTTCCCAGCTCTGCCACAGCTCTCTCTCTCCTTCCCCCTCGCTGCCGTCCAGCCATTCCGCCAGCATGGGCAAGATGGTAATAGCTTCTCCCCAAAAACATCTAGGGGAGAGACCTCCGCTATGCCACTTTGATGGTCTAGCTTTCTGTCACGGTTCCTCAGTCGCCGTGTGTGTTTCGGCATAACTGCAGAGACGAGCTGGCGGTTTAATAATGTTTTTTATTTGACACAATAGTAACGCTCTTTCTTTAGAGCATGTCTGAAGCTTAACAAAAAACACAACCAACATAAACCATAATAATATGAACAAAAGCTAGACGCCTGACTGAGCTTCAGTCAGGCTATTTATAATAAACCTAATTACCTTCCTCGGTTCAGGTGAATGCCTACGTCACCTGACCGAGTTGCAACCTGGGACATGCAGTTCCCACTTAAACCGAACAAACAAACTACAAAACCCAAATAGTCTTTGGGCACATTGGCGCCCTCTAGGGGTTATCCCTTACATTAAGAAGCTTTATAATCTGTTGTCTTGGAAGGCAAAACCTTAAAAAAATAATAATAAATAAATAAATAGCGACCTCAGGAAAAATATGAAAAGGGCTGAAGTTTTGCCTAAAGAAAAAATTTATATGAACCACACGGCTCCGCGGACGGCACTGTCTTCAGTTTAACACAACAACACGCTGTATTGCTGCCAAATTGTTTGCTACCTGTTTAATATTAAGTGATTGGCAATTTTAATGCATTAGTCACGTTATGAAATAGGCTAATTAAAAGTCATTCTATTAGTTCTGATATCAAATAAAATAAAATTCTTGTGATGGCCAAAACTAGATATTGGTGCTAAAAATGTTTCACTTAAGTGAAAAAGTGAAATTTTATATACAGTACAGTGGAAAAGTCTTAGGCACCACATGCATAAAAATAGAAAGGAGTGAGTGTGACAAAGTTACCAGAATAACTCTTATTCTCCAGCATGTTCAGTAAAACCTAACAGCTGTTTGTTTTCTTATGTTTTCTTATAAAACTGTACAAATCTGTGTCTAAAACTTCTGAATTTAATCAATAGGTATTCACTCCAAATATTGACTGTTTATTTTATTACTCTTTATAAAAGTTTCTTTTATGCATAAATGTTTTCAAAATCATCTTTTGCTTATGCCATATTTTTGTATGTCCCCAAGACATTTGCACAGTACTATAAGTGAAATACTTGTTAGGTTTTACTGAGCTTGATCAGTAGAATATGAATTAGAGAGAGAATATGAATTATCCTGGTAACTTTGTTACACTCGCTTCTTTCTATTTTTTATGCAAATGCGTACATTGAGTTTTTTTTTTTTCATCTGAAAACAGGTCTGTCTTGTACTATATATTTTTCTTTATAGCCATGCATATATTCTCCTTTAATAGTATTTATTTATACATTTTTAAATTATATATGGAAATATTGAATTATTTTGTACATAATTATGCAGACATGATAAACATATATAACAAAATTGGTACAGCATATAATATGGTGCCTAGGACTTTTGCACAGCATTTTAAGACCATATAGCATTTTTCATAATACTTAATGCTGCTTATTTTCTATGCCATGTAAATTAAAATCTTTCAATGATCGTTATTGTCATTTAAATGAAACTTGGCCAATGTAGATTTATAAAAGTGTAGTAAAAAGTAGTAAAGAAAAGTGTATTATTTTAAAATGCAAAACAGTTAAAATTAACATGAATTTGACATTTTTATGGATACTACAGATATTTTGCTTTTTGCTTATTTTCAAATTTATTGAGATACACCTATAGAAGCATATGACCTGTAAAAATTGTTGCTTTAATGGGTTAAGACATGCTTCTACAGGTGCATCTCAGTAAATTAAAAAATGATCAAAAATTTTGATTTATTTCAGTAATTCAGTTCAAAAAGTGAAACATCGATTCATTACACACAAATTGAAAAATTTCAAGTGTTTATTTCTTTTAATTTTGATGTTTATAGCTCACAGTTAATTCAATCCCAAAATTCAGTATATCAGAAAATCAGAATATTGTCTTTAAACAGTCTCTCAGTCTGGTTCAGTAGGCCACACAATCATGGGGAAGACTGACTTGACAGTTGTCCTGATCATTGGTACCCTGCACATGGAGGGTAAGACACAAAAGGTCATTGCTAAAGAAGCTGGCTGTTTACAAAGCGCTGTATTCAAGCACAGTAATGTAAAGTTGAATGGAAGGAAAAAATGTGGTAGCACCAGAAATAACCACAGTCCTGAGATGATTGTAAAATGAAGCTCATTTAGGAATTTGGGGGAGATTCACAGGGAGTGGGCTGCAGCTGGATTCAGTGCTTCAAGACCCACCACCCACATACGTATCCAGGACACATATACATTTTTTTGTGTCAAGTCACTTTTGAAACAGAGACATTGCCCAGAGTCATCCTACCTGGCCTAAGAACTAAAAGGACTGGACTGTTGCTCAGTTGGCCAAAGTCCTCTTTTCAGATAAAAGTAAATTTTGCATTTTAGGAAATTCAGGTCCCAGAGTCTGGAAAAAGAGAGTCGTGCCAAAGAATCCAAGTTGCTTGAGGTCCAGTGTAAAGTTTGCTCAGTCAGTGGTGGTTTAGGGAGTCCTGACATCTGCTTGTTTTGGTCCACTATGTTTCATCAGGTCCAAGGTCTGCGCAACCATCCACCAAGACGTTTTAGAGCAATTCACCTGTTGCGTCCACTTCGACCACGACCTGGAGGCATGGGTCAGGGAAGGTGAGGATAGGGGCAGAGGTGAATTGGCATTTGAGTTCCTTAAAGGCCTTGAGCGCCAGAAAAGAAAGGGCTAATATACAGTACATATTGTTTTGCTTTGGGGCACTGCATTTTTGTATGTTTATGGGGTTGTTGATATGTACTAAGGTAGTTGGCATGTGAAACACACCATTTAACACTTTTGCTAGTTATTTACTGTTTGAATTGCTATTTACTTTGTTGTATCTGGAGAAAAATGTGTGTGCTGTAAAACTGGAGCTGTTGTTAAACTTAGTTGAGCCAAATGTGAAAATTATTTGTTTTTCTCATCATTTTGCTGGTTGAAAAGGAATGTTTTAAAGAACATATTTTGAAGTACATTTGAATGTACAGTGCTTGCCGGCACGATTTGCACGTGATGAGCTCTGCGAGTGTAGAGTTTAGCAGTTGAAGATGTGGTGGGACGTGAGAACATTGTTTTTGCTTCCTGAAAGAACAGTGCTGTTGTTATGTTCTTAAAATAACTGCCACCCAAGAGTCTGCTAAAACAACCTCAATACCAAAAGACATCATAACCAATCCAAAAGCACTAGACACTTCTGGATTACAAGATATTTATCAAGGCTTTTTAAAATGTGGAACACCATAATGGTCCACCATAATGTCAGAGCAAGGAGTTCAGCTTATGAACTACATAAGAAACAAAACAAGTTCTACATACAGTAGTAGGAACCCTTTCCCACAGCTGATCAAGCCAAAATGGCAATATACACAAGCAGAAAATACAAGTTGGCACAAAGTAGTATATACAGACTGCGACCCCCAAAATATTTTATTCAAACTTATTTAATTAAAAATCCTATTTGATTTAAATTGTTACATGAATATGTAAGATATAAACATGTTCAATTCTTATGGAAAGAAAATATATTTCTCTATATATTAACTGTTAATACATTGAAAGATTTAGTGTTCTAATCTAAATATATTCACAATAAATGAAATAATATATTGTAGTAAAAACTGCAGGAGAAGCAAGTTCAGCCATATATAAGACCATAATGGCAAATCAAGACACTAAATGATACTGATGTCAAAATGATTAAAATTTACCTAAACACCATTCAGCTACTCCATTCACAATTTGTTGTTGTGAGGAGATCAACGTATTTATCAACCAAATCCCTATCTTATTTCAAATAAAATTTGTGAAATAAAGGATTGTAAACCTTTTTTTTTCATTAATTCTAGCACTTGCTGTCTAATGAAGGCACAAAAACAAACACTACTCATCACTTGTGTTCAGATACACTGGAGTCAATGTTAAACATGACAGCAGTGTTTAGTTATAGTTATTGTTGTTATTCTGTTCTGTATTAACTCTCTCTTTTTTGTGACTGATGCAAAACTACTGACTGTTAACATGGACAAATATGTAGTAACTGCACTGACACTTATGCAGCTGAAAGTTAAACAGAAAATGTTACATTTTGTTCACAATTGCACAGTATATATTTGTATGTACAGTATATAATTACTCTGGGCTTGCCTATTTTTTTATTAATGATTGATTGATTGATTGAATCATTCATTGATTGAATCATTAATTTATTTATTTTTAATGAACTACACCAGGACTTACTGAGAAATCAGTAGTACTTTATTAGAGAAAACATTAGTACACAGTATCAGTGTGTCTATAATGTGCAGTGTTTAATTATGTACTGAATCTTTTAAATGTTTAAAGTGTTTTTTTCTGTTCTTATTCAGTGCTGATTTTACTCAGACCAGTGACATATGCTCAAGGTAAGTGTATATATACTGTGTAATATATATATATATATATATATATATATATATATATATATATATATATATACTTTTAGCACCTTGTTGAATCAATGCCACGTAGAATTAAGGCCGTTCTGTAGGCGTATTTGTATGGTGTTTCTAATAATTCTTTAGGTTTATTAGGAACACCTGTTCAACTTCTCATTAATGCAATTATCTAATCAGCCAATCACATGGCAGTTGCTTCAATGCATTTAGGGGTGTGGTCCTGGTCAAGACAATCTCCTGAACTCCAAACTGAATGTCAGAATGGGAAAGAAAGGTGATTTAAGCAATTTTAAGGGTGGCATAGTTGTTGGTGCCAGACGGGCCGGTCTGAGTATTTCACAATCTGCTCAGTTACTGGGATTTTCACGCACAACCATTTCTAGGGTTTACAAAGAATGGTGTAAAAAGGGAAAAACATCCAGTATGCGGCAGTCCTGTGGGCGAAAATACCTTGTTGATGCTAGAGGTCAGAGGAGAATGGGCCGACTGATTCAAGCTGAGAGAAGAGCGACTTTGACTGAAATAACCACTCGTTACAACCGAGGTATGCAGCAAAGCATTTGTGAAGCCACAACATGCACAACCTTAAGGCGGATGGGCTTCAACAGCAAAAGACCCCACCGTGTATCACTTATCGCCACTACAAATAGGAAAAAGAGGCTACAATTTGCACGAGCTCACCAAAATTCAATTCAATTCAATTTTATTTATATAGCGCTTTTAACAATGGTCATTGTCTCAAAGCAGCTTCACAAAAAAATTAAGAATTTTTTTTTTTTTTAGAAAGGAAAAGAAAAGAAAATATTTGGAAGTGTGTATGTGTGAGAAAAATGTGTCTAGATAATAATGAGATGAATGAATGATGAATGAAATGTCTCTGATGAGCAAGCCAAGGGTGACGGCGATGGTGGCAAGGAAAAACTCCCTAAGATGGCAATAGGAAGAAACCTTGAGAGGAACCAGACTCAACAGGGAACCCATCCTCATCTGTGTGATAACAGATAGCAATAACATCATGTGTGTTGTGCAGGTGAAAGTTCAATATAACAAAAGTTGTGTAGATTAACATGAAGTCCAGTTCAGCACAGGGAGTCAGTAGGTGCACTGGGTCTGGATCACTGGAAGCACAGGAGCAGGATGTGTAGCTCCAGCCATCATAAAGCAGAATCCAGCTGGAGCTGGTCCTTCTCTGGATCCCTTAGAAACCTCGCAGGGTTGGCCTTTGTCTACTAAAGCTGGCACAATCTCCAGATGCCTCGGGATGGGTGGAAAAATACAGAAAAGATGGAGAGAATTAGCGTAGTTGCCATTCAGGATAGGTGTACTGGAGTATGAGGTTATGGGATGAGTTACGCGTATGCCAGAATAAAGAGATGCATCTTGAGTCTACTTTTGAATTGGGAAACCGTGTCTGCTCCCCGAACACTGTCTGGAAGGCTATTCCAAAGTTTTGGAGCCAAATATGCAAATGCCCTGCCCCCTTTTGTAGATTTTAAAATTCTGGGAATTACCAAAAGTCCGGAGTTTTGTGATCTTAAGGGACGTGGTAAGATCTCTATATTAGAGACATCTATACCATGAGATATAATTGAATCTAGTGTATGATTAAAGCGGTGAGTTGCTCCATTTATATTTTGTTTAACCCCAAAGGAATTTAGTAAATACATAAATGCGAGTGCTAAAGCGTCGTTAGCATCATTTACATGAATGTTAAAGTCTCCTACTATTAACACTTTGTAAGCGTTAACCAGTAGGTCTGATAGCAGATGTCCAAATTCTTTAAGAAAATCGACATATGACCCCGGGGGTCTGTACATGGTGGCCAGAGTAAAATATAGCGCGGGTTTATTATGTATTTTACTGAATGCAACATTAATGATGAGCACTTCAAATGAGTTAAACCTGGGGCTTATTTTCTGAGTAACAGTGAGTACATCATTGTAGATAGTGGCGACACCACGACCTGTTGGACTGGGCTTGTGCTTATAGAAATATCCTGACGGAGTAGACTCATTCAGACCAATATATTCATTTGGTTTAAGCCAGGTTTCGGTGAGGCAGAGTGCGTCAAGGCAATAATCCGAGATCATTTCATTAACAATAAGTGCTTTAGTCTCAAGGGATCTAATGTTGAGAAGTCCAAACTTTAGAGGTAGATTTTGATTACTTCTTTGGCCTTTTTCTGGTTTTCTGGTTATCAGATTGTTTCGGGCAGATTTAACAAATTTATTCTTTTTTCTCACTATTCGGGGAACAGACACAGTTTCTATAGGACAAGCTATGTGTGTGCGTCTATTAGTATGGCGAGTTGTATTGTGGCTTATATATAAAGAATCTAAGGTATGACTTACCGCCAGTCAGATGGTTCGTAATGTCCTGGAGATGTTGTCAGAGAGCACCGCTGCTCCAGCTCTGCTAGGGTGCAGGCCATCTGTGTGGTAGAGCCTAGGACGCTCCCAGAAAACATTCCAGTTATCAACAAAGGGTAATCTCTGTTGTTGACACCAAGATTGTAACCATTAATTAAAGGCAAATAATCTACTGAACCTCTCGATTCCTCTCTGAAATGTCGGAAGTGGTCCAGATACGACGATCTTTGTCGTGGGCGATGTGCTGCAGACCTTCTCAACCAGGTTCCTGAAGTCCCTCTCTTAGGATCTCCGTCTGCCTCAGCCTGATGTCGTTCGTGCCAGCATGAAGAACCACAGCTCGAATGTTCTTCCGCAAGGCCGCAGGCACCTGTGCAGCAACATCAAGAACACGTGCACCAGGTAAACAGCGTGTGTACGCCTTAACCTTAGCTGTGGTAGCACGCACGTGCCGCATGATGGAGTCTCCGATGACCAATGCGTCGTGTGCCGTCTCGCGGAGAGGAGTGGTTTCGGGTCAAGATCTCGAAGACTGGTGGTGGCAGAGGAGGAGAGGTCCTCGCCCGGGGCTTGGCGCGCGTCTTTCGCTGCTGCAGTATCCAGGCCTCGTGGTATCCCGGCGCCGGGGTGAAGGAAACCTGGGCGGACTGCGTCCTCGGTGCGTTGGACCTGGACAGAGGAGCAGGCGGGGTTGAGGTTGTCGGAGAATTCTCATGCCGAGAATTTACCTGGGACAGGTGAGCGTCGGTCCGCGACGATTCCAACGTGGCTTTCCGCTGCTGTAGCCGGGCCAGCTTCACCTGTAGGTCGCGGATCAGCTTCTCCACGGCCTCCAGCTCCAAGTCCACCGAGTGCAGCTCCAATGTATCCTCACCTGCACACAGGGGCAGAGACACAACCGACATGGTGTCTAAAAATAGAAATAACTGGTGTGAAAGAGTGTAAACAAACTTGAGATAGCCGGGCTAACGGGCTAGCGATGCTAATGGAAAGCCGGCTAGAAGCGGTGTGCTGCAAAACAATTAAAACTTATATGATATAAACTTATACGAAAACGATATAACACGCGTTTCGAGTGAATATATTATAAGGTTGTATGAAATACTTATCTGTTATATGTTTACTCTTCGTAAGTGGACAAAAAAGTAGAAAAATTGGTCAGTCTGGCGGAGCTCGGAAAAAAGCAGCATCTCTCTCGTTCACCCAAACCTCAGTGAAAATGTCTAAACACCCACTGTCACAAAATTGGACAGTTGAAGACTGGAAAAATGTTGCCTGGTCTGATGAGTCTCGATTTCTGTTGAGACATTCAAATGGTAAATGCTTGTAGTGAGAAACGCCGCATCTTAGACCTCTGGTGAGAGCCTGACAGGCTGACCGGAGGCAATTATAACAGGGACAAGGCCAGGCATGGCTGGAATGGAGGCAGTTATAATGGGGCAGGCATGGCTAGGATGGAGGCAGTTATTACAGGGCAGGGCATGGCTGGGATGGAGGCACTTATAACAGGGGCAGAGCCAGCCATGGCTAGAATGGAGGCATTTATTACAAAGACAGAGCTGGGCATTGTTAGGATGGAGGCAGAACAGGGACAGAGCCAGGCATGGCTGAGACGAAGCAGGGCATGGCTAGGACATGTCGAATGCTGCCGTGGCAAACCTGACATCACCCTTTGTCCTTGCCAGGTGCATCTAAAAGGGTTGAAAGAATGCAGGTGCAGGTGTGACACATTTAACATACCTGTGATCATAAAAAATACTGAAACATAGGAATAGGAACGGGCCATTAGCATTAGCTTTAGCAGTGATGTGAACAGTGATATGGTAAACCCGACAGGACCATCAGCAAGGGTTAGTACAAATGTCAAACAAGGAATATAAATATCATTATAGGTCAAGGGAGAAACCGGTGACATTAGTCAAATCAGAAATATATAAAAACATGACCATGACAACAATAAACTCAATCATGCAATGGACATGATATATGCTGTAGACTGAAACTGTGTCAAAAAAAAAAAAAAAAAGGCTCGGTAAATAATAGTCCTAAATATTATTATAATATGAGATGACACTTAGAGATGGCACGGTGGTGTAGTGGTTAGCACTCTCGCCTTGCACCTCCAGGGTCCAGGTTCGATTCCCATCTTTGTGTGCATGGAGTGTGCTTAGTGGGTATCCTCCGGGTACTCCGGTTTCCTCTCACCGCTAAAGACCTGTAGATTAGGCTAATTGGCGTTTTCAAATTGCTAATACTGTGTGTATGAGTGTGTATGTGTCTGTGTCCTGCGATGGATTAGCACCCTGTCCATGGTGTACCCCGCCTCATGCCCTAAGCCTCCTGGGATCGGCTCCAGGCCCCCTGTTACTCTGAATACAGGATAAAGCAATATAGACAAAGAGTGAGTGAGTGAGATGAAACTTAATTAAGATGAAACTTAATACTATAAAAAATAATTAATAATTTTACTTTATGCTTATTGTGATTCTTTAGTTTACATCAATCCAATGTTTACTATCAGTCCACGTCTTTACTTTACACCACTACTTTATTAACTGCGGATTGTTTTATAGGGAGTACTGAAGCTGTGCTGACTATAAAGCCTGATCCACATCTGTACAGTGGAGAGTTAGTAAATTTCAGGTGTGACGTACAGGGAGGAGGAGACACTGAATGGACCTACAGCTTTTATAAGAATAATAATTTCTACACAGAGGGAAAAGAGTATGTTATCTGGGTTAGAGACTCTGACAGTGGTAACTACACCTGCAGAGGACAGAGACGTGACTCTCTGATTTCAGTGATCAGTGATCCTGTTACACTGACTGTATCAGGTGAGTCTGTGATTATGATTTTATAGTATTACACAAGCTCATATCTAGTATTTATTTTCAACTACAATCAAACTATAGTAGACATATTTATCATTGCTTATGTGGTCAGCCCTGAACTATTTTTATAAGGCCTACTACTGGTTTGGATACCGCTGTTTAATGTAAAATCTACAATAAATAAAATACAAATAAATTAAAATTGTAACCTTAATATTTAATAAATTTTATTATAATTTTCTTTATTTATAATTTTTTGCAAGTTCTTAAAGCTTATTTTGTCTGTGATGTCTATTGATGGTTGGTGGTGGAAGGATGTGGGAACGGCATCGTTGCTAAAGTTAAAACTTTAATAAGAGTAAAAACAAGCAAAAAAATAAAAACTGGAGGCTAGAATTAGATTAGGTTCAAAAAACAATCCAATACAATAAACTGCAGTCACTAAAACAAGCAAAAAAAAGTCATTTCAGTGCTCAGTTCAGATACGAGTTCAATCCAGGGCCCGTATTTACTGAGCGTCTCAAAGTAGGAAATGTTCAGACAAAGACACACGCGGAGGAGAGATGCTTTAGGATCCAGTTTAAGCGGGTTCACACCCCCATAATACACAGCCACTGCATGCGGTGCTGGTCCCAAACCCAGATATAATGGGTGGGTTTGCTTCAGGAAGGACATCCGGTGTAAATGAAAAACAAGCTGCATTCATGTTGTGGGCATCATGCATGGCACGCACATTAAAATAATCTCATTTATATACTTATATTAAATTATTTAAATGTAAACAATTATTTTTTGAGATTCTCTGTTATAAGCAGCATTTCAGAATTTTGCTTTAATTATTTCTTTACATTTTACTGTCTCCTCCTTGAGCTAAACGTTCTTATCCTCTCTCCAGTTTCGCTTTCTTCTCAAAGTCATTTTATTCAGATTATGACAGTCCTACACATTTCTATTCTAGGGGCTTTAAACAGATGTGATTGGAGTCTGATAACGATAATGTCATGCAGTTATGTCACGCATTGCTAAGTTTTGTCAGTGCATAAAGCTTTCACACAACTGTCGCTGATTTTGCCATTTCACTTTTCTTCCATTTAAAACTACAAAGACCTGTCAACACCCACTATGATGTGCAGCCTACTCTGTGGCTCTCAGTATCGTAACATGCTGTAATAACACGTTTTCTTGGGTCAGAGGGAAAAAAAAGAGTAGGAAGCTTCATAAATGTCAGACTGATGTAGGAAGGTAGGAAGATTTTCAGTCCTAAATGAACTTTGAGGCCGATTCCTACAAGTGATTTTGAGACGCTTAGAAAATACGGCCCAGATAAAGTATTCAGTTTCATGTCAAGTGCAAAACAAAATACAGTACTAGACAATGCATTCAATTTAAATAACTTTTACTTCAAATAAAAGTCCCAGAAGCATATGAAAACCACAAGTCCCGGGGCACAGCGCCCCCTCCAGGGGTTTTCAGAACAAACAAAAAACAAATAATGTTCTTTGACATTTTTGGACTTTAATAGAACGTGGTGCAATTCAGGTGTGTAGTTATTTCATGTGTTTTTTTCCTTAGGAGATATATTTATTGTTTGTAGTTATTCTGTACACCTGTTCCATGATTCATCCTTCTCCTTGCTTGCTATCACCTCATTCTCTGTGCACCTGTGCTCAATCACTAATCACCTCTAATGCCTACTTAACTCACCTGTGCAAGCCTGCTCGGGCTCAAATTACACACACCGGCTCTAATCGTGGAGCTTGCTCACCTCGTCCTGGGCTCTCTGCTTTTTTCATATTCGTCATGGAGCTCAGGCCCTGCTGTGATCAGAACTGTCACGTCTGCCTTGCGCACTGATTTAAGCATGCTTCTTCATAATAAATCTGATTTGCTTCTTGCTCCTCACCTGCACTTAAATCCATCATCGCAGCCACGACCTGTGACAGAGACATGAGGTAAATTATTGTCCCTAAAGAAAATTTTCAGATTTAAGTATAGTTTTCTATTTCCTGTGTAACAGAGAGACCAGAGGCAGTACTGAGTGTATCTCCACAGAGCTGGCTGACTGAAGGAGACTCAGTGGCTCTAAACTGTGAGGTTACAGACTCCTCTACAGACTGGAAATTTAGCTGGCATAGAAAGATTCCTATAAGCTATGGTGTTTACCATATAGAGCTCTCAGACAGCAGCAGAGGATCTGGAGGCTTCTACACTCTTAGTCTTGCTACTCTTAATCACACAGGAGTTTGTGTGCATAGGAGAGAGAGAAGAACGACCCTATTACACAAAGAGCAGCAACAAACAGCCACTTTGGATCATTGGTGAGAAAAAAATATTAATAAGTCTTAAATATCAGATATGTGTGCAATTTACAGTAACACCAAAAGGTTTTAAAATATGATTAATACAGCTGTGTATAAATTTGCTTAAAATAAAGAAAAATGCTATCACTAATGTTATATAATCACTGCTTCTCTGTTGGCTCAACTGGAATCTTTTTCTTTTTGTGTGACTTTTACAAGGAACCTGCAGTGGGGTGGGTGAGGGTTCCTAGAAATCACATTAGGGCTGCATTATAATTATAAATATAGTTATACAGTGTATGGGTCAAGCATGATATTTATAATATATCTTTCCTTGTGTACGTTTGGGTTTTTGTTTTCAATATATCATACCGGTCAGTATTGTTGTTATTTTGTGCCACAGTTAAAAAAAATTAATTTGTTTAAAAAAAAGTTACTTAGATAAACATTTTAATAAAGTACTCTGTGATAAATAGTACCATAGGTTTTATTCTAATATGTGTTATAGTCAAAATAATACAGTATCTTCATAATGTTAATTTCCCTAACAAATGAGTGGTATGAGTTCAGGTAAATAAGGCCAGCAGGACAAACACAGCAAATACAAGTTAAAAACATGTAATGTTCATAAGATCTGGAGTTGATAAAAAGATCTAATACAACATTAGGTGATAATATATGTATTATTGTGGATTGATAACGAAATAAAATGTGACCAGGAACATAATGAGTGTGACCCACAAACGAACACAACATGAGGGATTACTAAATGAGATGTAACTGTGTTTAGTACATATTATTACATAAATAAAAAGTTGTAATGTGTGAATTATGTAATTTTCTGTGTTTAAGGTGAATCTCCTCCAGTCTCTCTGATCATCAATCCCAACAAAACTCAACACTTTACTAATGATTCTCTCTCACTGAGCTGTGAGGACCAGAGTAACTCTACTGGATGGACAGTGAGACAATACACAGAAAATAAGGGAGTGTCACCTTGTTCATGGTGGGGATCAGTTACAGGATCTACATGTAAAATCAGCTCCCTCTCCACATCCTACACTGGAGTTTACTGGTGTGAGTCTGAATCTGGAGAAAACAGTAATCGTGTCAACATCACAGTGCATGGTGAGTAGTTTTTACTGGTCAACAGAATTCTGTGAAGGAAGGAAGCATAAGACAAACAGGATAAAACTGAGATTTTTATTTTACACCAGAAGCAACTTACAAATTAAGTCTCAATTTAAAAAGATGTAAAAAAAAAAACATAAAACACCACAAATAAGTATTAATCATAGAAAAACAATTAAATACCAACAGAACCATTTTGTACTTTATAACTGTCAAGTCAAGTCAAGTCAAAATTTATTTCTAAAGCACATTTAAAAGCAACAGAGTTGCACCAAAGTGCTGTACAGCAAAATACAGATTTGACAACATAAAAGAAGCACAAATCCAATAAAAGAGAATAAAATAAAATAAGAACAAATTGACATCAAGGCCTTAAAATAACATTAATTGAAAGCTAATGAAAAAAGATAAGTTTTAAGAATTGATTTAAAACTAGCTAGCGAAGGAGCAAATCTCACATTTTCAGGCAAACTGTTCCAAAGTTTGGGGGCTGCCGTTGAAAAAGCCCGGCCACCCTTAGTTTTGCAGCGACAACGTGGGACAGTTAAGAAAAGCTGACTACTAGACCTGAGTGCTCTTTGAGGTGTATAAGGAATAAGAAGGTCAGAAATATATTTCGGTGCGAGTCCAGATAAGGCCTTATACACAAAAACAGCTAATTTAAAATCAATTCTGTACTGTACTGGCAGCCAATGTAGCGAAGCTAAAACCGGAGAAATGTGATCCCTCTTCTTAGTTCCAGTTAGAAGCCTTGCTGCAGCATTTTGCACAATTTGCAGGCGAGAGATGGACGTTTGAGGCAAGCCATAATAAAGGGAGTTACAATAGTCCAAGCGTGATGTAATAAAAGCATGGATTACTGTTTCTAGGTCCTTATGAGGCAAAGACTGTTTCAGTTTCGCAATCGATCTCAGATAGAAGAAACTGCCCTTTATCACTGTACTGATTTGTTTTTCAAAGTTCAGTAACGAGTCTACTACAACACCTAGATTCCTTACATAGGGTTGGACAGTGGCAGAGATAGACCCTAAATTAAAAGCAGATAAATTTCTAGAATTACTTTAAAATCAGGGTTTTGCATTTGTTTTCATTCAGCTGTAAAAAATTAGACGCCATCCAAGATTTTATCTCCTCCAAGCAGCTATGCAGCCTATTCAAACAGGCACTGCTGTCAGTTTTTACTGGAAGATAAAACTGGGTATCGTCAGCATAACAATGGTAGGAGATATTATATTTTTTGAAAATGGCCGTTATGACTTTTAAATATGACCGTTAGAGACGGTTGGTCAGGAAACTCCTGAAGTCAGATACAGACAGGACACTTTCACTCACAAACTCCTGTGAAAAAATTCAGAGATAGATTCAATTAAAATCCATGATACTTTAATTAGCAAATGAACAATATTTATACTTTCTTCCTCTCGCTTCACAACTCATGAGAACAGACCGAAACCAGAACCGAACCGCAGATTAAGCACGCGCATATAACCCTCGGTATTTTAAGTGTGATTAAAAATACAAGAAATAGCTTAAACCAAAATAACGAGACTAAACATCGCTAAACAGAAGGTGACATTTATCTTTAGTATTTCGTTTCTATTTAGAAAGATGGGAATTTATTCCTGCTTACTTTTTCCACACGCCCGCCAAACGCTTGTCTTCTCAACACACTGCGTTCTCTTCTCGCGATGTTTGATCTGATATTTCCGTTTCCATAGTGACAAGATCTCTTTGGTTTATCTCAACATGATTGAATCGAATACATGTTAAGTTGTTGAATTTCATGAAAATACAACAGAATTTATTCATGTTCATCTTGGAAACATGAAATTATTATGTACAAAACACATATTACATTTTAGTACATGTAACAGGTAGCCATGTTCATTTTTTTTCATTTTATATATATATATATATATATATCACTCAGTAATACTCAGAACATTATAAGTTACATGTTATTTAATAGTAATATTGTGTCACAGTTAAGTTTGTCATGAGCTGATTCATCTACAGTAGTGCAGGTAAAACACTGAATAATGCTGTAATGCAGCTCTAAACAAATCTAGTTTTACAGTCCTTTATTTAAAGAGTTTGTATCCAATTCAACAATACAAAACAATCACACTAATGTATTTCGCTGTGAAATAAAGGAAAAGTCCAAATTTTCTGTTCTGTAAATCCAGAGACTGAGGGCCATCCTCTGACTCTACACTGTTTATATCACTACACACATTCCTCCAAGGAATTTCTATAAAGATGAATCAGTTCTCCAGACAAAGACTGCAGGAAAGATAATAATCCAGTCTTAAAGTTAGATGAAGGTTTTTCCCACTGTGTTAGTCTCCAACATAACCTCTGTATCTTCACATAATATAACAGGATACTTGGTAATCTGTATACAATATCCAGTGTGTTCACATGTGTTCACTTAAAGTGTACTAGTGTAAATGCATTTGTTTGTTCTGCATTTAGGCTAATACCTACAGTTTAGGTAGTTTAGCGAGAATAAAGTATTATTATTATTATTATTATTATTATTCTCCTCTGTATCAGATCCATCACATGTAGAAGCTCCATCAGGTGCAGAACCTCCATCAGTTCCATCAGCTCCATTCTCAGTGCTCTTGCTGATCAGTAGTGTAGTGACGGCTTCTCCATATCTGCTGGTCACCATCATTCTGCTAATCAAATGTTACAGAGCTCGAGGTGAGAACTCTTTTAGGACATCTCTGTCTTTTTTAAGAGCAAACCACTCATGAGCTATTGAAAATGACTGAATGTGTGATGTTTACTTTCTAACACATTTTTTTTTGAAGCACTGTCAGTTTTTCACTTCACTTCACCCTTTAAACTCTATTTAGGATGAGTTCAAAAGCAGTCTAACTGGCTTCATGAACAACGTTTATGAACCTGCTACATAAGTGACCTTCTTATTTTCTTTAACAGCTTAAACTGATGAAGAGAGAACCGAGAGTGGTGTCATAGAGGACTGAGCAGAGTCGCTCTGTAAAGAGAGGATGCAATTATGTGTTGTTGTTTTTTTGAGATTAGTGGATGGATTGTATGATTACGTTTTTTTTGGGTGTAATTTTTTGCTTTGGACTCTGTCCTTGTGAGGTACAGTAGAAAATGAAAAAAAAAAAAATACTTCTATGAATAGGTTTTCATTGTCTACAGCAGTGTATATTTTCTATATACAGTAAATTGACTTTACCAGTAGCTGTGTGAGGAGATTTGTGGATTAAGTAATGTTCAGAGATGTTACTTGTAGAAAGCAGGACAGTTAAATGTCATGTTTCCTTACACCTTTATGTCAATGCAGTTAACACAACAGTGTGTATCATTTAATAGTAGGGGCAGTTCAGTGGGATGGGTCATTTGATTCTTAACAAGCTGAGATGTACAACCCCTAGCAAAAACTATGGAATCACCCCTCTCAGATGATGTTCATTCAAATGTTTAATTTTTTGAAAAAAAAAAAAAAACACATATATTCCACAAAACTATTTTCACTCAACAATCCAAACTTTTGGCTGTATAAAACACTGTGTAAAAAAAAACAAACAAACAAAGAAAGATAACTATGGTCAATGACAACTGTTGTTACAGCTCATACAGAGGAAAATATTATGGAATCACACAAATCTGAGGAAAATTATATGGAATCACCAAATAAAAAACTACTAGTACTTTGTTTCACCACCAATTCACAGCTTGAATTGTCTGAGGCATGGATTTAACTAATGACAAACAGTATACTTCATCAATCTGTCTCCAGCTTTGCCTTATTGCAGTTGCCAGATCAGCTTTGCAGGTTAGAGCCTTGTCGAGGACCAATTTCTTTAATTTCCATCACAGATTTTCAATTGGATTGAGGTCTGGACTATTTGCAGGCCATTTCATTGACATTATATGTCTTTCCTGTAGGAATGTTTTTTTTTTTTTTTTTTTTTTTTTTTTACAGATTTTGCCCTATGGCACGATGCAGTATCAACCTAAAAAATTATGCTACCATCACCAAACATCCTTTCAATTGATGGAATAATATAAGTGTCCAAAATCTCAACATAAACTTGTGCATTTATAGAAGATGTACTGACTGTCATGTCTCCAGTCAGTTGTCCAGTTGAGGCAGTTGTCTTTATAAATTTCATTGGAACGGCACCAAACAAAAGTTCCAGCATCATCACCCTGCCCAATGCAGATACGTGACTCATCACTGACTATAACTCTAACTCAGTTATCTGCAGTCCAAGATTGTCTTTCTTTAGCCCACTGAAACCTTGTTTTTTTCTGTTTAGATGTTAATGATGGTTTTCGTTTGGCTTTTTTTGTATGTAAATCCCATTTCTTTTAGGTGATTTCTTACTGTCTTACGCAGACATTGACTCCACTTTCTGCCCATTTGTTCCTCATTTGTTTTGTTGTGCATTTTCTGTTTTCAAGGCATATTGCTTTAAGTTTTTTGTCATGGCGCTTTAATGTCTTTCTTGGTCTACCAGTACGCTTCCCTTTTTCCACCTTTTCATTTGATTTGTAATTGTTCCAGATTTTAGACACAGCTGACTGGGAACAACCAACATCTTTTGCAACATTCCGTGAAGATTTACCTTTTTCAAGAAGTTTGATAATCCTCTCCTTTGTTTCAACTGACATCTCTCGTGTTGGAGCCATGAGTTATGTCAATCATCTTGGTTCAACACATCACTAATTAGTCTGCAGTCTTTTTGAACTGCAGACTAATTAGCAGTTGTAATCAGATACAGGTGTTTGTTTTAGAAATGCAAAGTGCATGGTGATTCCATATTTTTTCCCTCTGTTTGATCTTTAAAACAGTTGTCATTGACTATAGTTATATTTCTTTTCTTTTTTTTTAAAGTGTTTTATACAGCCAGAAGTTTGGATTGTTAAGTGAAAATAGTTTTGTGGCATGTACTGTATGTGCTTTTTTTTTCTACACAATAAAACATTTGAATGAACATCTTCTGAGAGGGGTGATTCCATACTTTTTGCCAGGGGTTGTATTATCTGTGAATTATATGTGATATATAAAAGCTTCTTCTTATTATTGATATTCTGGCTCTTCTTGCTTAGAGAAGGCTCACAAGTGAGAGTTTAAACAATGTTGATTACAAATCTGCTGAATCCCCAGTCAACCATCAAGTGTCACTAAATCGAGTCTTCATCAGACTGCTAAATTAGATTGGCCTGACTATAAATCAACATTAAAATACCCTTAACTGAAATGCATATCAAATTAATTTCTGTTGAAAATTATTAACAAACCAAACAAGGCAAATTCCTACATCAAGCCAAGACCCTGTTGTGCTCAGTGTATTTCCATCCTTAATTCCAATTGCATTGTGGAAAGACCTTTAGGATTGTTACACTATGGAAAATGACCTTGAGTAGTCATGTTGTAAATTAGATCCTGAGAGTTTTTACAGTGTCATTTTATAGATACTGCTTGTTTAGAGGGATAGCAATGCATTGACTATGTAAAGTGCACTCTACAAAGATGATGAGTGTCGACTCCATACTCCTGCTTACATTCTCTGATGGCTCTTGTGAGCCCATCAATTTCCATCACTGGTAAAGAGCTATTCCCAAAAAGAAACATGGAGCCTCATATGGATTTTCAATGTCTTATCATTTCACAGTACCAAAGGAATCCAATGATGACCAATATTTTTGGTCATCATCAGGAACACTACATTTCCTGTCCTTATGTAAACCACATCAAGACACATATGTTGTTATTAGTTTCCTGTCATTAAGATCGGGCAGTGGTAGCTCAAAGGGTTAAGGCACAGAGTTATTGATCAGAAGATCGGCGGTTCAATCCCCAGCTCTACCAGATTGCCACTGTTGGGTCCTTGAGCAAGGTCCTTAACCCTAACTGCTCCAGGGGCGCTGTATTATGGCTGACCTTGCGCTCTGACCCCAGCTATGCTGGGATATGCGTAGAAGCAATTTCCCTCTGGGATAAATAAAGTTCTAAATGTTTAAAGATCTTGTTGACGGGGATGTCTTGGTATTGTGCACTAAATTGTATGAAAGTCCTGATTGGACTTGGCTTATTTGGAAAGTAGATGGAAAATTTTGGATGTTATGAGTATTTCTGGTTAAAATTAAGCGCAAACTCTTCCTGAACAGCTATTATTAAATATATTTTGCATGTATTTAAAGAACTGTTCCTTTACCTGTGTGTTGTGATCTGTACATTGTGATGTAAGTAATTTAAGTATATTTTCCTTGTTATGTGTTAAGCAAGGTCTGGGAATCTTAAATAATAAGGGTGAAACTCAGCTATTGACTTTATTCTTGCAGACCTCTTGATCCAGGAGTCTGACAGAAGCCAGGTCTTTTCTCAAAGCTGCAATTCTGTTGTCATTGGAGGTTTTTTAAATGACTAACCATGTTAAATCCTCTTAACCTCACTTGTGTTTAAATGTAATTAAATATTTATAAAAGTTTAAACGAGTTTTAGAGATTTGCACAAAAATGGGTGGAGAAATCTTTTGAAGGTAATAAACTGGAAAATGGGATATATATAAAAAACAGAAAAGTGAATAAAATGTGGAGACATGGGAGGAATAATAATACTAATATTAAATAACAACAACAATAATAATAATAAATAGTAATTATTATTATTATTGTTATTTTTATCATTGTCATTGTAATTATGTTTTATTATTGTTAATATTTTTATTATTACTATTATACTGTCTTTTAAGCAGTTGGCAAGCAGTTTTTAGGTGCATTACTGCCAACTGCTGGACAACCACAAGAAAAGCTTGAGGGTCTCAATTGTTTTCTTTTTTCTTCCTTTTTTTCTTTCCTGTTTTTCATGTTGCTGTTGAAGTGAGTGGTGGTGGCATTCTTTTATAGTAACCAGTTGTCCACTGGATGGTAGGTGACCAGTGTGCTCCAGTCATGCTGACTTACTTCACTCTCAATTTTTTGAAAATTGTAAGGGATTCACAAAATGAGTGGATACTATATACAGTTTAATTATGCTAGTGTGATTATTAAAATGTTAAATAAAATAAATAGATACAAATGAAGGAGTAAGTTGGCAGATGTCCATTAAAATGAAAAAAAGTGACTTCCCTTCAAACCCTTTCTCACCGTCACACACACACACTCTCTCTTGTAATCAGGGCATTATGTGGACAGTAGTCCCACCCATCAGTTTTGGGGACATCCCTTTCCAGTGATCCTCTGGGTGTGAAAAAAATCAGGCATGTACAATTAAATTCTTTAACCAGAAATATTACTTCAGCTCCCCAGTAAAAAATATATATATATATATTGCTTGGTTTTTAAACAACTTATGAGGACATAACAAGAATCAGTCATTAGTGGGGACCAAATTTGCATAGACAGAAAATTAACTGGTTTTCATAATGATGTGGGGACATAGCTAGTGACCTAATTTGCATACATCACTAAATAGCTAACTTGGATACACACTTATAAGGCATATTAACCCTTAGGAGTCTGACTTGCCGTCGGCGGCAAAAAGTGCATTTTTGTTTTCTGGTAACCGTGAAAATATTTAAAATGCTCCGTCATGATTAATCATACACATTAGTGTAGTACATCATTTAAATCTTTAAAGGGTCTACTTTTTTTCATGTATACTCACATCATCCACAAAACAATGTGCTTTTGTAAAATAAAGAAAATAAAAAATAAACAGGGTGCGCTTTTAGCCATCTCAGTCTCCGCGAAAAATCTTTTTGAAAAGCATCAGTAAAATGAACTGAAACTTCGCGAATACTGCACACACAGACATGAGAAATATATATTTATAAAAAGCTTAAAGGGTCTACTTTTAAATTATTCAAGTCACATTGAAAACTAATATTTTTTAGTTTGTGTAATCCGTATGAAACCAAGGAGAGTCACAGAATTTCTGTCGCACTTCATTATCTGCTAATGACCCGAGGCAGGACACGCCCACACGTCAATCACACGGAAAACAGTCACAGGGTAATTTACATACAAGACCACGCCCCACCCCCCACAGACTGGCTTGAAAACACAGAGTTTACACACCGATTCAGTGAGTTTTTCTGCATGTTTGGAAGATGTCGCGCGCTACAGAATGTTTTGGACAGTGGGTGGAGTTTACATTTCCCTTAGAAGGAGACTGTATGACGAACGGGGGCATTTTGCGGAGAGAACAGATCCAGCAGAGGACATTGAAGCAAGCTGCTATGTCAGTGGGTAAGTTATTAAGTCTTATATAACTCTTATTCTGATAATATTAAACTAATATTAGTAAATATTTTCCTCACTTCAGCTAGCTCTTGTCAGTTTATGTGACACATTGGCTCTTAATGCCATTTATATAGTTTAGTGTAGCATGTAGGTAACACTGCTAACAGGCTGCCTTATGTAGCAAACGTTGTTTCCCGGTGGCTAAGCTAATGTCTTATGGAGTACATAATACTGTGTCTTATGGATACAGATGTTTATAAATATTCTAATGTATTTCACCTCGTTTTGGATAGCTTTAAATTATGGTTGCTAATACAGTGGAACCCCGGATTACGAGTAACGCGGTTTACGAGTGTTTCGCAAGACGAGCAACAATTTTTAATAATTTTTGACCTGAGAGAAGGGGAGCTGTAAAGCCGAGACCTATCGTCTCCCCTGCTGGGTCTTAGTGCCTGCAGTGTTTTTGAGTGTTTGTGTCTGTGTAAGGCAGAGAGTTTGTGTGTTTGTTTGGCAACCTGAGAGAAGGGGAGCCGTAAACGCGAGCGAGCCCCCCTTCAGCCTCCCTCCTCTTAGGTTGCCAAATAAACACACAAACTTCTCTCTGTCGCGATTGTTTTCATAGGTGAGGAGCTGTTTAATTTGTTTTTTTTGTTGTTGTTTTACTTACAGCAGTGATCCTGTTAGTATGCGCTCACGTGAGTGTAACTAGGAATGTTCCTTGCTAATTTTTAAACGGTTTTAAAAACGGTCTATCCGTTAATGTGTGCGTGTGTGTGTGTGTGTGTGTGTGTGTGTGTGAGCGTGCACATTTTACACACATACACCCTGCGTGCACAAACGAAAACCCTTATCTGTCGGGATTTATTTTTACATTTTTTTAGGGTAAAGTACAGGTTAATTTGTTTTTTTTTTACTTTATATTTTGTATTGATTATATTTATGTACAGATCTGGCCTTAAAAAACGCACGTTTTCGGAAAAGGGATCCCACGACTTGCCGCGAGTGGGCGCGGCAAGCTGTGAAAATGCCCTTCAGTACCTGTAGGGGGCAGTCGTGTTTCAGTCTAAAGTATTGTGTGTCTACTGAAGCCGAAAAATGTTATGTCTCTTAGGCGCCCATTGACGGCAAGCGACAGAGCTCATAAACGTGTCAAGCTCAAACTGATATGTATTTATTCTTCATTTTCATTCAGAATTAGTAGTAGTAGTAGTAGTTCTCCAAATGTATTATTATTATTATTATTATTATTGTAACGCACCCGCGCGTGTGCAAAAGGACTACAAAGATGTATGACGTTAGCCTATATTTACGCGCTTTCAACGCAGACGGGTACTGGTGGCTAAGTGGTAGGTGATTCGCCCGCCATGCGGGAGACCCGGGTTCGATTCCCAGCCAGTGCTCAAAATGCCGGTGCTATTCGCTAAAATACCATGATATAGCCATTACATTATTAACTTATGCTTCAGTACTAAATGCATGTTTGCAATTGAGAATTTTTTTCTTCAGCTATGAAACATATTAGCACTCACCACACAGTTGCTGTAATTTAATGATTATCATAAGCAAAAAGTGTAAAACAAAGGATTCACATTTATTAAATTTTCTCCCAGAGCGGGATTCGAACCAGGGTCTGGACGATTTTATAGGATATATGGATATTATTTAAGCAACGCCACACCACGTGGAAAGCAACAAAAATGCTTCAATTTCATTGGCTGTTACTGAGTGTCAGCTATTCACGACTCACGAAAATCAGCAGCAGTAGCTCACGCTAGTAAACTAGTTACTTATTTTAATTATTATGGTAGTCAATATTAACACGAAATAATGCTGAGAAACATTATTTCAATTAATATTGACCACCATCATAATAACTAGCACAAGTTAGTGCTGCTACTAATTTTATTCTGTTTGATTGCCATTCTTTTTGCTTGGCTCTGGTAGATGAGGGGAGACGTGTTGGTCATCATCAGCATGTATTATGATGTGGGATGTGGTGCGCTGCTGGATCCAGCCTCACTGTCCCTGACCTGTTATAGGCAGAATCTGTTCATTTGAAGCATTTTACAGCATTTACCTCTAAAGCTTTTTCTTATTTTCGCGTAACCTTTTCTTCTTCCTGCTTTTCATTCATGGAAATTATTATTAATTTGCTCAGAAAATTCGCTGCATCGAGAAAGGATCAATGTCTAAAAATTTAAAGATGCCCACGTGTGTGGACAAAGAATACAAAAGTGTATAATCTTTAATAAAGTTAATCTAATACAATATTGTTTCCAATGCTGAAGCAAACATGATTTTGTTTTAGTCTATTCATTGAATACAACGCGACAGCGCGCTCCGAGGTGAAGCGCACCCACAGTTACTGTAATCCCCCATCTCACCTTTACAACAGGTGTGAAGTCATCAAACCGGTTTCGCTGCTGGGGAATTCACAGAATTGGGAGTTTTAAAACAAATTAACAAGACCGAGCAGACTTCAGACAGGGGGTTTGGTTGGTTAGAAGTGGCGCTGACGGGGGGCGGGAGGGAGTCTCGCCCGCGGAGCAATTCAGTGTAGAACCGCCACTGCCTATTTTCCACCACATCACGTACTTCCCTGATCTCCATCTCCGCGCTTTGCTTTTATAATGTGGAGCAAGCCCTAGATCATATTAACGTAGAATTCATCATTCAAAGTTATTCATATCAGTGTATAGTAAGTGTGATTTGAAAAGTGCTATAACTCCACCTGCTACAGTTTCAGCCCAGTGGAACAATCCGACTACATGTGAAGTGCCATGAAAAAGTATTTGCCCCTTCCTATTTTTTTTCTTTGCATATTTGTCACACTTGTATAGGTGGAATTTCACCTAAACACTTTAGGTGAGAACGTATATGTTAATATGTATAGGTGAGAATAGCTGATTCACACTTGGGGAGAGTGAATAGTTTGCATTTGAATGTTGTCTGGCATTGTAAGCACACGCAGTGACACTAACAGAACAATAGGATTAATAGGAATAGGAGGCACGACAGAGGAGGATTTTAATTTAGACTATAAAAAAATTAACCTGCGTCTATTTTTAGGCGTGCCAGCTGCCACTTTTTAGTCTTATAATGCTAAATAATATAATGATCCCGGGTTTGCACCCTGCGCTATAAAATACGAATACGACGGCCATCCGCGGACAGCAGCTCCTGCCTCCGTCCGCTCGCGCTTGCTCTTCTTTGAAGTCTGGGGCGCGTTCCAATTGCCCCGTTTGCATGCTGCACTTCCGCGTTGTGTGCGCGCGTCTCATTCACACCGCGTAGTAAAATCCACTGTAAACCAACAAACCCCGAGTATTTTATAGCGCGGATGAACCCGGGATAATTAGCAAGGAGAGCTCTTCTTCACTATTCGTGCCTAATTCTGCAGCCCTGCTTCTTCGTATATCTGAAGGGGAGGCCGCCTAACTAGTGAGCGAGGAACGATATTGATTTGGGCGCACGCCGTGACAGGCTGAAAAAAAAACTATTGTCCTCAAAAATGTAACAGATGAGGACTCTGATTAATGTGCAAAAACTATATAATAAAACTATATAAGACTACATGCCTTTATAAGACTCAACTTTTATTTAAGCGCACTCACAATAACGAAAAAAACGTGATTTTATAAATGTTTGAAAGCAAATAAGCTGCGCTGCTCTGTATTGTTTTTGGTGAACTTGAGCGCGTCAGAAAATGAACGCAAACGTTTTTTTTAATGTTCAGAGTCAGTCTGCTTGCTGTTTTCCCGACGCGTTCATAATCATTAGTCTACTTCTGCTGGTGCGCTCTGGAAAACTCCATGCGTGCGGCTGAGCGCTGATTAAAACTATGGAGTAAATTAAAGAGGAGAATCACGATGCCGAATCGAAGTCCTGAGCCCAAACCTTATTTAAATTAAATTAACAAATACTATAAGTAAAAAAAAAAAAAAAAACAATAGCCCACGTTTAGAAACCGTTTATAAATTCTTTTCGACATGAGTTGGCCCGGTGTTATGCGCAGAGCGCCGGGAGATTTCCTGAAGCTCCGAAATCACTGGGGCATTTTTTCTAAATAGATGCTATTGTTAATAACTGATGGAGGTTTGGGGCTGTATACACACACACATTTTTGAGGGGTTTAAAACGAATTAGTCCGAGCAGACCTACATGAAAGGTGAGAAGTGAGTAACTGCGCGCGCTGTCGCGGTGTATATACTGTACAACACACGTTTATCAACCTACATAAAAACGCTGCCTTTAAAAAACGCTTTATAAAAACGCTGCCTTTTGTAAAGTGAAAGTACTTTACAAAAGACAAACTGCTTTATTTTAGTCATGAATTCACAATCACATCACATTCCAGCTATTATTTCCAGCCGTGGTTAAATAATGTATGAAATAATTATTAAATGCTGGACACAAACAGCAAATATGATGATTATTATAAAATGCCAGAAGAAGCTCGTGGTCATAAAATAATATTTACATAATAATATAATATATATATAGTTCATTCATGTCTTCTGATGATGTCGACACATTTTTTACGTTTTAAATAAGATATGTTGGCATATTCACGAATCAGGACATTCGCATAGTTAAGACTATCAGCCTACTATCAGGAAATTAAATTAATTTCAACACCATGTAAACCGAGACATTGCCATGTCTTTCACTGTTTTGTCCCTGTTAAAACATTACAAAAAATATATAAGAAACTTATTAAGAATTTTAAAGCACGAATTTGGGCATCTCATTTCATCATTATGAAAATAATATGAAGCACACATACACACATTCATCATGAAAGATCTGTTGTAAAGCAAAATAAAATTCATGTTTGCTTCAGCATTGGGAACAATATTGTTTTAGACTAAGTAATTATACACAATTCTTCGTTGTACAGTACTTGGTCCGGCGTTCAAATAAAGTCCTTCCATGCGCCATCTGGCGGATATTCAGTGAAGCACAACACATTTATTTAAATTCCCGAATGTTGCTTACGGCAAGTTGCGGCGCGCCGCGCGCTAAATTGAGGCATCCCGCGGGAAAACACGCGCAGTCTTAATGACCACATCTGTATGTATTTTTTTGGGCTGTAGAACGAATAATTTAGGTTTCCATTATTTCCTATGGGTAAATTAAATTTGGTTTACGAGTGTTTTGGAATACGAGCCCGCTCCTGGAACGAATTAAGCTCGTAATCCGAGGTTCCACTGTGTATATATATATATATATATATATATATATATATATATATATTCGGCTCCGTTTTGGTTAGCTTATAACACTGCTATCGGTAATGTTATTTAGCCCAAACAAGCTAGTTCCAGTTGTCTAAAATACTGCCTTTTGTAGCTAAGAGATGTTTATGAATGTTTCTGTGGTGTAAATGTTAATAATGCCTTTTGTTAAGCTTGTATTTACAAATGCCTGTTTGTAAATACAATAGGTGTAAATGTTTAGAATGTGTTAAATACGTGTGTAAAGCATGTCAAGTGGATGGTGTTTGCTAATGACTCAGGTGTAAATGTTTGAGATGCACTACATGGTTTATGGCCCATCAACAGATATTTGTCTAGGCTATTGTCCATCAACAGACACATAGGGGCACAAAATGTATACACTTCATACCTATTAAGCGTCCATACCTATTAATTGCACATCCATTTACTCTGAACAGTATGGGCAAACTTTTTCATTTATTTATTTGTTTTTAGCAATGTGTCTGCATCACCCTTGCCTTCACCAGCACCACATATCAGGACACGCAAGCGCCGTTCAGTTTTGAGCGCAATTGAGAATCATACTGAGTGAGTGCACATATATGTGTATATATCTATATGATGATAATGTACATTAGTTCATTTTGTGTTATCAGCATGGTTTTTTTTTGTTTGCTTTTTTTTTAAATAGTGAAAGTGATCAGCCACCTGTCCCCCAAAAAAGCAAAGGCAAACAAGCAAACAAGATGCAGGCAACGTTATGGAAAACGCATAAGATAAGATAAACCTTTATTTGTCCCACAAGTGGGAAATTCGTTAGTTACGAAAATAAAAGGAAATATTACACAATCAAGGGAAAATGGGTTTAACAAACATCAAAATGTGCATTTAACTTTTATAATTTATGCAAAGTTACAAACTAAGCATGTCAAACATTAAAAAAAAACTGTGTAAAGCACATAAAGGAGAAACATGCAGCACAATAATGTGCAATACCTTATAAGATGAAACATTGACTGTAAGAATGGATGTATCATTTTCAGGTTAGACGTCCTTTGGAGGAGCAGCGAGTTCTAGCTAGTGAGACGTTGGTGTGGTGCCATTATTCCCTGATTTAGGCATTATTATTATTATTAGGCTGCAATGCTTGTTGGTCCCTGGTTAAGCTGCCTGTGCGTTACAGAGGTTTAAGGCTTTTGCCTAAGATCAGGCCATGCAAGTGAGTCTGTGATTCTGAGTGTGTGTGTGGGGGGATGGGTGTGTTCTGGCCCAGGTGGAATGGCCACCTAATACAACAGCTTACCCTCGCTATTAAAATACATATGATGCACTGTGTCAATCCAGTCATTCTGTCTTGAGAACTGTTAGTCCTAGAGCTTAGCTTTTTTTTCTCATCAAGGGGAATGTTTAATCTTGATAGATATTAAGCTTTCTGTGTGTATTCCTAAAATTGTGGTTTAAAAAAATACTATGTCAAGTATATTCATTTCAATAAGGGTTTCGATTTCATGCCAGGTCCAGAACAAACAATAACAATCTGACCAATCAGCTCCATCTATACTTTCTAGAAATCAAGAGACCTCTTCATTATAACACATGTTAGATTGTTTGTGTGCAAAAATTAAGGCGGTTCAGTGAGAGAGGAACAAATGTTTTTTTTTTTTTGGCAAAATACTTCTCCCACTACTCAGGACACCCATTCATTTTTTAATGGGCCACGTATGGGTGCAATCTGTGACAGGGGGCATTTTAGTGCATAACACAACTTTACTGCTGTTCACCACTATTGCTCAAATTCCCCCCTCTTGGTCGGCGACTGCGAGTGACGTCACTCCCCACACAATCCCGCCCCACAGTATAGACCCGCCCCTGATGCTGATTGACAGGTTTCTGTGTAACGTGTTGGAAATGTAATTGCAAATGGATTAGCGATTGTGTTAGAATTTTGGCCGGCTTGACACGCGATGCACAGAAAGTGAAAAAGCAAACGTGTTCATTGATTTTGCTATTTAAATATGGCAGGCTCATGACTTGTAAGACATGGGAAATACAAATGCAAATGGACTTTTCTTTCTCATTTGAAATTTGGCAGTCAGTGTGCGTTCACGAAGGCGAAACAGCAAACAGTAATGAAAAGTTTGCAATTGCATTTGAATTATGGCACACTTTGTGCGTCCACATATGGGAAACGCAAATGTGATTAAAAAAAATCCTTTTGAATATTGTCCGGGATATCGCTCCATACACGTAAAAGCTACTTCATTTATTAACAGTAGGTTGTTTTATAGGGAGTGCTAAAGCTGTGGTGACTATAAAGCCTGATAAACACACATACAGAGGAGAGAATGTTACTCTCACATGTGACATACAGGGAGGAGGAGACACTGACTGGACATACAGCTGGTATAAGAATAACAACACTTTCCACAATGAGAGAAAAAACAAAGTCTTTACCAACAGCACAATAAAGTGGGTCACAGTTAGGTTTTTTAATGACTCTGACAGTGGTAATTACACCTGCGGAGGACAGAGACGTGACTCTCAGAGCTCAGTGATCAGTGATGCTGTTACACTGACTGTATCAGGTGAGTCTGTAGCAACAAGATTATGATTTTATAGTTTTATACTTACAAACTCATATTTAGGATTTCATTTCAATTCCAAGTAAATTATATATTAGACATATTTATGATTGTTTACATGACCAGCCCTTAGATATGGTAGTAAGGTCTACTCTTGAAAGTTTGGACACAGCTGTTAAGCCTCTGTGTAGTATTGTTATACCCTTTGGTAATGTGTGAGGAACTAACACACCTTAATCCCATAACCATTTCATATGTAAAGTCATATTTAATGCTAAATTTAAATCCTCAATAAAATGGTAGAGAATGTGAATTAAGAATTTAAAATTATTATTGTATATAAATTAAATGTACAGATTTAAGTATAGTTTTGTATTTCCTGTGTAACAGAGAGACCAGAGGCAGTACTGAGTGTATCTCCACAGAGCTGGCTGACTGAAGGAGACTCAGTGACTTTAAGCTGTGAGGTTACAGACTCCTATACAGACTGGACATTCAGCTGGCACATGCTCGTTCCCATCAAACGCAATGATACCAATAAAAATGATTAAAAAAATAACTTATTTTCCAACAGCAGCAGAGGATCTGGAGGCTCCTACACTCTCATTCCTGTTGTTCTTAATCACACAGGAGTTTATAGGTGCAGAGGAAAGAGAGAAAAGAACAACCCTCTCAAACAAAATACAGCAATCAACAGGCACTATGGATCACCGGTGAGGAAAAAATAACAACACTAGTGTTTTGGAGTGTCAAATACAGATCTGGCCTTTAAAAATGCACGTTTTGAGAAAAGGGATCCCGCGACTTGCAGCGGCTGCGGGTGAAGCTGTAAAATGCCCTTCATTACCTGTAGGGGGCAGTCGTGTTTCAGTCTGAAGTATTGTGTGTGTCTACTGAAGCCAAAAAATGTGTTATGCCCATTGATAGCAAGCGACATAACGTGTCAAGCTCAAACTGATATGTATTTATTCTTCATTTTCATTCAGAATTATTATTATTAGTAGTAGTAGTTCTCCAAATTTATTATTGTTATTATGATTATTATTATTATTGTAACGCACCCGCGCATGTGTGCAAAAGGGCTACAAAGATGTACGATATGTTAGCCTAAACCAATATTGTTTTATTGTTTTTATGCGCTTTAAACTTTCAAGGGCACTAGTGGCTCAGTGGTAGGTGATTCGCCTGCCATGCGGGAGGCCTGGGTTCGATTCCCAGTCAGTGCTCGAAGTGCCGGTGTTATGCGCTAAAATGCCATATAGCCATTACATTATCAAGTTATGCTTCAGTACTAAATGCATGTTTGCAATTGAGAATTTTTTTTTCTTAAGCTATGAAACACATTAGCACTCACCTCACAGTTGCTATAATTTAATGATTATCATAAGCAAAAAGTGTAAAACAAAGGATTCACTTTTATTACATTTTCACCCAGAGCGGGATTCGAACCAGAGTCTGGACGATTTTATACTATTATTTAAGCAACGCCACACCACGTGGAAAGCAACAAAAATGCTTAAATTTCATTGGCTGTCACTAAGTGTCAGCTATTCACGACTGGCCCCCCCGCGGAACACAGAATCCCTGGGCTTTGACTGCGCTTTCTCCATTCGTTATTACAGGGGCGGACTGGGACCAAAAAGTGGCCCTGGACTTCCTGGCCCACAGCAGCCCACACCATAATACATTGGCTCATTAATGTAGAGATACATTTTTAACACCAGTTACTAGTATAAAAATATAACACAATACAGAAATCAATGCTATTTAAACATGTTATTTGAAGTATCACTGAACATATATTGGGTCAAAGAAACGAAAAAAAGAACATCAAGACAAACAACATATAAATCTATAAAGACAATATTTTAAAAGGAATGGCAATAAAACTGAACAGGTAAGCTGAAATAAAATCAGTAGCAGCAGTAGCTCACACTAGTAAACTAGTTACTTATTTTAATTATTAGGGTAGTCAATATTAACACGAAACAATGCTGCTAATAATAATAACTACCATAATAATTACTAGCACGGGTTAATGCTGCTACTAATTTTATTCAGTTTGATTGCCATTCTTTTTACTTGGCTCTGGTAGATCAGGGGAGACGTGTTGGTCATCATCAGCAGGCACTGGTTCATTATCACTGATGAGTGGTATGTCTTACAATGCATCAAGATGATATCCCCGAATTGCAAAATGTTCATGATAACTCACAAAAAAGGCTTTTCCTCATAAAGTGTTTAGGTGAAATTGAACCCATACAAGGGTCACAAATATACAAAGAAAAAAAATCAGAAAGGGGCAAATGCTTTTTTTATGGCACTACACATGTAGTCAGATTGTTCCACTGGGATTAAACTGTGCCAGGTGGAGTTATAGCACTTTCAAAATCATACTAACTACACTGATATGAATAACTTTAAATGATATGAATAGCTTTTTAACACCCTTGTGACTCAATAAGAGACAATGCAAAGAATATTTTCTAACAGCATTTTAATCATACATTTCGGCAGTATTGTCTTGCATCTTTTAAAATACATAAATAAATAAAAAATCACAATACTGACAAAATGTCTCATTTTGCTGTCAAACTGTTTTTAAGCCTCCTGGGTCTCTGTATGACTGGTGCTACTGGACACTGAAAATATTGTATTTTTATATGTTGTTTGTCTTATTATTCTTTCCTTTGTTTTACAAATATGACCGAATACATGTTCAGTGAAACTTTGTTTTACGTTTTTGTATTGTGTTAAATTTTTATACTAGTAAGTAGTTTTAAAAAATAATCTCCACTTTAATGAGCCAATGTATTATGATGTGGGATGTGGTGCGCTGCTGGATCCAGCCTCACTGTCCCTGACCTGTTATAGGCAGAATCTGTTAATTTTAAGCATTTCACAGCATTTACCTCAAAGCTTTTTCTTATTTTCGCGTAACCTTTTCTTCTTTCTCCTTTTCATTCATGGAAATTATTATTAATTTGCTCAGAAAATTCGCTGCATCAAGAAAGGATCAATATCTAAAAATTTTAAGATGCCCACGTGTGTGGACAAAAAATACAAAAGTATATAATCTTTAATAAAGTTAATCTAATACAATATTGTTTCCAAAGTTAAACTCTGCGCCTTGTTTTTATAATGTGGAGCAAGCCCGAGATCATATTAACGTTAATTATCGCCAACCGAAACGAATAAGCGGCTCCGTCCCTTTGCCGCCTATTCAGGGAGCCTACGGAGTGAGCGAGTAGAGATGGTAGATTTGGGCGCACACCCATCAAAAGCGCACGCCTGACAGATCATCATAAGTTTCTTTAATAGTAAATAATGACCCCCGTTGCGCTGTACCACCGCTGGCAAAACCCTTATAAAATAAAAGTTAAACATTAAACGAATTTACAAAACTTTATACGTGTGGTTAAGCGCTGATTCTACATACAGTAGGAAAGTAAAGAGGAGCAATGGCAGACGTCTGGCCATCTGGAGCACCGGGAGTTTTCCAGGTGGGCCACTGGCCAATGTGGGCCAGCCTAGTCAATACGCAAATATATGTATATAAAAAAAATGATGGAAATCATAATATTGCATCTCTTTTCTACGCATATGGATGCGCAAGTGCGTCCCGACAAAGAGCGCGTGATTATGTTACCGCGGATCCCAGTGGAACATTCTGACTACATGTGCAGTGCCATGAAAAAGTATTTGCACCTTCCTAATTTTTTTCTTTGCATATTTGTCACAATTGTATAGGTGGAATTTCACCTAAACATTTCATGGGGAAAAGACAAATTGGCCTTTTTGATTAAAAACGGCTGCAGACAGGAAGTCACTGCCAGCACCGGAAGCGCGTTCATCATCACCGAGCATGACGTGAGGAGAGCCTTCAAGAGAGTGAACACCAGGAAAGCAGCAGGACCAGACGGCATCTCAGGCCGTCTCCTCAGAGCCTGCGCAGACCAGCTAGCACCTGTGTTCACTGAGATATTCAACATCTCTTTATCTCAGGCGGTGATCCCCACATGCTTCAAAGAGTCCATCATTGTTCCTGTCCCAAAGAAACCTCATCCTGCTTCACTCAATGACTATCGCCCTGTAGCCCTCACTTCAGTAGTGATGAAGTGCTTTGAACGCCTGGTCAGAGACTTCATCATCTCTTCACTACCAGACACACTAGACCCACTACAGTTTGCTTATCGTCCAAACCGTTCCACGGACGATGCAATCTCTCATCTCCTCCATACATCTCTCACTCACCTGGACACTCGGAGGGGGAATTATGTGAAAATGCTCTTCATCGACTACAGTTCTGCATTTAATACCATAATTCCCTCCACACTTACCACCAAGCTGGAGCACCTGGGACTCAGCTCATCTATGTGTCAGTGGATCTCCAACTTCCTAACTGGCAGACCACAGGCAGTAAGGATGGGCGGACATGTCTCAGCCCCTCTCACTCTCAGCACTGGAGCCCCCCAGGGTTGTGTTCTGAGCCCCCTGCTGTACTCTCTGTACACCCACGACTGCGTGGCCACTACCAGCTCCACCACCATCATCAAGTTTGCTGACGACACTGTTGTGGTGGGCCTGATCACGAACAATGATGAGACGGCCTACCTGGAGGAGGTTGGAAATCTGGAGAACTGGTGCCAGAGAAACAATCTCCTCCTGAACGTCAGTAAGACAAAGGAGCTGATAGTGGACTTTAGTACAAAGCAGGTGAGGAACTACCAGACCCCCGTCATCAACAGGAGCCCAGTGGAGAGAGTGGACAGCTTCAGATACCTCAGTGTTCACATCACGCAGGACCTGGCATGGTCCTGTCACATCAACACCGTGGTAAAAAAGGCCCGGCAGCGTCTCTACCACCTCAGACGCTTGAGAGACTTTAGACTGCCCTCCAAGGTGCTCAGGAATTTCTACTCCTGCACCATCGAGAGCATCCTGACGGGAAATATCACGACCTGGTTCGGGAACAGCACCATGCAGGACAGACGAGCTCTACAGAGGGTGGTGCGATCAGCTGAGCGCATCATCCGCATCGAGCTCCCTGACCTGCACTCGATCTACAACAAGCGGTGCTTGACCAAGGCCAGGAAGATCGTGAAGGACCTCAGCCACCCCAATAACGGACTGTTTACTCTGTTGCGGTCTGGGAAGCGATTCCGCTCCTTGAAGGCCAACACAGAGAGACTGAGGAGGAGCTTCTTCCCGCAGGCGATAAGGTCTCTCAACCACAACCACACCACTATGCAGAACTACACAATATTTTCATAATTGGTCAAATCTATCAATCTTCTTACATCCATAAACACTATGGACAATTACACGCTCACCTTCCTTCATATATACACTACATGTCGTACGTTACATCCTGGACCATTGCACAAAGACACTTTAATAACTTTGCACACCTACCTTCACAACTACACTACATTTTACAGTTTTACGTTTACATCCTGGACCAGTGCACAAAGACACTTTAATAACCTCTGCACTAAGACACTTTGTTCCATGCATATTTGCACACACCGTGAAGTATATTTCAATTTGCACAGTATATTTCTATTTTGTACATCCTATTTCTATTTTTATTTTTAGTTCTATTTTTTCATAGCACATTTCTATTTTTATTTTTAGTTCTATTTTTCCTAGTTTAATTTAATTTTGTAATTTAATTTCTATCGTATTTCTTTTATTCATATTTATTTCTTATTTGTAAAATTTAACTCTCTTTTAGGGTCAATGGCAGTCGTATAATGCATTTCACTACATTTCGTACTGTGTATGTTTGTGTATGTGACAAATAAAATTTGAATTTGAATTTAAAAACAATGCAATTTAAGGAAAATATCAATTTCTTCCATTCCAAGGATTT
Source organism: Clarias gariepinus (assembly GCF_024256425.1). NCBI lineage: Eukaryota > Metazoa > Chordata > Actinopteri > Siluriformes > Clariidae > Clarias > Clarias gariepinus. The sequence goes on along the minus strand of NC_071100.1, from coordinate 8,159,651 downwards.
AAAACGGTAACAATGTCTACTTCAGAATCTAGAATCGAGAAGATAAAATTTACACAAATTTAAAAAGAGGCCTTAATCACTAAAAGTCTTCAGAAGAGCCTCAGATTCAAGAGGTTTTTAAAGTGTGGAGAGGTGCATTACAGTTCCTCTGAATGTATAGGTGAGAACAGCTGATTTACACTTGCGGAGAGTGACTAATTTGCATTTGAATGTTGTCTGGCATTGTAAATTCCAGACACGCACATACTGAAAGAACAACAACCCAGGATTAATAGAAATAGGAGGCACTAAAGAGGAGGATTTTTATTTAGACTATAAAAAAATTAACCTGTGTCTATTTTTAGGCGTGCCAGATGCCACTTTTTAGTTAGAAGTTTTCAATACAAATCTTATAATGCCCACATGACATCAAAAATTCCCCTTGTTAATATTTTAACTATTATCATCCATGCCTAATTCCGCGGCCCCGCTTCTTCGCATATCTGAAGGAGAGGCCGCCTAACTAGTGAGCGAGGAGCGATACTGATTTGGGCGCACCCCGTGGCTAAAAAAAAACTATTGTCCTCAAAAATGTAACAGATGAGGACTCTGATTAATGTGCAAAAACTATTTAATAAAACTATATAAGACTACATGCCTATATAAGACTCAACTTTTATTTAAGCGCACTCACAATAATGAAAAAACGTTGTGATTTTGTAAATGTTTGAAAGCAAATAAGCTGCGCTGTTCTGTATTGTTTTTTAGTGAACTTGAGCGCGTCAGAAAATGAACGCAAGCGTTTTTTTTAAATGGTCAGTCAGTCTGCTTGCTGTTTTCTTTATGTGTGCGGCTGAGCGCTGATTAAAACTATGGAGTAAATTAAAGAGGAGAGTCACGATGCCGACTCGAAGTCCTGAGCCCAAACCTCATTTAAATTAAAATAACAAATATTATAAGTAAAAAAACGAAAAAGATTTCCTGAAGCTCCGAAATCACTGGGGCATTTTTTCTAAATAGATGCTATCTTTAATAACTGATGGAGGTTTTGAGCTGTATACACACGCAGTTTTGAAGGGTTTAAAATGACTACAACGAGCAGACCTACATGAAAGGTGAGAAGTGAGTAACTGAGCGTGCTGTCGCGGTGTATATACTGTACAACACACGTTTATCAACCTTTTGATAAAAACTCTGCCTTTTGTAAAGTGAAAGTACTTTACAAAAGACAAACAGCTTTATTTCAGTCATGAATTCACAATTCAATTCAATTTTATTTGTATAGCGCTTTTAGCTTTTAATTATCATTGCCGCAAAGCAGCTTTACACAGTCAAAAGAATTATTTAAGTTAGTATGAAATGTGAATTTGTATGAATCAAAATGGTCAGTTTGTCCCTGGTGAGCAAGCCGAGGGCGACAGTGGCAAGGAAAAACTCCCCGGTCATCATCAGTATTTCTGGTCATCACCCCGGTATTTCTGGTCATCATCAGGAACACCACATTCCCCATCCTTATGTAAACCACACCAAGACACATATCATGTGGTTTTTAGTTTCCTGTCATTAATATGTTGTTAACAAGTCATCCCCGCCTTGGTATTGTGCACTAAATTGTAGGACGGTCCAGATTGGGCTTGGCTTATTTGGAAGGTAGATAAAAAATTTTAATGTTATGAGTATTCCTGAATAAATTTGAGTGCAAATCTTTATTTTCAAATATATTTTGCATGTATTTAAAGAAGTGTCCCTTTCCTATGCGATGTGATCTTTACATTGTGATGTAAGTAATTTAAGTGGATTTTCCTTGTTATGTGTTAAACAAGGTCTGGGAACTTTAAATATTAAGGGTGATACTCAACTATTGACTTTATTCTTGCAGACCTCTTGATCCACGAGTCTGATAAAAGCCTCAGTCTTTTCTCGAAGGTGCAATTCTGATGTCATTCCAGGTTCTTATATTATTAAATCGTCTTAACCTCACTTGTGTTTGAATGTAATGGCATATCCATGCAAGTTTAAACAAAATTTGGAGATTTGCACAAACATTGGTGGAGAAATATTTTAAAGGAAAAAAATTGGAAGATGGAATGTAAAATAAAAAAAACAGAAAAGTGAAAAAATGTGGAGACGGAAAAAAAATCACAACATGGAAGGAACAATAATAATGTTGATAATAATAATAACAACAACAACAATAATAGTAATAGTATTATTGTCATTTTATTATTTTCATTGTTATTAAGAGGGCCAGGGGTAGCTCAGTGGTTAAGGCAGTGGTTCTCAAAGTGTGGGGCGCGCCCCCCTAGTGGGGAATAGAGACATGACAGGTGGGGCGCAATGAACGGGAGGGAATTAGTGGAAAATAATAGGAAAGTACCTATTATAATTCATGCTTTTCTTTATTGATTTATTTAATCTTTATTTTCTTTATCAGACACTCAAAACTAAAAGAAAAGAAACACACAAAGAATTGGATCATTAATACAAGTAAATTAAAATAACAACAGAGAAAAAGTGGAACCATAGTGCAACAATAACGGTTTAACGCCGGCATGTTGATTGCAGAGGAACAATATATAAGGAAACATTCGGTATTATATATGTCATTTCATTTATTCCTATGTGTATGCTGATGTTTCTGTATTTTTGTTAAAAATTAATATTTTATCAGGCAGTACTAGTCTGGCATTTCTAGTTTCCAGTGTGGCAACAAAGTTGCTTTTTGATCCTTCAGGCGCTGAACAGAAGGGAAGATCAATATCGTTCTACACTTTTTGTTGGTGTGCGGCATTTTGCGATGATCCCTAAATCATTCGTTGCGCCGTAGAGAATAATGGTGTTTATGCTTTTAAACTTGTATAATTAAAGGCGGATGTAGCTTAAAGACACTGTAGAGAGGAAATATATGTGGGTATCTTATTCGCGGGTTTATTTACGCAGCTATTGAATTCGGAGATGCGAATATCAAACTAACTTTACCGCGGACACAAACAGGTGTTATGCGCTAAAATGCCCCCCTGCCACGGATTGCCCCCCTACATAATCTCTATCAAATATTATATTAGGACATGCATTCAAAGGTTTATTATTATCAAATATATTATTACTATTATAATTAACACTAGGCACGTGACCCTCGTCGAGACGATTAATACAAATCTCCCAAAATGATTATTTTATGGCAAATTTATTTTGCAGGGGTTTGTCGATGTAGAAATAACAAATTATTTATCACAAATTACACTAAATATTGTTTGTGGTAAAAAAAATTACAGGAAACGATTTTTATTATAAAATAAGCAATATAAAAATATAAATTTGTTATATAAAAAAATATATAATTTATATATTTTGCCCCCTATACAACCTTTTTTTTTATATTGCTTACTTTATAATTAAATTCATTTGTTATAATTTGTAAACCATAAACCTATGAATTTAGATGGGCAATCTGTGGGGGGGCATTTTAGACCATAACACAGTAGCGTACTGTATGTAGTGAGCATAATAACATCAATGGATACATTTGTTACATGGACCACAAATAAGCAGGTGATTCAGCACTATCAGCCTAATCAACCAAAAATCCAGCCAAAAGGAAAACATGATGAAGCCTACTGTATGTTGCGATTGGATTCATGGTGGGGATGGTGGGGCAGAGAAGAGACCCATGTGTGTTTTGTGTCTTAAACCGCTGGCAGCAGACAGCATGAGACAAAGTAGGAAGACACTTAGAGACAACACACCCCAGTCACGTTAATAAGCCACCTAACTTTTTGGAAATAAAGCTCTAGATAAGTGATAAAGTAAGTCTGTTATAACAATAGCACGTGTATTTTATGTTTTGAACTTGGTGTTATTTGATCTTACTGGTTTAAAAATTGATATTTCAATAAATAGTAAACTTGGCCGTTTTCGTTATCATTTTGTTGACAAGTGGGGCTTGAAAATTCGCCCACCCCCTTAAGTGGGGAATGACAGAAAATGTTTGAGAACCACTGGGTTAAGGCATTGGACTACGGTTCGGAAGATCCCAGGTTCAAACCCCACAACCACCAAGTTGCCACTGTTGGGCCCTTGAGCAAGGCCCTTAACCCTCAACTGCTCAGATGTGTAATGAGATAAAAATGTAAGTCGCTCTGGATAAGAGTGTCTGCCAAATGCCTAAATGTATTATTTTTTATTATTGTTATTATTATTATTATTACTATTATATTTTAAGCAGTTGGCAAGCAGTTTTTTTAGGTGCATTACTGCCAACTGCTGGAAAGAATTGATAAAGCTTGAGGGTCTCAATTGTTTTTTTTTTTTCTTCTTGCAATTTTTTTCTTTCCTGTCTTTCCTGTTGCTGTTGACGTGAGTGGTGGTGGCATCAATTTATAGTAACCAGTTGTCCACTGGATGGTAGGTGACCAGTGTTCTCCAGCCTTGCTGATTTACTGCACTCCAATTTGGTTTTTAAAGGTCCTACACATCCCATTTTTCATTAAATGTTAATATGATCTTTAGAGTCCCAATGAAAAGTTTGTATTATACGTTAATTAAAACACTACTTTTACCTGGTAAAAACTAGCTCTGTTCTCAGCAACCTGTTTCAGTACATGCTAATTTAAATGCTCATGACCTCTGCTGAGCCCGCTCCCCCAGTTCTGTGGGGCGTGTCTTCACAACACACGTGGGGTATAGCCACGGAAGTGTAGTCCAGTGCGGGCAATGCTTTGTGGGTAATGCAGTCCAAACTGGAAAACGCTGAATTATGGAGGCTGAGCCTGTTTTCTTCAGTCGTTTTTGGTTTGATTTAAGTACGGAACCTACGCGGAAGTTTGTAATATCGCTTGACAACGCAGAAATTAAAAGAATGGACATGCATCGACTCGATTTGTCTTTCTCATCACTGCATGGGCATGAATTAACGGGCAGTTATGCTGCCGCGACAAACAACAACATAAAGCGGAGAAACTTACCGAGAGAGATACGGACGCGATGTGTTTACTGATGTGTTTACATGACTTCTTAATCTTCGACAGACATCGTTATAAACCATCTAACGTTACAAAGGTAAGCATAATATAGTTTTCCAACTACGTACACAGTTTGCAACCAGACAATCACCTTAATGCATTGTTTATTATAAACGGGCGATTAGGGATTATATAGAGACGGATGTACATAGAGAAGAAGCCATAACCATGTTCTATGAAAGTATAAGTTAACTTACACTCCGCATTCATCGTGATTATTAAAAAAGGCGATCTGCAAAGAGTCATAGAAAAATAAATTACTCACTGAGCCTGGTGAAGATAAAACAGGAACACGAAGCGTTAGTACAGATCCATTTTTTTAGGAGCAGCTTCCTAGTAAAACCTGCTTTATATTGACCCGCGTTTATAAAGCAGTCTGGTGAAAAATGATTATCGCAAACATGAACGCATTTAGGTAAATCGGCGGGGACGTTAGCTTTAAAAACTAAATTCAGCCACTGCGTCCTCAGTCGCTTAGATACCTAACCCTAGGTAGGTACCCTAGGTCACTAACCCTAGGTAGTGAATGACGACTGCTGTGTTCGCTATTACACCCAACAACTGTACACAACACTCGCTTAGGCGCCATTTTGCTCCAGCGGCGAAAAACAATGGCCGACAGCTTCTTCTCACTCGGGGCGGGTCTTTGCTAAAACACCAGTGTCAATCAACTAGTGTAGGAGCGGCCTCTTTTGGTGTGGCGTCACATCGACAGGCATTTGCGATTGGCCTGATTTCAGAAGGGGCATGTTATTGTAATAAATGAAAAGAAAATCACTGGGCGGCTCTTTATCATCGTAGAGTGGTTGTGTACGCACTCTCCTAACACACAGTTCAGTCCAAACAGCTCAAAAAAGTGCATGTAGGCCTGTATGACCCCTTTAAACAACTTATGAGGACATAACAAGAATCAGTCATTAGTGGGGACCAAATTTGCATAGACAGAAAATTAACTGGTTTTCATAATGTTGTGGGGACATCGCTAGTGACCTAATTTGCATACATCACTAAATAGCTAAATGGATAAACACTTATAAGGCATATTACACAAGATCAAGGGGACATTGGTTTAACAAACATCAAACTGTGCATTTAACTTTTATAATTTATGCAAAATTACAAACTAAGCATGTCAAAAAAAAAAAAAAATGGGTAAAGCACATAAAGGAGGACCAGGGGTAGCTCAGTGGTTAAGGCATTGGATTACGGTTCGAAAGATCCCAGGTTCAAATCCCACAGCCACCAAGTTGCCACTGTTGGGCCCTTGAGCAAGACCCTTAACCTCAACTGCTCAGATGTATAATGAGATAAAAAAAATAAATAAGTTGCTCTGGATAAGAGTGTCTGTGTAAGGGTCCACCACCAGAGGTCGCTGTTTTTTATTTGTAGTTTTTGTTGGCTGACTCAGTTTTCCAGCAGGCATCTCGGTCAGGTGATGCGAGTGCACACCTGAGCCGAGGTAGCCATTAATCCATCTATAAATAGCTGTTTAGACTGGGAAACTGTGTTGAGCATTTTTGGTTTTACCCCTGTCATTTGTGTGGGCATTTTGTTCTGTTTTGGTTTGTTTTGTTATTTGTTTAGTTTATATTTTAATTTAAGTTGTGTTGACTTGGGCTCTCTTATTGGCAATGTTTTCTGTATATGTTTTGTGTGTCTATTTTGGTGGAGCTGTTGCAGTCATGTCTGGTGTGGTTGTTGTCCTCCTGTTTTCTTGTGTTTAGCTAGAGCAGGTAAGTAGATAGGTGTGTGTTTGAGTTACCGTAACTAGCATGCTTCTAGCCATAGCCCCTTTGTGTCTCTAGGTTTTCTGTGTTTCCTGTCTCCCTAGATCCCAGTGAGCCTAGCCTTTGAGTGTCCCCTAGCCTAGCCTTTGAGTGTCCCCTAGCCTAGCCTTTGAGTGTCCCCTAGCCTAGCCTTTGAGTGTCCCCTAGCCTAGCCTTTGAGTGTCCCCTAGCCTAGCCTTTGAGTGTCCCCTAGCCTAGCCACTGGGTATCTCTTGTTTCTGTGCCCCAATTCCCTAGTGTGTGTTGAGGTATTAGGTAAGTGTAGCTTAGTGCATGTTGGAGCTGAAGACATGTTTAGCTAGGTGTATGTGTAGCTGACTGCCATGGTTAAGAGCAATCTTAACCATGTTTAGCTAAAAGCCATGCCTAGCTGACTGCCATGTCTTTAGCCTTAGTCTTGTTTCTCTCCTGTCTTTAGTCTCTACGTGTCTCCCCTAGTCTCTACGTGTCTCTCTCTAGTGTCTCCCTCTAGTGTCCAGTTTCAGCTCCACGCATAGTTTGTGTGTCCTGTTACGTGTTTGTCCTCCTTCTGCCTGTGTCTCGCCACAGGGTGTGTTCTTCGTCCCTCTGCCTGTGTCTCGCCACAGGGTGTGTTCTTCGTCCCTCTGCCTGTGTCTCGCCACAGGGTGTGTTCTTCGTCCCTCTGCCTGTGTCTCGCCACAGGGTGTGTTCTTCGTCCCTCTGCCTGTGTCTCGCCACAGGGTGTGTTCTTCGTCCCTCTGCCTGTGTCTCGCCACAGGGTGTGTTCTTCGTCCCTCTGCCTGTGTCTCGCCACAGGACGTGTGGCGTTCATCCTTCTTTTGGAGGAGCAGTGAGGACTATCTAGTGAGACGTTGGTGTGGTGCCGTTATCCCCTGGCTTAGGCATTATGCTAGGCTGCAATGTTTGTTGATCCCTGGTCAAGCTGTCTGCGTGTTTCAGGGATTTAAGGCTTTTGTCTAAGATCAGGCCATGCAAGTTAGGCTGTGACTGAGTGTGTGTGTGGGGGATGGGTGTGTCCTGGCCCAGGTGGAATGGACACCTAATACAACAGCTTATTAAAATACATAGGAAGCACTGTGTCAATCCAGGCATTCTGTCTTGGGAACTGTTAGTCCTGGAGCTTAGCTTTTTTTTGTTATCAAGGGGAATGTTTAATCTTTATAGATTTTAAGCTTTCTGTGTGTACTCCTAAAATTTTGGTTTTAGAAAAACATTCTGTAAAGTATATTCATTTCAATAGGACTTTCGATTTTGTTTCAGGTCCAGAACAAACTTTTAATAACAACCTGACCAATCAACTCCATCATTACTTTCTAGAAGTCAGGAGACCTCTCCATTATAACACATGTTATAGTGGTGTGTGCAAAAATGAAGGAGGATTGGTGAGAGGTACAAAGGTATTATTATTTTTTTTGCAAAATACTTCTTCCTCTTCTCAGGACACCCATTCATTTTCAATGGGCCACATATGGGGAGCAATTTATAGGGACCCATGAATCAACACACACTGCTCACACACACCTTTGGACTAATGTGTTCCAGCTGTGATGTCTCCTCACTCTGAAGTTAAACACTGCACGGCGTCTGTGAGAAGGCTGATCATTCGTGGCATTTTACCTTTACAATAAATTTTTCATATATTAATATTAATGTTCAGTTGAGGTTCCTTAAGAATATTCTGTGTAAAACCTGTTGGCAGACAGAGAACAGCTGATCATGATCTTAAACACAGTGTATCTCAGATCATTTCCACCAGCCCAGCCCCAGCACTAGAGATGATAATAAAAAGTCAGTATGAGCTGCACTACTGAGCTGTGGTGCTCCTCTCCAGCCCTGAGCTCCATCTCACACACTTTAAACTCAACTCACAGCTCAAATCCTGCAATAAATTCAAATTTCAAATTCAAATTTTATTTGTCACATACACAAACATACACAGTACGAAATGTAGTGAAATGCATTTTACGGCTGCCATTGACCCTAGAAGAGAATTAAAGTTTACAAATAAATAAATATGAATAAAAGAAATACGATAGAAATTAAATAAAAATTAAATTAAACTAGGAAAAATAGAACTAAAAATAAAAATAGAAATAGAAATATGATGTGCAAAAATAGAAATCTACTGTACAAATTGAAATATACTGTGCTGTGTGTGCAGATATGCATGGAATAAAGTGACTTTGTGCAGAGGTTATTAAAGTGTCTTTGTGCACTGGTCCAGGATGTAAACGTAAAACTGTAAAATGTAGTGTAGTTGTGAAGGTAGGTGTGCAAAGTTATTAAAGTGACTTTGTGCAATGGTCCAGGATGTAAGCAAACGACATGTAGTGTATATATGAAGGAAGGTGAGCATGTAATTGTCCATAGTGTTCATGGATGTAAGAAGATTGATGGATTTGATCAATTATGAAAAAGATGAAAAGATTGTTAGTTCTGCATAGTGGTGTGGTTGTGGTTGAGAGACCTTATCGCCTGCGGGAAGAAGCTCCTCCTCAGTCTCTCTGTGTTGGCCTTCAAGGAGCGGAATCGCTTCCCAGACCGCAACAGAGTAAACAGTCCGTTATTGGGGTGACTGAGGTCCTTCACGATCTTCCTGGCCTTGGTCAAGCACCGCTTGCTGTAGATTGAGTGCAGGTCAGGGAGCTCGATGCGGATGATGCGCTCAGCTGATCGCACCACCCTCTGTAGAGCTCGTCTGTCCTGCATGGTGCTGTTCCCGAACCAGGTCGTGATATTTCCCGTCAGGATGCTCTCTATGGTGCAGGAGTAGAAATTCCTGAGCACCTTGGAGGGCAGTCTAAAGTCTCTCAAGCGTCTGAGGTGGTAGAGACGCTGCCGGGCCTTTTTTACCACGGTGTTGATGTGACAGGACCATGCCAGGTCCTGCGTGATGTGAACACCGAGGTATCTGAAGCTGTCCACTCTCTCCACTGGGCTCCTGTTGATGACGGGGGTCTGGTAGTTCCTCACCTGCTTTGTACTAAAGTCCACTATCAGCTCCTTCGTCTTACTGACGTTCAGGAGGAGATTGTTTCTCTGGCACCAGTTCTCCAGATTTCCAACCTCCTCCAGGTAGGCCGTCTCATCGTTGTTCGTGATCAGGCCCACCACAACAGTGTCGTCAGCGAACTTGATGATGGTGGTGGAGCTGGTAGTGGCCACGCAGTCGTGGGTGTACAGAGAGTACAGCAGGGGGCTCAGAACACAACCCTGGGGGGCTCCAGTGCTGAGAGTGAGGGAGGCTGAGACATGTCCGCCCATCCTTACTGCCTGTGGTCTGCCAGTCAGAAAATTGGAGATCCACTGACACATTGATGAGCTGAGTCCCAGGTGCTCCAGCTTGGTGGTAAGTGTGGAGGGAATTATGGTATTAAATGCAGAACGGTAGTCGATGAAGAGCATTTTCACATAATTCCCCCTCCGAGTGTCCAGGTGAGTGAGAGATGTATGGAGGAGATGAGAGATTGCATCGTCCGTGGAACGGTTTGTACTATAAGCGAACTGTAGTGGGTCTAGTGTGTCTGGTAGTGAAGAGATGATGAAGTCTCTGACCAGGCGTTCAAAGCACTTCATCACTACTGAAGTGAGGGCTACAGGGCGATAATCATTGAGGGAAGCAGGATGAGGTTTCTTTGGGACAGGAACAATGATGGACTCTTTGAAGCATGTGGGGATCACCGACTGAGATAAAGAGATGTTGAATATCTCAGTGAACACAGGTGCTAGCTGGTCTGCGCAGGCTTTGAGAATACGGCCTGAGATGCCGTCTGGTCCTGCTGCTTTCCTGGTGTTCACTCTCTTGAAGGCTCTCCTCACGTCGTGCTCGGTGATGATGAACGCGCTTCCGGTGCTGGCAGTGACTTCCTGTCTGCAGCCGTTAGCGCCGCTAGCATTAGCATCGCTAGCGTCCTTAGCTGCAGCCTCGAAGCGAGCATAGAAAGTGTTGAGCTCATCTGCCAGAGTCACGTCTGCGTTTATCATACCGGATGTTGGTGCTTTATAATCCGTTATTGTTCTTAATCCCTGCCACAGGCTCCTAGAGTCACTCTGTTGGAGTTGTGACTCTAGTTTCCTCCCGTAGCGCTGCTTCGCCTCTTTCACCGCCTTCCGGACGCTGTATGACGCAGCCTTGTACGGTTCCATGTCCCCCGACGCGAGTCCCGTGTTGTAGGCAGCGGTGCGAGATCTCAGAGCGTCGCGGATGGTTTTATCCACCCACGGCTTCTGGTTGGGAAACGTTTTAATAGTCTTTTTTTCTACGGTATCGTCCGCTAGTTTCCCGATGAATCCCACAACCGCTTCCGTAAACACGCTGACGTCACCATCGGAGCTGTTTCTGAACATGTCCCAGTCTGCGTCATCGAGTGCGTCCTGTAACGCGGCCACCGATTGGTCCGTCCAGCACGCGACCTCCCTCTGAACCGGAACTTCCTGTTTCAGCCTTTGTTTGTATTTTGGCATGAGGAAGATGGCGGCGTGGTCGGATTTACCAAACGGTGGACAAGATTGTGCCTTGTAGCCGTCCTTGACCGTTGTATAGCAGTGATCCAATGTCCTTTCGCCCCTGGTGGGGCAGGTGATGTGCTGATAAAAGTTCGGCGCTGCGCGTTTGAGGTTGGCACTGTTAAAGTCCCCCGCCACAATAAGCGCAGCGTCCCGGTGTTGTGTTTGTTGCTGTGTGAGTGCCTCATGCAGCTCGCATAAGGCAGTGTCCGTGTCCGCTTGTGGTGGAATATAAACGGCGCTGATTATGACCGATGTGAACTCCCGAGGAAGGTAAAAAGGACGACACATGATGGACAGTAGTTCCAGGTTGGGTGTGCAGGAGCGTGTGAGAGGAACAACGCTCGCGCTGTTGCACCAGCTGCTGTTCACCATTAAACACACGCCGCCTCCCCTTGACTTCCCCGAGTCCCGCGTCCTGTCCATGCGGTGAACCGAGAAGAACTCGGCCGGCTGGATGGCGTGGTCCGGCACCGCTGGGTTCAGCCATGTCTCGGTGAAGCAGAGGAGATTGCAGTCCCGAATGTCTCTCTGGAACTTTATCCTGGCCCTGAGGTCATCGAGCTTGTTTTCCAGTGACTGGACGTTGGCGAGCAGGATGCTAGGCAGAGGTGTGCGGTGTGCACGGGCTCTCAGCCTGTTCCTGACGCCGGCTCGTTTCCCTCGAGGCCGCCGCTTCGCGTCGCGTCCTTTGTTGTTCCTCAGGATCTCACTCGGCCAGCTCGGATCCGGAGTTAAAAACGTCGAATTGTGAGTACATTGTATACCAATAGAAACAAGAGTGTCTCTATCATAACTAATGTACCCCATGGTGGTAATTTTGCCGGTTTTAAAATGCTGTAAACTAACTTAAAGAACAAAAACAAAGAAAAGGTGGTCGGAGCAGTCGTGACGGCAGCCGACCTCACCGGCGCCATCTTGGAAATCGACTCATAGACTCAATAGACTCATTTCACAAACACGCTGCTGCTGTTTATCACCTTACATTAACTGTATGACGAGGGATAACCCGTTAAATAGACAGGTGTTACATTAAACAGTAATTTATGCCAACTACAGGAGACAATTTAATAGATTTAATCAGTTTTAAGAGTTTACTGAACTCCTAAACTGTATCAGCATGTCCACTAGCATAAGTCACTCTAACATTGCGATTGCTTTTATAAATAACACTAAAACACGAAAACAAACTTTAAAACATGTTAGAGTGACTTGCAAAATGCGATGTGGAGCAAATGGTCACACAAATACACCTATCCAGAGGGTCACTTATGTGCCAAAGCTAAAAACTGGTGGGGCACTTATTTATACCCTCCTCAACACGTTACAATACTTCAACAGTGTGGGGACATTTCTTTTGTCCCCATAACGGTTTCAGCCCCCATAATGTTTGTGTGTAGCCATAGTGATGTCCCCACAATGCGATAATTACACACACACACATAGTCTGTGAGACCACAGGAAGTTTAGACAGTGAAACACATCACTTCTCTGCCAGTCAGTCAGTCTTTACAGGACCATGATGGAGTTCCGTCCACTCTCTGTGATGCTATGTGAGTAAATGTTCTCTTTGACAAAATCCCTCAACCTTCTTGATGTAAGTATTTGTGTAGGCAAGTGTCTGCATTAGAATAAAAAAAAAAATCAAATTTTACTGCAAATTTTTTTTTTTTTTTTTTTTTTTAAAGCACGTATTTAATGCAGCTATATTTAATAGCTTCTCATAAACAATGTTGTCAGAAGACATGTTCTGTTGTTATGGAAAATCTTGCACTGGGTTTCAATTCAAATTACTGGTTTAAGCAACGATTTCTATGTCATTACTACATTACATAGGGTTGTTAAAATAATGCCATGGTGAATTCACACATTAATCACAGTTAAGGGCAGTCAAGCAAAATATTCGAGTGTTAGGAATGTTTTTTATACATTAGTGTAAAAAACTTGAGCAAAAATTATGCAGACACAAGCAGAGGCCCTAAAATAGAGAAGTTATTTTTGTTAGTTTGTTTTTTGGTCTATTTAGCAGTGTGGGTTTAGCAGGAGGAGGTGTGAAATGATGTATGAGACTGATAACAGGCTTTAACTAAACAGAGTTTTACCTAAATATGGACAACATATATACCTCATGAATAACTCAACGTATGATTGGTCACTTTTAACATGAACCTTTTCCAAGATGGCGCCGGTTAGGTCAGCTGCCGTCACGATTGCTCCGACAACCTTTTCTTTGTTTTTGTTAGTTTTTAGCGTTTTAAAACCAGTCAAATTACCACCATGGAGTACATTAGTTATGATAGAGACACTCTTGTTTCTATTGGTATACAATGTACTCACAATTCGAAACAATTCGTTTTTAACCCCGGATCCGAGCTGGCCGAGTGAGATCCTGAGGGAGAACAATGGACGCGACGCGAAGTGGCGGCCCTGAGGGAAACGAGGGCCGCCACAAACGTGCACACCACACACCTCTGCCTAGCACTCGCCAACGTCCAGTCACTGGAGAACAAGCTCGATGACATGCAATCTCCTCTGCTTCACCGAGACATGGCTGAACCCAGCAGTGCCGGACCACGCCATCCAGCCGGCCGAGTTCTTCTCGGTTCACCGCATGGACAGGACGTGGGACTCGGGGAAGTCAAGGGGAGGCGGCGTGTGTTTAATGGTGAACACTAGCTGGTGCAACAGCGCGAGCGTTGTTCCTCTCACACGCTCCTGCACACCAAATCTGGAACTACTGTCCATCATGTGTCGTCCTTTTTATCTACCTCGGGAGTTTACATAGGTCATAATCAGCGCCATTTATATTCCACCACAAGCGGACACGGACACTGCCTTATGCGAGCTGCATGAGGCACTCACACAGCACCAAACACAACACCGGGACTGCGCTTATTGTGGCGGGGGACAAAGGCTGAAACAGGAAGTTCACAGGAAGTTCCGGTTCAGAGTAAGGTCGCGCGCTGGACAGACCAATCGGTGGCCGCGTTACAGGACGCACTCAATAACGCAGACTGGGACATGTTCAGAAACAGCTCACACACTACGGGCAATTTGGGAATGCTAGTTCACCTAACCTGCATATCTTTGGACTGTGGGATAATTAAACAAATATATATCAAATAAAATTATACCAGTTTAAAATTAATTTGACCTGGATCATTTAAGTGTGACAAAATTTTTTATTAACTCCTTGATGTTATTTTATTTTTTTAATGAAAATGTCCTACACTTGGCCTTCTGAGGAATCAGTAGTACTTTGTTTGAGATCACATCAGTGCATCATTGTGTCTATAATGTGCAGTGTTTAATGATATACTGAATCTTTTAGATGAATAAAGCACATCTACTATCTACTATTTTCATAGTCGAATCTGATTCGTTTGATTTTGCCATAGTCGAACCTTTTTTTTTTTTTTTTTTTTTTAGATAGCAGCTAGATTTTTTCCATTTCAAACAAAAGAGTTAAAAAAAACTAAAAGAAAAACATGGTGTGTAACAAATACCTTTTATTCATTTAAAGCCAGATGGGGTCCTGCTTCAGAGCGCTGTTTATGCAGAGTTGTAATGTGTGGCCCGCGCAGCGCACTCCTTTCATCTTTCCCCAGCGGGGCTGCTGGACCAACTGGTTGGTGCACGCAACCATGTTTGCTGCGTTATCACGAACCACAGAAACGATCTTGCTACTTGGAATGTCCCACTCACAAATGATCTCCGTCAGTTCTCGTGCAATGTGATCAGCTGTGTGACTGTCCTCCATTTTTTTTGTTTCTAAAACTCTCCAGTCGCCAGTCTCCGGTGATGAAATGTGACGTGACTGTGAGATAAGCCTCCATCTGAAGTGAGGTCCAGATATCAGTTGTGAAACTGACAGCTTCACAGTCCTGTATAGCCATGTAAATATCTGACCGTATCGATAGATATTTTGTGTGCACGACATCCATCACTGTAGCTCTTGTAGGGACGGTGTAGCCTGGCTCAAGTGTGCGCAAGAGTTCTTTAAATCCCTCACCCTCAACAATGAGCACGGGCCTCATATAAAGTGCCACAAACTCCGCAATCTTTTCAGTAATTTCCTTTTTTCTCTTCTCTGAAAGTGGTGGTCTCAAATAAATTTTTTTGCGTTAATCTCGGGGCCGCCGCTGATGCAGACGTGCTGCCTGAGCTGTCGTCATGAAACTGCGGGTGTAACCGTTTCAAATGATAAGCCATGTTGGTTGTCGTCGTGTGATATGAAAGAAGCTGCTGACACAACTTGCACTTAACTTTCTTTGGGTCATCTTTAACCTTCTCGAAATACTCCCACACTTTTGATAATTTTTTAAAAGCCATTGTGAGCCAATAAATCCGTAAATGCTAACAAATGCGGTCCGGACGTTACAGGCCTGTAGTGTGCTGCTTCTCATTGGTTACATAACACTTTCCTACTATTCGATTATGAGGTTCATAGTCGAATCAGACGTCTACGAATCGAATCGTCGAATCCTCGACTATTAGAAGTCAGCCCTATTATTATTATTATTATTATTATTATTATTATTATTATTATTTGTTTCATTAAATTTGCCTTTGTGCTCTTGGTGAATTCTAAATATTCTAATTAATGACTTTATTGCAGTGGTGTTGTGAACATCATCGTGTAATTAGTTAAATATTAATTTTACATATTTGTATTTTTTTCTGTATTAAGTATATTTAGTGTTTGATTCCTTATTCTGTATTTTGTATTTCCTGTGTAACAGAGAGACCACGCCCAGTACTGAGTGTATCTCCACAGAGCTGGCTGACTGAAGGAGACTCAGTGACTCTAAACTGTGTTACAGAGTCCTATACAAACTGGACATTCAGCTGGTACAGAGAGGTTCCCTACAGAGATGGCCTACTTCAATTAAAAAATAATCATAGCTATGTGGAGCTCCTCTCAGACAGCAACAGAGGATCTGGAGGCAACTACACTCTCAGTCCTGCTGCTCTTAATCACACAGGAGTTTATAGGTGCAGAGGAGAGAGAGAACAATTCTTTACAAAGTTCAGCAAACCACAGCCAGTATGGATCACTGGTGAGGAAAAATATCAACAGTGATGTGTTGGAGTATCAAATATAGGTGTAAAAATAAATGTAGCATTGATTTAAAATATGATGGAGGAATACACTCACCGGATACCTCATTAGGTGCAACAGTTAAATTGCTTGTTAACACAAATATCTCATCAGCCAATCACATGACAGTAACACATTTCGGCATGTAGACATGGGCAAGGTGATCTGCTAAAGAAAGGAGATTTGAGTGACTTGTTGGTGCCAGATGGGCTGGTCTGAGTATTTCTGAAATTGTTTGTCTACTGGTATTGTCATGGACAACCATCTCTAAGGTTTACAGAAAATGGTCTGAAAAAAAAAGAAGATTTTAAGTGAGGTTAGCTATCTGGGCGAGAATGTGCTGTTGATGCCAAAGGTCAGAGGAGAATGGCCAGGTATGCTGAACACACAACATTGAATAATTGAATATTGTTGCTGACCAGGTGGCACGGAGGTGTAGTGGTTAGCACTGTCACCTTGCACCTCCAGGGTCTGGGTTCGATTCCCGGCCAGGCTCGGTTCCCATATCTGTATGCATGGAGTTTGCATGTTCTCCCTGTGCTTACTCAGTGGGTTTCCTCTGGGTACTCTTGTTTCCTCCCACATTTACAAAGACATGTAGGTAAGGTTAATTAACGTTCCCAAATTGCCCGTAGTGTGTGTGAGTGTATCTAAATATTATGTGTGCCCTGCGATGGATTGGCACCCTGTCCAGGGTGTACCCTGCCTCGTGTCCTAAGTCTCCTGGGATAGGCTCCAGTTCCCCGTGACCCTGAATACAGGATAAAGCGGTATAGAAGATGAGTGAGTGTTGCTGACCATGTCTATTCCTTTATGACCAGAGGATAATGTGGAATTTCACAAATATATAATCATCTAAAACTGGCTCCTTGAACATCACAATGAGTTCACTGTAATGGCCTCCACATTCAAATGGCTTTCACATTCACCAGATCTTAGTCCAATAGAGTGGCTTTGTGATGTGGTGGAAAGGGACATTTGCATCATGGTTGTGTAGCCAACAAATCTGCAGTGACTGCATGATGCTATCATGTCAATATGGACCAAAATGTCTGAGGAATGTTTCCACTACCTTATTGGATCTATGCAATTAAGAATTAAGACAGTTCTGTATGCAAAAGTGTGTCTAACCCAGTACTAGGTGTACCTAATGAAGTGTTCTGTGAGTGTACAGCTGTGATTTATTAAAAGATGTTACTCTTTTGAGTGAGGAATTTGTAAGGCAGTTCATTAGCCCTAAGCAATCCACAGCCACTAACTGATAAATAAAATTACAAACACTGATGAGCTGCAATAGCAAATATTAATAAACAAATGTGCAAATTAACACAAAACTAATTTGACATATAATGAAGGAATACAGTTACAATATAACCTGTAAAAATATTCCCTCTAGTCCGTGACTGATGTTTAAGGAAGTTGAAAAGCCCTAAGCACTGGTAGAGGATTATTCTCATTCAAATATAAATTTAAGTTGACCATAAAAACACAATCATAATAACACATCAATTATTATTATTATTATTATTATTATTATTATTATTATTATATTTTATTTATAAGTGCATTATACACATAATTATAATGTTGTGTGTTTAAGGTGAATCTCCTCCAGTCTCTCTGATCATCAATCCCATCAGAACTCAACACTTTACTGGTGACTCTCTCTCACTGAGCTGTGAGGACCAGAGACACTCTACTGGATGGACAGTGAGACGATACATAGACAATAAAAAAGTGTCAGATTGTTCACTATGGGGATCAGTTACAGGATTTATATGTAATATCAGCTCCCTCTCCACATTCTACACTGGAGTTTACTGGTGTGAGTCTGAATCTGGAGAAAACAGTAATCCTGTCAACATAACAGTGCGTGGTGAGTCTTCATGTAGTGTGTTTATTGATAAAGAAATACAGTATATTATTATTATTATTATTATTATTGTTATTATTATTATTATTTATAATAATAATAATAATAATATATGTAGAGTTTCAAACAGGGAAAACTGTTTAACAAGAGACACTTAACTGGTTTATCTCATTAATGTTTTAAAAATTATTAAGCCTCCGAGTGGTGCAGTGGTAAAGTGCTCGCCCTATCATCCGGAGATCGCTGGTTCGAACCCCGGGTGATGCTGTTTTCCTCTTACAGCCGGAGGCACTGAGAGACCTGATTGGCCGAGCTCTCTCAGGGGGGAGAGATGAGAGGTACTTTGTGCTCCCACATTAATCACGGCTCTACAGCCAATCAGGGGCGTCTGTGAGCTCGCGCACCCGGAAGGAACGGCTAGCGCTTTCCTCCGAGTGTGTTACTCCGCCCCTAACGGTGCGTGAACGAGCAGTTCGAAAAGATGCGGTCGGCTCGCGTCACGTGGTTCGGAGGAACCACGGGATAGCTTTCGTCCTCCCGACTGAGTGGTGGTAGCCTTAATGTGGGAGCCCCCTAGTGACGGGGAGTAATTGGCCACTACTAGAATTGGACAGGACTAAATTTATAGAAAAAAAAAAAAAGTTATTAAAATCTGTAACTTTAATATTACCTGAAGACAGCAATAAAACGGCACAGTTGGATTCCTCTTATGAGCTGAATCATCTACTGTAGAACATTTGAATGAGACTGTAATGTAGATTTGCACAATTCTAGTATTGCACTCCTTAACTTAAGATTTTTCACCCAACTCAACCTTTAACATCACAAAACACAAGCATGCTAATAGGTTTCACAGTAAGAATTTTGTCTAAATACTGTTTAGTTTAAAGTGATCCTGGAGCATCCTGTCCATCCTGTGAATGAGGGACATCCTCAGAAATACTAGAGTTTATATCACAACGCAAAGCCCTCAAACATCTAATCTGAGTTCTATAAAGATGAATCCGTCCTCAAGGCCTGCAAGACAAGCATTGTTTAAAAGCATTTTATATAGTTTTATACTTGCAAACTCATATTTAGGATTTCATTTCAATTCCAAGTAAACTATATATTAGACATATTTATGATTGTTTACATGGCTAGACCTCAGGTATGTTAGTTAGGTCTACTCTTAGCCCTCTTTGAAAGTTTGGACACAGCTGTATTATGTAGATTATACTACAAATCAACAGCAGCTAAGCTTAAGCGTAGTATAATTATACCCTTTGGTAATGTGTGAGGAACTAACACACCTCAATCTCATAACCATAACCATATGTAAAGTCATATTTAATGCTAAATTTAAATATTTTATAAAATAAGTTCATAGAGATAATGTGAATTAAGCACACGTTTCCTGTAGTAAAAAATACAATATATTTAATGATTTTTTTTTTAATTGCCTGTTTTCTAAAACTAATTTTAATTGTAATTTTCCATTTGAGGATTTTTTCCTTCTTAACACCTACATTATTGGGTCTGTGGGGTCCATTGAGTCATACTAAAGTATAATAAAAGAAGACTGTTTTGGTTATAATATTATGACTTCATTGCAGTGGTGTTGTGAACATCATCGTGTAATTAGTTCGATATAAATTTTACATATTTATATTTTTTTCTGTATTTAGCATATTTAGTGTTTGATTCCTTTTTCTGTATGTAGTGTGACATCAGAAATCAATAGCAAAATTATTATTGTATATAAATTAAATGTACAGATTTAAAGTATAGTTGTGTATTTCCTGTGTAACAGAGAGACCAGAGGCAGTACTGAGTGTATCTCCACAGAGCTGGCTGACTGAAGGAGACTCACTGACTCTCAGCTGTAAGGTTACAAACTCCTCTACAGACTGGACATTCAGCTGGTACAGAGAGGTTCCCTACAGAGATGGCCTACTTCAATTAAAAAATAATCATAGCTATGTGGATCTCCTCTCAGACAGCAGCAGAGGATCTGGAGGCAACTACACTCTCAGTCCTGCTGCTCGTAATCACACAGGAGTTTATAGGTGCAGAGGAGAGAGAGAACAATTCTTTACAAAGTTCAGCAACCCACAGCCAGTATGGATCATTGGTGAGGAAAAATATCAACAGTGATGTGTTGTAGTACTGAATATAGGTGTCGTTTGTGAAAATAAATGTAGCATTGATTTAAAATATGATGGAGGAATACACTCACCGGTTACCTCATTAGATGCAACAGTTAAATTGCTTGTTAACACAAATATCTCATCAGCCAATCACATGGCAGTAACACATTTCGGCATGTAGACACGGTCAAGATGATCTGCTAAAGAAAGGAGATTTGAGTGACTTTGAATGTGGCCTGGTTGTTGGTGCCAGATTGGCTGGTCTGAGTATTTCTGAAATTGTTTGTCTACTGGTATTGTTATGGACAACCATCTCTAGGGTTTACAGAAAATGGTCTGAAAAAATGTTCCAATGTTTATAGTTTTTCTAATTGCACCATTTTAGAATTTCTAATTTCATGTACATCGTATAATGACAATAAAATCTATTCATGCAAGTTTTTTTTTTCTTTTTTTAATGAGCTAACCCTTCATGAGCTATTGGAAAATTCATGTGTAATGTTTATTTTCTAACACTTACTTTTCTGAAGCACTGTCACTTTTTCACTTCACTTCACCCTTTAAACTGTATTAAAAATGAGTTCAAATGCAATTTATCTGGCTTCATGATACAAACAACGTTTATGAACCTGCTACAAAAGTGACCTTGTTATTTTCTTTAACAGCTCAAACTGATGGAGAGAGAACCGTGAGTGCAATCATAAAGGAGTGAGCAGAGTCGCTGTATAAAGAGAGAATGCAATGATGTTTTTTTATTTTATTTTTTTAGATTATTGGATGGATTGTATGATAGGGTTTTTTTTTTTTTTTTTTGCTGTGATGTTTTGCTTTGAACGCAATCTTTGTAAGGTTCAATAGAAAATGAGAAAAATACTTATGTAAATAGGTTTTCATTGTCAACAGCAGCCTCACAGTGTATATTTTCTATATTAATTGACTTTAACTGTAGCTGTGTGAGGAGATTTGTGGATTTAGTAATGTTCAGAGATGTTACTTGTAGAAAGCAGGACAGTAGAACCCCATATTTTCTTACACCTTTATGTAAATGTAACACAACAGTGTGTATCATTTAATAGTGAGGGCAGTTCAGTGGGATGTGTCATTGTTTCTTAACAAGCTGAGATATATAATCTGTGAATTATATGTGACAAATAAAAGCTTCTTCTTATTATTGATATTCTGGCTCTTTATGCTTAGAGATTGCACACAAGTGAAAGTGTAAACAATGTTGATTACAAATCTGCTGAATCCCCAGTCAACCATCATGTGTCACTGAAACAAGTCTTCATCAGACTGCTAAATTAGATTGGCCTGACTATAAATCAACATTAAATTCAAATTCAAATTCAAATTTTATTTGTCACATACACAAACATACACAGTACGAAATGTAGTGAAATGCTTATACGACTGCCATTGACCCTAAAAGAGAATTAAAGTTTACAAATAAGAAATAAATATGAATAAAAGAAATACGATAGAAATTAAATAAAAAAATTAAATTAAGCTAGAAAAAATAGAACTAAAAATAAAAATAGAAATGTGCTAGGAAAAATAGAACTAAAAATAAAAATAGAAATATGATGTACAAAAATAGAAATATACTGTACAAATTGAAATATACTGTACTGTGTGTGCAAATATGCATAAAACAAAGTGTCTTTGTGCAGAGGTTATTAAAGTGTCTTTGTGCACTGGTCCAGGATGTAAACGTAAACATGTAGTGTAGTTGTGAAGGTAGGTGTGCAGATTAGAATATCTATAACTAAAATGCATATCATATTAACTTCTGTTAAAATCATTAACAAACCATTTGTTTTTTACTGCCACATAAGGCAAATTTCTACATCAAGCCCAGACCCTATTGTGTTGAGTGTATTTCCATCCTTAATTCCAATTGCATTGTGGAGAAACCTTTAGGATTGTTATACTATCGAAAATGACCTTGAGTAGTCATGTTGTAAATTAGATCCTGAGAGTTTTTACAGTGTCCTTTTCACAGTACCAAAGGAATCCATGGTATTTCTGGTCATCATCAGGAACACCACATTCCCCATCCTTATGTAAACCACATCAAGACACATATCATGTTGTTATTAGTTTCCTGTCATTAATATGTTGTTGACGGAGATGTCTTGGTATTGTGCACAAAATTGTAGGACGGTCCAGATTGGGCTTGGCTTATTTGGTAGGTAGATTAAAATTTTGGATGTTATGAGTATTCCTGGGTAAATTTGAGTGCAAATCCTTATTGTCAAATATATTTTGCATGTATTTAAAGAACTGTTCCTTTACCTATGTGTTATGATCTGTACATTGTGATGTAAGTAATTTAAGTAGATTTTCCTTGTTATGTGTTAAACAAGGTCTGGAAACTTTAAATATTAAGGGTGATACTCAGCTAATGACTTTATTCTTGCAGACCTCTTGATCCACGAGTCTGATAAAAGCCAGGTCTTTTCTCGAAGGTGCAATTCTAATGTCATTTCAGGTTCTTTTATGACCAACCATGTTAAATTGTTTTAACCTCACTTGTGTTTAAATGCAATTGAATATTCATGAAAGTTTAAACAAGTTTTGAAGATTTGCACAAAAATCGGTGGAGAAATTTTTTGAAGGTAAAAAAATGGATAATGGGATGTAAAATAAAAAAACAGAAAAGTGAAAAAAAGTGGAGACGGAAAATAAATCACGACATGAAAGTAACAATAATAATACTCATAATAACAACAAGAACAATTATACTTGTTAATATTTTTATTGTTAATGTTATTGTCATTGTTATTTTGTTTTATTATTGTTATTATTATTGCAAGCAGTTTTTTAGGTGCATTACTGCCAACTGCTGGAAAGAAGTGATAAAGCTTGAGGGTCTCAATCGGTTTAATTTTTTTTCTTTCCTGTTGCTGTTGACGTGAGTGGTGGTGGCATCATTTTATAGTAACCAGTTATCCACTGGATGGTAGGTGATCAGTGTTCTTCAGCCTTGCTGATTTACTTCACTCCAAATGTTTTGTAAATTGTAAGGGAGTCACAAAATGAGTGGATACTCTGTACAGTTTATTTATGCCAGTGTGATTATTAAAATGTTAAATAAAATAAATACATAGATACAAATAAAGGAGTATAATCTGGTTAGTTGGCAAATGTTCATTAAAATAAAAAAGTGACTTCCCTCCAACTCCTTTCTCTCCGTCTTTCTCTCACACACACACACGTTCTTGTAATTAGGGCATTATATGGACAGTAGTCCCACCCATCAGTTTTGGGGACACCGTGTCCCATTGATCCTCTGGGTGTAAAAAAAATCAGGCATGTACATTTAAATTCTTTAAACACAAATATCACTTTATATTACAGTTTCACAGTAAAAGAAAATGTGCTTGGTTTTTAAACAAGTTATGAGGACATAACAAGAATCAGTCATTAGTGGGGACCAAATTTGCATAAACAGAAAATTAACTGGTTTTCATAATGTTGTGGGGACTTCGCTAGTGACCTAATTTGCATACATCATTAAATATCTAACTTAGATAAACACTTATAAGGCATATTACACAAGATCAAGGGGACATTGGTTTAACAAACATCAAACCGTGCATTTAACCTTTATAATTTATGCAAAATTACAAACGAAGCATCTCAAACATTAAAAAAAAAAAAAACTGTGTAAAGCACATAAAGAAGAAACATGCAGCACAAGAATGTGCAATTCCTTATAAGAATAAACATTGACTATAAGAATGGATGTATCATTTCCAGGTTAGACACAGGTGCCTTTGAAGGAGCAGCGAGTTCTAGATAGTGAGACGTTGGTGTGGTGCCGTTATCCCCTGGCTTAGGCATTATGCTAGGCTGCAATGTTTGTTGGTCCCTGGTCAAGCTGTCTGTGGTTACAGAGGTTTAAGGCTTTTGCCTAAGATCAGGCCATGCAAGTCAGGCTGTGATTCTGAGTGTATGTGTGGGGGATGTGTGTGTTCTGACCCAGGTGGAATGGACACCTTAGCTTACCCTTGCTATTAAAATACATATGATGCACTGTGTCAATCCAGGCATTCTGTCTTGGGAACTGTTTGTCCTGGAGCTTAGCTTTTTTTTCTCATCAAGGGGAATGTTTAATCTTAATAGATATTAAGCTTTCTGTGTGTACTCCTAAAATTTTGGCTTTAGAAAAATACTCCAGAACAAACCAAAACAATCTAACCAATCAGCTCTATTCTTATTTTCTAGAAGTTAGGAGACCTCTCTATTATAACACAGGTTAGAGTGGTGTATGCAAAAATGAAGGAGGTTTGGTGAGAGATAAAAAGCGTCGGTAGTATTGAGTATTTTTTTTTTTTTCAAAATACTGTACTTCTCCCTCTACTTGGGACACCCATTCATTTTCAATCGGCCACGTATAGGGGGCAATTTAGAAGGACCCATGAATCAACACACACTGATCACACACACCTTTATCTGGACTGATGTGTTCAAGCTGTGATGTCTCCTCACGCGTCTGTTAAACGGAGGATCATTCGTGGCATTTTACCTTCACAAGCAATTGTTCAGATATTAATTTTAATGTTCAGTTGAGGTTCCTTGAGAATATTTTGACAGACAGAAAACAGCTGAGCATGATTTTAAACACGGTGTATCTCAGTTTAAGTTTTCCAACATATAATAAAAGTCCAGTACCATGCACTACTGAGCTGTGATGCTCCTCTCCAGCCCTGAGCTCCATCTCACACACTTTAAACTCAACTCACAGCTCAAATCTTCCACTAGAGACTCATTTTACAAACACGCTGCTGCTGTTTATCACCTTACATTAACTGTATGACGAGGAATATCCTGTTAAATAGACAGGTGTTACATTAAACAGTAATTAATGCCAACTACAGGAGACAATTTAATAGATTTAATCAGTTTTAACAGTTTACTGAACTTTAACTCACCCTGTTACAAGCGAATCCTAAACTGTCTCAGCATGTCCGCTAGCATAAGTCACTCTAACATCGTGATTACTTTTATAAATAACACTAAAACACAAAAACAAACTTTAAAACATGTAAATACTGACACAAACACTTTCCTAAGCGCTCACAGCCGGAAGCGCGTTGGATAGGTGGGCGGGAACATCTGGGATAGATGGTAAATGTATCTAACTTCTAATTCCCACATGATGTAGTTCATTTTCTATTACCCCCCCCCCCCCCCCCCCCCCACACACACACACACACATATAAAAAAGAAATGGTTCAAGACTAAAGGGGGGACGTGGAGCAAATGGTCACACAAATACACCTACCCAGAGGGTCACTTATGTGCCAAGGCTAAAAATCGGTGGGGCACTTATTTATACCCTCCCCAACACGTTACAATGCTTCACCATTGTGGGCACATTTTTTTGTCTCCATAACGGTTTCAGCACCCATAATGTTTGTGTGTAGCCATAGTGATGTCCCCACAATGCGATAATTACACACACACACACACACGCAGACATAGTCTGTGAGACCACAGGAAGTTTAGACATTGAAACACATCACTTCTCTGCCAGTCAGTCCGTCTTTACAGGACCATGATGGAGTTCCGTCCACTCTCTGTGATGCTCTGTGAGTAAATGTTCTCTTTGACTTATTGACAAAATGCCCCAACCTTCTTGATGTAACTATTTGTGTAGGCAAGTGTGTCTGCATTAGAATAAAAAATAATCTAATTTTACTGCAAACTTTTTTTGTTTGTTTGTTTTTTAAAGCACGTATTTAATGCAGCTATATTTAGTAGCTTCTCATAAACAATGTTGTCAGAAGACATGTTCTATTGTCATGGAAAATCTTGCACTTGGTTTCAGATCAAATTACTGGTTTAAACAACGATTTCTACGTCATTACTACATTACATAGGGTTGTTAAAATAATGCCATGGTGAATTCACACATTAATCACAGTTAAGGGCAGTCAAGCAAAATATTCGAGTGTTAGGAATGTTTTTTTATACATTAGAGTCAAAAACTTGAGCAAAACTTATGCAGACACAAGCAGAGGCCCTAAAATAGAAAAGTTATTTTTGTTAGTTTGTTTTTTTTGGCTATTCAGCAGTGTGGTTTTAGCAGGAGGAGGTGTGAAATGATGTATGAGACTGATAACAGGCTTTAACTAAACAGAGTTTTACCTAAATATGGACAACATGTATAACTCATGTATAACTCAACATATGATTGGTCACTTTTAACATGAACCTCATTCACCTCATGTCACATGTCTCCACCAGCAATGTGCTTGTGACTATAACACATCCAGTGTGTAAACTCAAGGCGTAACTTGGCTGATGTTAACGATAATTAAGTTCAGTGTTAATTCGCTGTTACTGAATGATAAAAGTTCACAATTTATTCAATTGCGTATTAATTCTTAAGTTAGTTTATGCAATGTTATGCCATATTGAGAACAGAGCTGATAATACTGGATGATGAAGTACTTATATGTTGATCCGTTCAAACCGTTTACTATGTGGTCTTGCCACTGTTGAAAATGCTATGCAGTAGTGTACTCCGGGCCATTTCAGTGTTATTCTCTTCCAAGTTCATGTGTACGAAATAAAATAGAGATGCAGGCCAGAGTTGGCCCATGGTTCATGTGCATTAGAGACTGTTGGGCATAGTGTGTACAGTAGAGAGTGTTTAAGACAAGGTGTGCACAGTAGACTTGGAGTCGTGTGTTTTTCTCATTCTCACCCATGTATCTACGATGCCATAAAAAGGATTTCCCCCTTTTGTTTTTGTTTTTTTTGCACATTTGTTACATTACATGATTGAGATCTTCAAACAAATGTTGGTATTATAAAAACAAAAATGATTTAAATGATTATTTTATTTATTAAGCAAACAAGCTGTTCAAACTTACCAGGGCCTGTGCTAAAAAGTAATTGGAAAGGGTTACAAATCACTTCTAAAATTACTTCATGAGCTCAACGATGACTCATTCAGGAGCTTAAAAAAGAGCCCAGAACAACATCTAAATTAAATTCAGTTACGACTTGTCTAAATTAAAGTCAGTGTTCATGATCCAACAATAAGAAAGAGAAAATGGGCAAAAATGGCAGCCGTGGGAGAGTTCAAAGGCAAAAGTCACTGCTGACCAAAACAAACCAGAGGCTTATCTCACATTTGCCAAAAACATCTTCATTACTTTTGGCAAATATTCTATGGCAGATTGAGACAAAAGCTTTTAAGGTGTGTGTCCTGTGTGTGTAAAATCAACACAACATCTAATAAAAAGGACATCATACCATTGTTAAACATGGTGGTGGTAGTGTGATGGTCTGGGGCTGTTTGCCATAACTGATGAAACCATGAATTCCTGGTACTGTATGTTTTGACAGTTTAATAAATGAAATCATTATGTTGTGTTTCGGTCTAATCTGACTAATTTACAATTTTCTTCACTAACAACTGCAGTACATTTTATCAATATTTCATGAGGTTTACATTTAAAACATAAAATAGATTAGAAATATTTACATAAAAATATGTGTTTTACGGAACTTATATACACTCATGGTGGTCTCAGTCAAAAGTGACAGATCATTGGAAATAAATGGGTAACACTACAATTAGTGTAGAAAACAGAGTTTAAGGACTTAAAGGATCTTCTACCCCTTATTGACTACTATGGCAACCTGCACAGGAACCTATCGACAACATCATTTTTACCACACCTGTTGAAAAACAAACTTGCAACATAGTTTCAGTCATAGAACTTTCTTGCAGCTCAAAGTTTTTTGATGTCTTACTTATAGTTAAGTCTTTAACAGCTCGATGGCCAAGAGATGGACTGCATGTGTAGCTGTAGAATTATATTTGATGATGACAGTGATCAGGAGGAGAGAAGTCAGGTTGACAATGAGGAGGGTTGAACGGAGGAAGAGTCAGAGGTTGAGGATAATACAAAGTATAATTCGAGGAGGGAGACGTTGACATTGATGAGGAAGAAGACCCAGCTTAAGTTGTGGTCTCCATTCATCCAAAAATGGAACCAAACCGTAACACTAACCTGATATTCCACATCCTGAGTAGAAGATATTAAGTCCAATTTTCAACTTTTTCTACAGACTTCGTTGTAACCATTGACATACAATTAACATACAATAAAAATGACAAAGCTGTAGGGGTGAATTTTGTGAATTTTGTTATTTTGTGTCTACCTGACCGGGCCTCTGCCTGTTCAGAACTCTACAGTTTTAAAAAAGTGACTTTGGTAATCAAAGCTACAAAATTACCCTGTGATAAATAGTATAATAGGTTTCATCTTAGTATTTGTTATGGTCAGAATAATATCTATTTAATGTTTTTCCCCTAAAAAAAAAAAATAGTGGTATGAGCTCAGGTAAATGAGGTCTGCAGGACATACAGCAAATACAAGTTCAAATTCTAAATTTATTTGTCACATACACAGTCACACACAGTACAATATGCAATAAAATGCTTAAACGACTGCCCGTGACCTTAAAAATAAAATATTATTCTCACTCACTCATCTTCTATAACACTTTATCCTGTATTCAGGGTCACGGGGAACTGGAGCCTATATCAGGAGGCTTAGGGCACGAGGCAGGGTACACCCTGGACAGGGGGCCAATCCATCACAGGGCACACACACACACATACACACACACACACACACACACACACACACACACACATACACTCACACACTACGGGAATTTGGGAACACCAATTCACCTAACCTGCATATCTTTGGACTGTGGGATAATTAAACAAATATATATTAAATAAAATTATACATGTTTGAAATTAGTTTGACCTGGATAATTTAAGTGTGACAAAATTTTTCATTAACACCTTGATGTTATTTTTTTTTTATGAAAATGTCCTACACTTGGTCTTCCTGAGGAATCAGTAGAACTTTGTTTGAGATCACATCAGTGCATCATTGTGTCTATAATGTGTAGTGTTTAATGATGTACTGAATCTTTTAGATGTATTAAGCACATGTTCTGTTTTTATTCTTATTCAGTGCTGATTTTACTTATACCATTGACACCTGCTCAAGGTGAGTGTACTGTACATTGTATGTTGTTTGTTTGTGCATATTTAATTTGAATTGGAGCAGAGAAGGTTGTGTTTTGTGCATTACCCTGCAGAGTTTCTGAGTTTGTTAATATTATCTCATATCTGTAAAGAGAATCAGCTACATTAACTCAGTTATGTAAGAGAAAAGAAGTCAGGACACTCGTGCAGGTGGGACTTTATTTAATATTCACATTCAATATAATATTCCAAGCTTTAGTAGAGACACAAACACAATGATAAACTAATGAGAACCATAAGCAATCATTTTGGGGACTACATGGGCTCGTACGGGTATTGTATTCAACCTAAGTGGAAGCCATATTAGGACAGGGCTTGTAATGATAGGGTCAAAATATTATAGGTAAAAACAATGTAAGTGGTGCAATGTACGGGGGAACACTGTGATAAATTATTATTATTATTATTATTATTATTATTATTATTATTAATATTATTATTATTATTATTATTAGTTTTATTAAATTTGCCTTTGTGCTCTTGGTGAATTCCCTCACGCTGTCTGGCTCTTGACTATTTCCTTGGTAAAATATAAAAAAAAAATATTTTGACATATTATAATATGTTATTATAAAAATTAAGAATTATAAATGTTCAGTGAAACTATACCCCACAAAGAATTAATAATTTTACTTAAGTATCATTGTGATTCTTTAGTTTTACACATTAATTCTTTATTTAAAGCATTAAACTTAAATTATTCATAGTGTTATGTAACTCGGCTCACATCTGTACACGTAGGAGCTACTTTATTAACAGTAGGTTGTTTTATAGGAAGTGCTAAAGCTGTGGTGACTATAAAGCCTGATAAACACGTGTACAGAGGAGAGAATGTTACTCTCACATGTGACATACAGGGAGGAGGAGACACTGAGTGGACATACAGCTGGTATAAGGATAACAACACTTTCCACAGTGAGAGAAAAAACAAAGTCTTTACCAACAGCACAATAAAGTGGGCCACAATTAGGTTTATTAATGATTTTGACAGTGGTAACTACACCTGCAGAGGACAGAGACGTGACTCTCAGAGCTCAGAGATCAGTGATGCTGTTACACTGACTGTATCAGGTGAGTCTGTAGCAACAAGATTATGATTTTATAGTTTTATACTTGCAAACTCATATTTAAGATTTCATTGCAAATCCAAGTAAAATATATATTAGACATATTTATGATTGTTTACATGGCAAAACTTAGGTATGTTAGTTAGGTCTACTCTTAGCCCTCTTTGAAAGGTTAGACACAGCTGTATTATGTAGATTATACTACAAATCAACAGCAGATAAGCTTTTGCATAGTATTGTTATACCCTTTGGTAATGTGTGAGGAACTAACACACCTCAATCTCATAACCATAATCATATGTAAAGTCATATTTAATGCTAAATTTAAATCTTTTATAAAATGAGCTTATAGAGATAATGTGAATTAAGCACACATTTCCTTTAGTGAAAAATACAATATATTTAATATT
Source organism: Clarias gariepinus (assembly GCF_024256425.1). Taxonomy (NCBI): domain Eukaryota; kingdom Metazoa; phylum Chordata; class Actinopteri; order Siluriformes; family Clariidae; genus Clarias; species Clarias gariepinus. The sequence continues at coordinate 8,128,702 of NC_071100.1, read as the reverse complement.
TTTTTTAATTGCTTTCTAAAACTAATTTTAATTGTAATTTTCCATTTAAGGATTTTTTTTTCCTTTTCCTTATAATATTATGACTTCATTGCAGTGGTGTTGTGAACATCATCGTGTAATTAGTTCGATATTAATTTTCCTTTTTCTGTATTTGGTGTGACATCAGAAATCAATGGCAAAATTATTATTGTATATAATTAAATGTACAGATTTAAAGTATTGTTTTGTATTTCCTGTGTAACAGAGAGACCAGAGGCAGTACTGAGTGTATCTCCACAGAGCTGGCTGACTGAAGGAGACTCAGTGACTCTAAACTGTGAGGTTACAGACTCCTCTACAGACTGGACATTCAGTTGGCACATGCTTCTTCCCAATGATACCAATAAAAAGGATAAAAAAGAACTATTTTCCAACAGCAGCAGAGGATCTGGAGGCTCCTACACTCTCAGTCCTGTTGTTCTTAATCACGCAGGAGTTTATAGGTGCAAAGGAAAGAGAAAAGAACAACCCTTTCAAACTAAATACAGCAATCAACGGGCACTATTGATCACTGGTGAGGAAAAAATAATAACACTGGTGTTTCGGAGTGTCAAATATACACGTGTAAATTAACATAGCACTGGTTTGAAATATGGAGAATTAATATTTTTTTGTGTAAAATATTTATGTTTAGCCTGCTGAGTAAAGAATGTTTAAAACAGTTTAGGAAGACTAGCTCTATGCCATGAAATGCGATAACAACACATTAACTATAGTGTTGTGTGTTTAAGGTAAATCTCCTCCAGTCTCTCTGATCATCAATCCCAACAGAACTCAACACTTTACTAATGACTCTCTCTCACTGAGCTGTGAGGACCAGTGTAACTCTACTGGATGGACAGTGAGACGATACAAACAGAATAACACAGGATCAAATTGTTCACAGTGGGGATCAGTTACAGGATCTACATGTGAAATCAGCTCCCTCTCCACATCCTACACTGGAGTTTACTGGTGTGAGTCTGAATCTGGAGAAAACAGTAATCCTGTCAACATCACAGTGCATGGTGAGTCTCCATCTAGTGTGTTTATTGTTAAAAGTGAAATGTTTATTTGCAGAATATTTAGACCTCAAAAGGGTTTTTAGCTGGAAAAACAGATCACATCACTGTTTTTTTTTTTCTTTATAACTTGAAGACAGCAACAGAACAGCACAGTCAGGTTTCTCTCTATACAGTAACTCAATCAGCTGTAGAAGAGCGGCTATAAGGCTCTAGTTTTACAATCCTTTTCTAAAAAGTTTTCTTTTAATTCAACACCAGAATACACAAACACACTAATGAGTTTCACTGTGAAATCAAACAGTAGTGTAAATTCTCTGTTCTAGATGGTAATGTGATCCTGGAGAGTCCTGTCCATCCTGTGACTGAGGGACGTCCTCTGACTCTACGCTGTTTATATCGCAGCACAAAGACCTCAAACCCCCTAGCTGATTTCTATAAAGATGGATCAGTTCTCCAGAACCAGACTACAGGAGAGATGATCATCCATAAGGTCTCAAAGTCAAATGAAGGTTTCTACCACTGTAAACACCCAGAGAGAGGAGAGTCACCGAAAAGCTGGGTCTCGGTCAGAGGTGAGAAATTAGTTTTTTTTCTCACTTGATTTTTCTAACACAATTCAGATATACTATGTTAAAATCCTAAATTATTTCTCATTATTTCCTCAGTAGCCAGACATGGTGGGACAAAAGGAGTGACTGTGGGACTGAGTTTGGCCATTTCCTTTATTGCTTTTATAATATTATTGCTGTGGTGCTACAAAATAAAGAAAGGTCAGATAACCTTTGAAAATGTATATAGAGTATATGACTTAATTTACTTATAAAGCATAGAGGATGAAATAATTGTTGATTTATATGGAAGTATTAAATTCATCAAAAGGTTTTTGGTAGAATATGTTACAAGTTTAAAATAATATGGTCTGTTTCCTGATTATAGAACAGATTGGAGCAGTCCATATCTAACTATATTTTATCTATATTTAGTATTTACATGTACTCTTCATGTGCTTTTTAACAAAACTCGGCCATACAGTATGCAATTATATAATCAGGAGTTTTTTTCCCCTGTAAATATTTATATTATATTAATATTTATATGTAGATCTGTTTCTCTCTGTAGAAAAGCATCAGAAACCCAATCACACATCAGATCAGAAATTGAGCCGGTCAGGAGCTGAAGACTCTCAGTCAGGACACACACCACTTCATGCTGGTCAGACTCTGTTTTAATCACTGTTTATTTTAACATGTATTAATAAAAGATTTAAAAAAGATTTATTATTATTTTTTATTTTTTTGAATCTCTGTTCTGCTTTCTTTAGTGGGCGCAAATATTTGTGACACAGTTGATCAGACAGCTATCCGTGGAACAGGTAGCTTTATATAGTAACAAATATTTTATCTGGCATTAAATAAATGGAATATAGATAAACTCAATTATGTACAAAAGGGTCTTACAGTGATTAACACACTGCACTGTGTTCAGGCGAAGCTGCAGCTGAGAGCAGTGATGTCACTTATGCACAGGTTACAAAGAAAAAGAGAAAGAATGGTATTTTTTATAAACATGACAACAAGTTAAACATTCTCCAATATTTTTAGTTATCTTTTAAACTGATCATCCCTGTAGTTACTCTGTACACCACAAACTGAAAGATAAAGGAATTACTCGTACTATATGAATGAGAATTGAGATTTCATGACTAATATGATGTAATGACTAATAGATTTTATGACTGTCTAATCAGTGTTATGGTTTTGTTCCCTCTTACTACAGATGCTGAACCCAGTGGTAGTGATGTGACTTATGCTGAACTTGAAATAAAACCAAAGAAAAAATCTGTAGGAGAAATAGGTGCAGAAAATCGTGATTATATCTTGTTTACATCAATGTATATGTTTTCTAGAAATTCATTCAGGATTTATTTTTCCAATTAGAAAAATTGGGTGTGGATTCTAATCCTGTATACTCAGAGGTGAAATTGAACCCAGAGGTAAAAATGATGACAACCACATGTTATACAATTTAAAACATAATCCAAACATTGTGAAGTAATAAATGTGTGTTGGGTAGAATTTAAGCTCTATAGGTTAAATCTGGACTACAAAAAAAACTTTAAAGAGATTGAGTTCACTCTCTATACAGAAAGCCCTTCCTTCCTAGGTAAGGTGCTAGCTAGAGAATGCTCTATAATCTATGTTTACTTTAAAATTAAACATAGATAGCTATAAACATGCAAAATACAGATTCCTCCTCACTCAAAAGAGAAATTAAAACTAAGGAGCTCATTCAGCACTTCAGCGAATCCCTCAGAGGGAACAAAGGAGCAGGGCCACCAAATATGACAGGACTGATGGCACATCTTGATTGAAGGCCTTGGACTCTCTTCCCCTGGATAAAATGTGTCAAGAGAAATCTGAGAAATCAGGGCTAGCGATGGCATATAGTGACTGCCATGGTGTGTTTGCATGCTTTAATGCTGGGGAGTGTTCTTTGCTGCTTGGCATATTGCCGAGGATCAGCCACTGATTGGCTACAAAAGCTGCCTTGCCATGCCATGCTGGCTGCTGCACTCCAAATTGCTGCAGCCACCAATCTTTGCTTGGCCTCTTTGGCCTACAAGCAACTTGCCGCCAGCAAACTTGCAACTGCTGTCTCCATTTCATGCCCACCTCCACACATCTTACTTTCTTCATACTTCATTCTTTAATTCCCCATTTCCCCATTATATATTTCTTTTTTATTATTAAATTAAAACACTTAATTTTTGGTCAAGACCTCATCTAGTGTCTGAGTGTCTGAGTTACCCCCAATTTACGTTGCTGCATAAATTAGAATTGTATCACATTCTCATATAGTTAAATTCAATTCAATTTTATTTGTATAACGCAAAGCAGCTTTATACAATCAAAATAATTATTTAAGTTTATATAATTCCACTAAGAGCAGTTCTAAAAATAAATAGCATATTTGATCCTGTTCACATTTTACTTAAATAACGGAATTAATTTAATGTGGTGGCACAGTGCAGCCTCACATATTCAATTCCTGCCTTGGATCTATGTGCATGGAATTTGCATGTTCTCTCTGTGCTTGGTGGGTTTCCTTCCATCCTAACAGTAATGCACCTCCCAGATGTGCATTACTCTCCAGGTTAAAGGCATGCAGATTAGTTCAATTGAAATTCCCCATGGTGTGTGTGTGTGTGTGTGTGTGCCCTGTGATGGCTTGGCACCCTATCTAGGTTGTACCCTGCCTTGTGCCCTAAGTCTCCTGGGAGAGGCTCCAAGCCCCCCTGTATACAGAACATTTGATATAGAAAAAAAAGAAATAACTTGAAGTAATTTAATGCAGATATAAATGTGTAGTTAAGCTTATTCACTCCCTATAGGTAAGGAACCACACTTTAATCAGAAGAGAGCCTGAATAGTGATTCCAATATAATGATTGAACAAGGGGGAGTGGTTTATTGTGGTGGCTGGGACAAAGACGTTGCACACCTGCTTTACTGATCTATATTTATGTGATCTGTATTTATGTGATTTCTTTCTCTCTCTGCAGTGAGCCATGTGTCTGTGGATGATGATGAAGTGATGGTTAATTAATTTATACAAAAACTTGGAAAAAAAGGAAACATGTTAAAAAGAAATGTCTGTCTAGAAGCATAGCTATTAATAACTTAATTAAATGAAATTAATCAAATGACTGATTAACTGTGATGATTTTTTTATTTTTAAATATTCTAGTTAATGCCACCAGAAAGCCTAGATTTAAATATTGCAATCTGTCCTGGTGTGTCTTTAGCACTAGCAAAATCATATTTTGATTTGATAGTAATAAAGCCCATTATTTATTTTTATTTTATCATCATATAGCTTACAATTTAAAAGTATGTATAATGTATATAGGTACACTCCGTATTACAGTGTATACTGCAATGTTATACATTTTTTACAAAGGCCATATTTGTATGCCTATTTTTAGCATTGTGAGGTCATGTTGTGTAACACACATTGAAATGATAAATAAGGTCTATTTTGCAGAATGTTTTAATTATCTTTGATTATCTTTGAGATGTTTCTGCAGCTTAATTGTCCACCTGTGGTAAATTCAGTTGATTTGACATCTTTTGGAGCAGGAACCAACTCACCTGTGGGACCCTATATAGACAGGTGTTTGTCTTTCCAAATCATGTCCATACATATGACATAACAAAATGTGGAAAAAGTGATGAGCTGTAAATACTTTCCGGATGCACTCTACTTTTTAAATAAATATTTTACTTTTTAAATGCTACTTTTTAAATAAATATTTCTCTGCCATGTTTTTTTTTTTTTATTTTGCCGCCATCACTGGATAAGTCCATTCTTACTAAGGGTTTATGTGTTATTACATGTGGTTTTTACTCTTTAACTTGAACTGAGAGTGCCTGCTGCACCTGACTGCTGATGTGTCGCTCTCTCTCAGGTATCAGTGCTCTTGAATAGACACTACGCCAAGTGCAGCATATCTGTAATATGGGAAATAAAAAATGCAGCTTAAATCATACGGGTAATTAAACCAAAACACAAAACACCTGTGTATAAGGAAATATGAATAACAAGACTAAAAAAAGAACTCACTAAAATTAATATCCCAGAAAAAAGAAATGTCCAGAGGTATATTAGTCCTCAGGGAGCAATTATCTAACAGCAACTTTCACACAGCTTTGATGGAACACTTTAACCCTCATGCTGTGTTCTGGTCAAATCTGACTGATTTACAAGTTTACACTCTAAAAAACTGCAGTAAATTTTATCCATTTCTCACAAGGTTCAATGACTTTGTTTGTACATAATATTTGAACACGTAAAATACATTTGAAGTTTTATGGAACTTTTATACACTCATAGTGCTTAAAAGTTCCATGTTTAAAAGTTCTGGTGTTCCTGGTCAAAATGACTGACTATGGAAAATGACTGGTTATTGGAAATGAATGACTAAGACTATCAACAGTGCATAAAACAGGCACATGCCTACACTCCTATTTCACACCTAAACATTCAGGTGTCTTTAAGCAGACACACACGTGCATGAACACACACACACAAACACACTGTTTAAGCCCTTTTCTGGGTTCCATGGCAACCCACATGGGAACCTATCGAGAACATAATTTTTACTACACCTGTTAAAAAACAAAATTGCAACATTTTTTTCAGTCGTCATACACCTTTCTTGCAGCTCTGGAATACAAAGCTTTTTGAGGCGAACACTCGTCAGGCAATTTTTCACACTACAATGTATTTGCAAACCTTCCACATCCTGTCATGTGTGATTCACTTTGATACATCACTCTGGGCATGCAACAGTCTTTGTGGTACGCTCATTCAGGACTTCTCCACATGGTTAAAAACAACTTTTGGCATTCCCACGAGTCAACAAAGGTTTGGCTAATATTACACATTTAATTCTGTATTGAGTTGGGCAGCTATGGTTTTATGTTCCCTTTCAAAGACTACACTCAATGCTGTGTGAAAACGCTATGGGAACATCTTTTCGTTTTGCTAGTTGTGAAGCATGTGTGTATCAAACACGCCAAATTTTGGCTTATATAACCTCGGTAGGGTGACGTCATCTGATTAGACGCACCTGCAGGTTATAAATACAGGTGAACCGGAGACATTCCTCAGATCTTTTGTCTTCACCGCTTTGTGTGCGTGTGTGTGTCAACAAGCATACTAAAAATCTAACAGCAGAATTTAAGGCTTATAAAACTCACCAGACAAAAATGGCGAAGTTTAGAGCTAGATGTCCCCCTCCGTGCGATATTTTCCTTTCGGAGGGCGATATGCACACTTTCTGCTTTGAATGTTTGGGTGAAGCACGCTTACGAAGGGCTTAATGGAGAGTGCAAGCACTGTGATCTTCTCCCCATGAAGCTGCTACACGTGTGCCTCGCGTTCTTTAGGGAGCCACGAGCCGTGCTGCACTTATGGGGATCACAGGCTGACTTGGCCGAGGCACGAGAGATGGAGCCCCTCCTTTCTCTCGCACTCTCCCCCGATCCCGAACTCTCTCCTTCCACTTTACGAGCGCACTCCGGTGCCGCTCGTGGGTGCGTTGAAGAGACTCACTCCCCTGCTTCTGTGGAAATGGAAGTAGCTTCCTCAGAACGCTCCTCTAAAGATGAGAGAGAATATGAGCAGCTGCTTGAGGTTATAACGCGTGCAGTTGAACGACTGCATATTGATTGGCCACAGGAGCAAGCTCACCCAAAACACTCAAAATTACACGCAGGTTCCTGTTGGGTGGCCAGGAGATGGAGCCAAAACGCCGCTCTCTCCCATTCTTCGAAATATTTCATCCAAGAATTCTTTTTCTTAACGTATTTTTGTTTCATCGGTTTTGTTGTATTCGAATATCGTGGACGCAAAAGCACGAGGCTACACCATGATGCCCCAGATAGAAGAGACGCTTGCGGGATATCTCTTGCCTGCGGCATCATCTTCATTAAAGAAACCAACACTTCCCTTCAAGCCGTATAGAACTTCTTTTAACCTTGTAGGAAAAGAGTTTCAAGCAGCAGGTCAGGCCGGCGCTTCCTTGCACACCATGGCGGTTTTGCAGGCATACCAGGCCGATCTGCTGAAAGATCTGAGCACGAGCAGCACGGTGAATCAAGAAGCATTCACTGAATTACGCCGGGCTGCTGATTTATCCCTGCGTGCGACTAAACAGACAGCCCGTGCTATCGGCCGTTCTATAGCCTCTTTGGTGACTACTGAAAGACACCCATAGTTAAATCTAACAGGCATCAAGGATTTCTTTGGGAAACAGCCTCCAAAAGATCAGATCGCCGCACTGTCTTCTTTGCTAAAAGTAAGTCCTGATAGCCTACGCGATCAGGACCGGGGGATCAGCACTCAGCGCTCTTTCCCTTAAGAGCATACCCTCCCGGGCACCACCAGTGGGTTGGTGTTCAGTTTCCGCTGCCTCTGGTGTTTCGGACGACACCGATATTCAAAGATATGTTAGTGCACGAGAAGAGTGTGGTTCTCGGATCTAGTATCCCTCTTCAACGGCTCACCATGGGTGATTCCCATGAGGTGGGATCTTCTGTCTCAGGCGCAGGGGACAATATTTCACCCCCGGCCCGAGTTTTTTGGAACCTTCACGTTTAGTCCCTGAACGGGACAAACTAAGTCAAGCTGGTCTCCCAGCCAGCATAATTAAGACTATTCTAAGTGCTAGGGCTCCCTCCCCTAGATGAGCTTATGCCCTTAAATGGAATGTATTTGAAAGTTGGTGCATGACGAAGCAGGTAGACCCAGTCCACTGCCGAATTGTTTCAGTGCTGGAGTTTCTGCAGGAAAAGTTGCCTCGGGCTTGTGCCCTAGTACTCTCAGGACTTACGTGACCGCTATTTCAGCCTGTCACGTCCTGAATGATGGGGTTATTGTGAAACACCCCCCTTCTTTTTGTTGAACCACTAGAGTCAGCGCCTCAGGTTTCTGACCCTTAAGATGGTTTGTCTAATGGCCTTTACCTCTCTAAGAGGATTGGAGATCTGTCAGTCTCCCCATCCTGCCTAGACTTGCCCCTGGGCTAGTCAGGGCCATTTTGCATCCTCACTGAACTATCTTCCGAAAGTTCCATTAACAACATGCACCCTATTATTTTTGAAGCCTTCTGTCCTCCGCCTTTACAGCTTCGGAGCAGGAGAGACTTCACTTACTGTCCAGTATGTGCTCTTCAGATTTACATCCACCGCATCAGCCAGTGGTGTAAGTCAGAGCAGCTTTTACATGTTTTGGGGCCGCAACCGGGGGGCGGCCGCCACTGCACTGGGTGAGAGATGCTATTGCCCTCTCCTATGAGGCGCGTGGGCTCACTTCGCCTCTAGGAATCAGGGCTCATTTAACCAAGGGGATCGCCTCATCTATTGCACTAGCAAGAGGTATTCCCCTGCAGACTTCTCGGCCTTGTGCGCACACGCTACACAACCTTGGTGTCCAGACACTTGCAGTGCGGTGACGTTGGTACTCTTGTTCCCATAGCATTTTCACGCAGCATCGAGGGTAGCCTTTAAAAGGGAACGTCTCTAATAAAGTAGTTGTACTGCAAATAAAACATACAGATATACACGATTTAAATGAACATGGAAAATTACTTACAGTATTTCTTCAATCTGAATGTGTGATGTAGTCTAATACTACTAATAACTACACTACAACAAAATTATTGCAATTAATTTTATAAATTATGTAAAACGAATCAATAAAGCAAAACGCAACACTAAAAACAATTCTAAAGTGACCATTAAATCACTTTGACACTTAACAATATTACGATTTAACAGTGCTGCTGCTAGAAGACAGTGCTGTCAATCAGTGTATGACTAAACACACCCATAGTGTTATTTTTCTTTTAGCTTGTTACAGTTCTTAAATAAAAAAAATAAATAAATAAATAAATAAATAAAACATTAGCAACAAAGGTATGTGGATACATTACAAAATTGAGGTCTGCAGCCGGAAGCCTGGAGAGGTTTAATGTCTCCTCCACATTTTGCATCATGCTTCAACTTTGTTCAAATATTCCTTTCCTTCACTTAAAAGATGTTTTTGACATGTGCTGAAACAAATCAAAGCAAACAGTGAGACAAATATTCATTAAGAGTTGTGTAGAAAACATTTGAATAATTAAACTGGAATCATTCTGCTGACACCTGAAGACATAAAGGGTTAAGACTGACAAGCAAAGCAAAAATATAAATATGTTCTAAGAACCACACACTCCCAAAAACAAATTGTTTAAAGCACCTAGGCAAATCTGAAGGACTAAAAACATTGTCACAAACTTAAAACAAACTAAAAAAATTGAAGTAAATGAAAATGAAGACGAGAAAAATTATGTTTAACATCTAACCTGTACTAATTAACCAGCATACTATGCATCCCTAGCACAGGATGTTTATGGTTTTTGTCTGGAACAAACAATAACAATTTACTATAAATTAATATAAAAAAATATTCAGAAATTTAAATAAAATGTAACTTAAAACAGTAAATAATAATAATAATAATAATAATAATAATAATAATAATAACAATAGAATAACCTAGTTAGGATAACAGCTCTGCAGTACAGTACAGAACTGCAGGACTTCAGTGCAGGATAATAATCAAATTTTAATTCAACTACGGTTCCAACTACATTGCAAAGCATTGAACTTCACAAAACTGCACTATAAAAGTTATTATTATTTTTTTGATCTCAAAAACCTTTGGTATTTTTTGTAAGGGTACATTAACACTAGTAAGCCTCAAATAATTAAATAAAACAACATAGAATCAATCAAATCAATAATAGGAGCAGGGTCAATATTTACTAGTCTGCTATCTAAGATATTTTAGTAAGCTAGCACTTAGTATAGTGATATTAGTCTGCTTTTAAAGATATATTTGGAAACATATTGTACAGATACAATGGAGCTAATTGTTAACATCAGGTATGTGTATCTAAATATGTGATATATTAATGTTACAGTCGTTTACTAAATATATGTTATCACACTGCAAAATGCTTAGTAGTTAGCTAGCGTTACTTATTGTTGCTGTCATTCTGTTAAAGCGTTCTGAGGCTCTGGCATCAAAAAGACATACTGTACAGTAGACCACAGTAAACCTTGAGTTGTGGTGGTGTTATTTTTGACATTTTAACTACTCTGACAGAATTCCCTACTAGTAGAAGAAATTTATAGTATCAGTATCGATACTTTCTCAATATATTATACCCATAGTTTTGATTCGTTGTAGCCCTGCAAAATTATGTTTTGTTAAAGGAGGCAACATTCCCTGACATACTGTTCTGCGCATGCATGGTATATGTGGGTAATAGAAAGTGATTGGTAAGACAAAACCAATTTTGTAAGACAAAAGTATAGAACATCTGTTGTCTGCTACACATTGCAGCGTGGTGCGACTACACACACAAGCAAAGGCTCATCCTGACTGAAGATGAAGGTTTCCAAATCCTGATTTCATTAGAACCCAATGTGTCCATTTAACTATATATTTTATTTTAACAAATAGAAATAACTGTAAGAATGCAAGAATGTATTTGGAAAAATGGGGGAAAGAAAGGGTTTTAAGGAGGAAAAAAGTATAAAAGGATAGGGAAGTCATGAGGGTGTGCATCTCCGGGTCTGGAGGCAGTGCCCAGTTGCCATGTGGGCACGAGGCTGGCAGGCAGAGTAGGCCCGTGTGGTTATCGGCTCCTGTATGCTCCTTATAGAGTGGCTCCTCTCGCTGTCTTGGTCAGTAGACTCCTTTCAGTTCTCCTTGGGTGAAGCCACAGATGGGGGTCCAACGTGACATCCAGAAGCTGGGAGGCTTTTCCTGGCTGGAATTACGGGCCTTAATGTGGAGCACAGCTTTTCCTCTACGGCTTCAGGATCACGACGGCTGGCTTTAAGCAGAGTGAAAGTGATCATGCAGTCTTTAAAATGATTAAATGGCTTCATTTAGTACTAGTCTGGAAATCCCTGGGGTGCACGACATCACCCCTCTCACATGCCACCCTACACATTTAGCACCTGCCGCGAGACACTTAGCTTTAAACCACTGGACTTCGAGCTAAACTCCCTGTCTTGTTTTTATAGCACAGAGAAAGCTCAAGATACATTAAAGATGCTGATTCCCCAGCTGTGCCCAATCTGTGTACTACATAGTGAGTCTATGGAGTGAGCAAGAAGTGACAAAGGATTTAGATGCACACCCATCACGGGCACTCGCCATGACACAACATAAACAATAAACCAGAACAACTCTAACACACTTATAACTACCAAACCAATATATTCTCACTTACTTACACATTTATACCACTTTATCCTGTATTAATAGCTACCAAAGTATCATACTATTTTTTTTATTTTATATTTTTTATTTTATTTTTAGGAATTTTTATTTGTTTATTAGTTAGAGACCTGAGAGAAGAGCTTGTGGCTGTGGTGGTTTTGGTTCTTCTTCTTCTGCTAATTTTTATTTTTGTTAATGACATGATATGTAAAGAAAGAAGGAAGTGTATCATAAGCAACTTGAAACTATGCTGAATAAAAATAACTTCACTACTACTTATGCTTATCTTATACACTCTAAAAAATAAAACTGTGCTGTACTCAATTTTTTTGGTGAAACATTTTTACCCTTAAAAATATTGAGTAAATATAAAAAAATATAAAAATCATGTAAAATATACTTCATGAGTTGAGTACAAGTCAGTAAAAAAAATAAGTAGACCTGAATAACTATATTTAGTACAATGATGTACAAAATTAAGTAAATGTAATGAAAATCAGAAGTTAATGCAAAGTGAAAATGAGTAAAATAATTATTTTATCCTTATTTTATTATTTTATTCCTTTAAATGCTTATGATCTCTGCTGAGCCCGCCCCTCAGTTCTGTGGGGAGTGTCTTTACAACACACGTGGGGTATAGCCCCGGGAGTGTAGTCCAGTGCGGGCAATGCTTTGGACTGCATTACCCACAAAGCATTGCCCGCAACACAGTGCTTTGTGGGTGATGCAGTCCAAACTGGAAAACGCTGGAATATGGAGCCTGAGCCTGTTTTCTTCAGTCGTTTTTGGTTTGATTTAAGTACGGAACCCACGCGGAAGTTTGTAATATCGCCTGACAACGCAGAAATTAAAAGAATGGACATGCATCGACTCGATTTGTCTCTCATCACTGCATGGGCATGAATTAACAAGCTGTTATGCTGCCGCAAGCAACAACAACATAAAGCGGAGAAGCTTACTGAGAGAGATACGGACACGATGTGTTTACTGATGTGTTTACATGACTTCTTAATCTTCGACAGACATCGTTATAAACCATCTAACGTTACAAAGGTAAGCATAATATAGTTTTCCGACTACGTACACAGTTTGCAACTAGACAATCACCTTAATGCATTGTTTATTATAAACGGGCGATTAGGAATTATATAGAGACGGATGTACATAAGAGAAGACGACATAACACATAAAGACAAGTTAACTTACACTACGCATTCATCGTGATTATTAGAAAAGGCGATCTGCAAAGATTCATAGAAAAAGAAATTACTCACTGAGCCTGGTGAAGATGAAGCAGGAATACGAAGCGTTAGTACAGATCCATTTTTTAGGAGCTGCTTCCTAGTAAAACCTGCTTTATATTGACCCGTGTTTATAAAGCAGTCTGGTGAAAAATGATTAGCGCAAACATGAACGCATTTAGGTAGATCGACAGGGACGTTAGCTTTAAAAACTAAATTCAGCCACTGCGTCCTCAGAGGCTCAGATGTCGGTAGTGAATGACGACTGCTGTGTTCACTATTACACTCAACAACTGTACACCACAATCGCTTAGGCGGCATTTTGCTCCAGTGGCGAAAAACAATGGCCGACAGCTTCTTCTCACACGGGGCGGGTCTTTGCTAAAACACCAGTGTCAATCAACTAGTGTAGGAGCGGCCTCTTTTGGTGTGGCGTCACACGGCAAGGCATTTGAGATTGGCCTGATTTCAGAAGGGGCGTGTTATTGTAATAAATGAAAAGAAAACCACTGGGCGGCTCTTTATCATCGTAGAGTGGTTGTGTACGCACTCTCCTAACACACAGTTCAGTCCAAACAGCTTAAAAAAGTGCATGTAGGCCTGTATGACCCCTTTAGGGTAACATAACCTTTTTATAGCTGTGAAATTTACAAGGCCACAGAATCATTTTTAGAGTGTAAGCTACTTAATGTTTTATTGATGTGATCTTTATTATTGTACATTGATGGGGGGAGGTGGAGCAGAGTATCACCTGTATTCAGAGGCGTAGCAATAGGGCGGGCAAGACAGGCAATTGCCTGGGGCCCTGCATTTTGAACAATCTAAAATGTCATTATCAAAAACATACACGTAACATGGAGCAATATATACACATCCCCTAGAGGGCTCCCTCTAGCGTTACGCTGGATGTGCTTGCTTTTTCTTCATGATGCCTTAGCCGCGGTTTTCAAACTGGCACAGCAGCACTTATTACTAGGCAGCCAAAAGTGAAAAAAAAAAAACAAGAGGAGGAGGAAAAGAGAAAACATGACAGCGGTAAGTTAAGTGATGGAGATCATTGATGACTTAATAAGAAATTTTATGACTAACCAGTCTGTTTTTTGTTGTTTCAGCTTATTTTCGTTTAATAATTTTCTAGATTGTCTAATTTCTAATAGGGTTACTAGCTAGGGTTACACGTACTGTAGCAGCAGCATGTATTTTATGTGTAACGGGTATAGAAATTAACCTGTTAAATTGTTAGAATTTACACAAAATTGTTCATTTCATATACCTGATGTAGATGCCTGTTCGAGGTAGGCCCTTTCCCCTTTAAATCCTGTGATGTCATCTAAAGCCAATACAATTTCCTGTTTTGTCCCCTCCTCTTCCCTTTTCCTGATGGAACTGTATGGAAGAGGTATGTTGTTTCTGACTCCCTGTAATCCAATTAAATCTTTATTTTTATTATTCTTTTTATTTCTATATCTTTACTCCAATTTGTGTGTATAATGTTATAAAATATATTTGCATGATTATTTTATGGCATTTTTCATTTTTTTGGGTTATATTACCAATTTTGGCTTAAACATGTGGAAATCAAGCACATGATGTACATCACATTTATTTTATAGAGAACAAGGGCTATTCTCACTCGAAGGCTGTTTGTTCCTTTATGTGTCAGGTATGTTTCTTAATATTTAATTTTTAAGTTTATTTACATATGTTCAATTATTTATGCTGTAATTCTGCCCTTTTCCTGATGGAACTGTATGGAAGAGAGAACAAGGGCAATTCTTACTCGAAGGCTGTTTGTTCCTTTATGTGTCAGATTAAATGCTTCCAGTGAACCGCCATCTGTGTCCCGTGTCTGATTCACACAACGCAGAATAAAGTCTAACTGGAGTGACCGGTTACACGTGGTGCCGTGACCCTTTGGATTTTACGTGATTGGCTGCTCGCCGCTCACCGGGAGTGCTGCTTCGGATAAACTGCGCATGCGCTGCGCGTTGCTTCAGGGACGCCGGAGGAGTGTTTCGCCGATTGGAGAAGCCGCCTCGCGTTTTGGTCTCGTCTCCCGATTTCATCTTGTCCGTTGCTCACCGTTGGATGGTTTCACCCAAACGCTTGCACTTGGTGAGGTATGGTGAAAAACTGTTTAGGCTTTTATCAAAGATTATTCGGCATCTTGTTTGTCTTCGAAAGGCATTGAACTGTTAGCAGCACATTTAACGTGACTGAGTTTTCGCGCTGCTGCACGCTCATTATTAATTAAAAAAAAAAAAAAAAAAGTTTTGTACTGTACTCACGCTGCTGTTTTAGTGATTGTCGCGTGTGGAACTTTTTTTCTTCTTCTCTTTTTCCTACCCTGTACAGCATTATACTGAACTTCTGATTACTTTGTAAAAGTGCTAGTACATGGTTGTTTCTGCAAGTGCATATACGCTCATCTATGTAAGGTTGTGATTTCATTTTTTAATTCTTTTTCTTATTGCCTTCGAGATAGTTATTACGTTTCTTTTTGTGATCTCTACTTTACTTAAGTCATGTTTGAGGACACTATTAGTCAGGATAACGTTAGCCCTCTGCGACAGCCCAGTGCTGTGTTCTCAGTAGGTAGGGGTAGAGGGAATATAGTTAATCATACTGAGAACTTATCTGAAATTTCACCTCGATGTGTTGGTAGGGGTAGATTCTTCTTTAATGCTGAAACTGACCATACACATGCATCTGATTCAGGTATTGGTGCCTCAGTGGGCCCAGCTGCTTGTTCCACTCCTTATACGTGTCCAAATACTGATCGTGTTATCACTGAGTCTTTAGGTGGTATTATCTCTGATTTGGCACAGAAAATTGGTGAAAGCATTTCAACCAGTCTCAATTTAACACAACAGCCAGCCCTCATGCAGTCCATGTCAAATGTGCAGCACTCTAGTGGATGTGTTGATGGTTCCAAGCTGAAAGTTATTGTGCAACATGATGTTACGCCTCCACCATTCTTCAGAGGTGATAAGAGTGATTCATTTACCGTGCATGAATGGGAAGACATGATGCGCACTTATTTGAACAGTAGGAAATGCACTGACGATGCTGAGGTCTGTGAGTTCATTTTAGCTAGGTTAGCAGGAAAAGCAAGGGATGTAGTCAAAGTATCTCTGCGCAGCTTTTCTGGACCAACTGCTGCAGTGCCCCCTAGCAGAGTGTTTGATATTTTAAAGCGTAATTTCAGCGAGTCAACATATTCTAACATGCCTATGGCTGACTTTTATAACACACTTCCCAAGGTAGATGAGGGTCCAATGGATTATTGGATAAGGCTAAATAAGGCAATTGATGTGGCTGACGAGTGTTTGCGTGGGCGGAACAAATGCGTTGAAGACCCAGCAGCTGAAGCTGTCATGATGTTTGTCTCTCACTGTCCAGATCCTGGACTTGCGTTGTCTTTTCAGTTCAAACCTGCTGAACAGTGGAGTGCGGCCGAGGTTCAAGAGCGGCTGGATTGTCACCATAGGGACACGAAAAGAGCTTCAATTAGAACCCCACGTTACCCATCTGTGTCCGCTTGCCATCAGAATACAGTGACGGTTTGTGATGATTCAGTATGCAGTCTTCCGAAACAACCTGAACTCCCGTCAGGTCAGTCACCAAGTTCTAATGTTCTGTTAAACCCCAACGCCGCCCCTTTTGTCTCAAATACCGATACGCAACAGCTGGTTGATATGATGGGTAAAGTTTTAGCGCTATGTACTGCCTCATTGTCAACGTCCAACTCGGCGTGTCCTAGCAGGGCCTCAGGTTTTAAGCCCGACGTTAGTCCGGCGTGTAGAGTATGTCAGTCAAAGGAGCATACAACGTATACTCACTGTATGCGTCATAGGCTGTGTCGTAACTGTTTCAAACCTGGACACTTTAAGAGTAACTGTACAAGGGCAGCAGACTCTAACCCACTTCCTCCTCTTACGCAGTTAAACTAAACAGCCCATGCGTGGAGGGGGTTAGCGTGGGCGGTGACGAACTTCCCCTTAAAGATGCGTTCGACCCAAAAGAAGTTTTTGTGAATAGTTGTAAATTGTTGCCACCTGACAAAACAGTGTTGTATGTGGGATCTCAGAAAATTGATGGAGCTAGTGATCTGTTTTATGCTCTTTTGACTGTCGGGGGCAGGTCCGTACTTAATGGTTTGCTTGATTCTGGCAGTATGGCTTGCACCCTGAGTACAGATGGCGAATCTAAGTTACGTGCTGATGGCGTTCTCCCAGAACCCTCTGTGATTCCCAGTGACATGGTCCTAGTTGGCTGTGGTGGTCTTACTGTTCATCCTAAATGCACGTATGATCTGGAAATTGAGGTATACGGGTCTAAGTTTATTGTGCCTACTTTGGTAGTACCTGGGCAGAAGGATGAGTTTATTATTGGCAGTAATGTCATCAAACATGTGCTTCGGAAGATGAAGGAGGAGAAGAAATACTGGAAGCTAATTTCCAGCCAAAGCGGCAACGCTGAGTGTGAAGAGTTTCTTGAGCTATTGAGCTGTACTTCTCGTTGGTCTGGGTCAACTCGACCTGAAAAACTTGGCTCAGTTAAGCTTCGTCAAGCAGTCACTTTACTTCCCAGGTGTGAGCACCTTGTCTGGGGAAAATTGCCTGGGAATGCTCATATTTCCCCTGGTAGCACGGTCATTGTTGAGCCCACTACATCACGTTCAGCGCCCCGTCATGTTCTTGTTGGGCGTGTGGTATCTCCTTTGTGGGGCGATCGGTGGGTGCCAGTGAAAATACTTAATCCCACCCAGTCTCCAATCACTCTTCGTCGTAATACAAAGCTGGCTGACGTGTCCCCTTGCTTGGCGGTGGAGGATGTTACTGTCACACAAGGTCTGTGCAGACCTCTCAATGTCCCTGATTCAGCTTTCACCAAGCCTTTTCCATCTGTAGACCCAACGCAATTACTGCATGAGTATGGTTTGGGGGATATTGACATTGATGGGTGTGAGGTCTCAAAGTCATGTAAGGAGGAGTTAGCGAGTCTTATTGTGTCCTATTGTGACATTTTCTCAAGAGACAGGCTTGACTGTGGAGAGGTGAAGGACTTTGTCCACAGGATCCATCTGTGCGATGAGCGTCCTTTCCGTCTGCCCTATCGCAGAATTCCCCCTGCCCACTATCTCAAGTTAAGAGAGGTTATTTCTGACATGGAGGAGAAGGGAATCATTAGTAAGTCCATCAGTGAGTACGCGTCTCCCTTGGTAATGGCCTGGAAGAAAGATGGCTCTCTGAGGGTTTGTACTGATTTTCGCTGGCTTAATGCAAAAACTGTCAAGGATGCTCATCCTTTGCCTCATCAGGCAGATTGCCTAGCTGCTCTTGGCGGCAATCTTCTGTTCAGCTCTATGGATTTAACATCTGGATTTTACAACATTCCTCTCCATGTGGCTGATCGGCATTACACAGCATTCACAACACCCATGGGCCTATATGAATATAATCGTCTTCCACAAGGCCTGTGTAATAGTCCAGCATCCTTTATGCGCATGATGCTTAGCATATTTGGTGATCTCAACTTTTCCAGCCTTCTTTGTTATCTTGATGACTTACTGATTTTCGCCCGTTCTGAACAGGAGGCCTTAACACGCTTGGAAGTGGTGTTTTCACGGTTGCGGACGAGTAATTTGAAATTGGCTCCGAAAAAGTGTCACTTTCTCAGGCAGTCTATCAAATTTCTTGGTCATGTGATCAGCGGTTCTGGTGTGTCCGTAGATGAAGACAAGGTAGCGGTCATTTCTGCTTTTCAGAAGAAAGACCTGATGAAAGAGGATGGCTCCACGCCTTCTTCAAAGAAAATAAGATCATTTCTGGGCATGGCCCTTTACTACCAAAGCTTTATCCCTGGATGTTTACGAATCGCAAAGCCACTGTTTAATCTGACAGCTGGCCAAAAACGGTTGGTAAAAGGGTCGTTTAGTCGAAAGCGAGCTGGAACTTTCCGTGAGTTGTCTCCCCAAGACTGGACCCCCGACTGTGACGTCGCCTTTGAGGGGTTGAAAAGAGCCGTTTTGGAGAGCGTAGTACTTGCTCACCCTGACTTTGAGCGTCCCTTTATTCTTTGTACTGACGCGTCATTGGACGGCCTAGGTGCGGTGCTTTCTCAAGTTCCTCCTGGTGGGGATAAGGCACGTCCAATAGCCTTTGCCAGCAAGTCCTTGAGCCGCAGCCAAGCCAATTACCCTGCACACAGACTGGAGTTCTTGGCTCTCAAATGGTCCATATGTGACAAGTTCAGCCACTGGCTTAAAGGCCATGAGTTCACTGTGTGGACTGATAACAACCCGCTCACATATATCATGACAAAACCTAAATTAGACGCATGTGAGCAGCGTTGGGTTTCAAAACTTGCTCCGTACAATTTTAAGATAAAGTACGTTCCTGGAAGATCCAATGTTGTGGCGGATGCACTAAGTCGCGACCCGTTCACCAAACCAGTAAGCCAGCGTCTCTTGTCTGAGCCTTATTCTGCATTGTTGGAGCAGGTAAACAGTATGGACGATGATTCTGTGCAGAAGACGTTCCATCTGACATGCCAGCCGCAAACACTTGATGCTGTGGAAAAAAGCTGTGAAACAGATGTTTCCATGACTGCTGAGGATGTGTCATCCATTTTGTCATCTTGCGGTGATTGGGATTTGGGTGCTGTGTCCAGAGCAACATCTCTGGCTGATCACATGAGCTCTGTTGTTCCCGACTGCCAAGATGTCATCCATACCTTTTCATTGTCTGAACTGCAAAGTCATCAACACGAAGATCCAGTTGTTTCAAGGGTGACTTTTTATGTCAGTAGGAAGTGCAGACCTTCCAGACGTGAGCGTGTAAATGAGGGTTTGCATGTTTTGAGATTGTTGAGGCAGTGGGACAAACTCTCTTTGCTTAATGGTATCCTGTACAGAGCCATCAAAGATCCTCTCACAAGACACAAGAAATTTCAGTTTGTCTTGCCTGATTCCCTAAAACAGCGAGCTCTTTCTGGTGTTCATGATTTGGCTGGTCACCAAGGGCAACCACGTACCCTATCTTTAGCCCGCCAGAGGTTCTATTGGTCCGGAATGGAACAGGATGTGCGTGATTACGTCAGGAGATGTACCCGTTGTGTCCTGAGTAAAACTCCAGAACCGGCAGCAAGAGCACCTTTGGAGAGCATTAAGACCACTGCACCCTTGGAGCTTGTTTGTATTGATTTCTGGGCTGCTGAAAATAGGCACAATAAATCTGTTGACGTTCTTGTAATCACAGATCACTTCACCAAGCTAGCACACGCTTTTCCTTGCCAAAACCAATCTGCTAAGACCGTTGCAAAGAAACTTTGGGATGGCTTCTTCTGCGTTTATGGCTTCCCAAAACGTATCCATTCAGACCAGGGTGCTAGTTTTGAGAGCGAGCTTATAGCGGAGCTGCTGCTTCTTACCGGTGTTGACAAATCGCGAACTTCTCCATACCATCCAATGGGGAACGGTGGAACTGAAAGGTTTAACAGAACATTGGGTAACATGCTAGGATCGCTTCCTCATAGATCTAAACAAAAGTGGCCACAGTTAGTGCAGACTATGACTTTCGTGTATAACTGCACTGCCCATGAAACAACTGGGTTTGCCCCGTTTTATCTAATGTTTGGTAGGGTTCCGAGATTGCCTATTGATCTGATGTTTCAGAGTGTTCTTCGTGATGAGTCCATCTGTAATTATAATGACTATGTCCAATCTCTTGTCAGAGACCTGCAGTCTGCTATGGGGCTGGCTCAAATGAACTCTACTGCAGAACAAAAGCATCAGTCTGACCAATACAACAAGAAGGTTAAGGGTCTACCTTTGTTAGTTGGTGATCAAGTTCTCATTGCCAACAAAGGCTGTAGGGGTAAACGGAAGCTCGCCGATAAATGGGAGCCCACCATGTATTCCATTGTTTCCTCTAACCCATCTTTGCACATTTATAAGATCCGCAGCAACTCTGGTCACGAGAGAGTAGTGCATCGGAATCTATTGTTGCCAGTTAACTTTCTCCCTTTGCCCACAGATGGGTCTGACTTTTCTGACCGTGAAAGTGGTGATATTGATCACTGTTCCGCACCTTCTCAATCTGCACGTGATCTAGCTGAATCTGCAGTATCAGTTACAGATGATTCGTCACATGCAGATTCTCTGTCCGTCATTTCTCATAGGGCTGTCTGTGATGATGATCCTGTTGCTTCTTGGGTTTCATCCCATTCTTCTCAAACTCTTTCTGAGGCACATGATGATTTGTCAGTTGTCGATCATGATGCCGGTGCAGACGCCCCTTTACCGGTTATACCTGTCTCTAACTGTTCATGTGACCCTGTGGTTACCAGTGATTCCAGAAATCGGTACACCACCAGGCTTGGTAGAGTAATTAGGCCTGTCCGTAGACTAATTGAGTCAATGGTTCAACTTGAGTCCTTCCTAGGTAGTGAGCCTAGATCTCCAGTTATTGATATTTAGAGCTGTGCATTGTATTACATTGTATACCTTTTTTTACATGCAATGTATGACATGCTGAGTTATTTGTTTTCTCATGTATCTTTATAAATTCTGTCTTTACATCAGGTCTGGATATTTCTAAGTGTAATGGGCACTTTGTATGTGTCTGCAACATGTGTTGAAGTTTGGCCAACTTCATTCATATTTGCACCCCTTTGTTGGGGAGCTTTCTATGCTGATGGTCTGTTTTTTTTTCTGGAATGTGGACCAAATGATCCTTCTGACCTGTTTTTTTTGTTTGTGTGTTGCTTTTCATGCGTTTATATACTCTGTGAATTTTGTATAAATTCTGGGGGGGTGAGTGTAACGGGTATAGAAATTAACCTGTTAAATTGTTAGAATTTACACAAAATTGTTCATTTCATATACCTGATGTAGATGCCTGTTCGAGGTAGGCCCTTTCCCCTTTAAATCCTGTGATGTCATCTAAAGCCAATACAATTTCCTGTTTTGTCCCCTCCTCTTCCCTTTTCCTGATGGAACTGTATGGAAGAGGTATGTTGTTTCTGACTTCCTGTAATCCAATTAAATCTTTATTTTTATTATTCTTTTTATTTCTATATCTTTACTCCAATTTGTGTGTATAATGTTATAAAATATATTTGCATGATTATTTTATGGCATTTTTCATTTTTTTTGGGTTATATTACCAATTTTGGCTTAAACATGTGGAAATCAAGCACATGATGTACATCACATTTATTTTATAGAGAACAAGGGCTATTCTCACTCGAAGGCTGTTTGTTCCTTTATGTGTCAGGTATGTTTCTTAATATTTAATTTTTAAGTTTATTTACATATGTTCAATTATTTATGCTGTAATTCTGCCCTTTTCCTGATGGAACTGTATGGAAGAGAGAACAAGGGCTATTCTCACTCGAAGGCTGTTTGTTCCTTTATGTGTCAGATTAAATGCATCCAGTGAACCGCCATCTGTGTCCCGTGTCTGATTCACACAACGCAGATTAAAGTCTAACTGGAGTGACCGGTTACATATGCAGGTATTAATAGGCTGCAATAGGTGATAATGTTAATGAGGTGAACATCCCCACTTGACAAGTTTTGGTACTGTGTTTTGCTGCCAGTGGAGAGCTCACAAAACAATTTAAATAAATATCATAACATTTACTTAGTTTACATTTTTATTTAGCTCTTCTACATTAAAAATAGTTAACATAATTAATTGTAAACTAACAATGAACTAATAGTTAATAAACTGTAAATTAAACTAAAACGATTAAATTAAAATGCTAATCATGTACAGTATTTCTGCATTCAGGAGCATTACTTAAGTTCCTGTCATCACCACCACCTCAGGGAGATCCTTCTGTCCACCCCAGTCCATCCTTCTAACAGTGAAAATGGTAAGCTCAGGATGTTAGATGTAGTGTTGCTATATCAATACATATATCACCGTTGCCTCTGCTGAGAGAAGCTTTTCAGCTTTAAAGCTGATAAAAACATGCATCAGGTCAAAAATGAACCAAGAGAGGTTATCAGCACTGGCACTAATTTAAATTGAACGGAAAATACGAAGATCTTTGAATATGGAGGACACAGTGACAGCATTTTTGTAGCTTAGGCTCATAAGCACCATTTTTAAGGTGACAATCTATTACTGTAAATAAGAAGATTGTTCTGTATCTTTAAGATTTTAAATTAATATTTTGCCAAAGAATATGCACTTTGTTTAAAGAAAAAAAAAAACTATTTGTTATATTATGTGTTTTAACTACTTTTTTATGTTGTATAAATGTATATTTAGGTAACAAAGATATATTAACGAAATAATCTTTTAAAAGGGCCTCATCTATTCATTTTGCCTGGGGCCCACACTTCACCTTGGTTGCCTGTAATTATTCTGGTCTAACCTGCACTGCATTAACTAAATATCTTGACTGAACCTAGTTACACTGCACTTCCTGGAGACATATTAGTGCATTGTAATGGCACTGACAGAGTAAGGAAATACTCAATAAAGGTTAATATTGCAGTGTGAGTCTTAAAACAGTTCAAATTAAATTAATAAAGAACTTAAATTTGTATAAGCTGGCAGTTCTGTGTCTACTAAAACAGCAGCGTAAATCTCCACCCCAACTTCTGTCTCTTTTTCTCTCTCTCTCTCTGTCTCTCTTTCTGAGAGGCCACAGGAAGTGTACAAACAGCCAAACACCCCACTTCTCAGTCAGTCAGTCATGAGAAGAACAGGATGGAGCTCAGTACAAACTCTGTGTTACTCTGTAAGTAAATGTTTTCTGACTAAAAATAATGGTGTATAAACTACTTTTGTTACAGTACTACTATAATTGGTTCCAGGAAACCATTTGGATTAAGAAATATAAAATAATAAAACATATAAATTTATATTATATATGTTATAGAAATATTATATTAATTATAAAACATGTTCAATGGTCATGAAAAACTTTTACAGTGTTTCAGAGGGGAAAAATTATTGGTTTAAGCAATGACTTTTATATCAATGTTTCTTCATGTTTATTTTGCATAATGTTATGAACATTTTTGTTGATCAATAAACAAACCACAAGTCAATTTTATTTAATTTTATTTTATAAAGGACTAATTTTGTCAAGTAGTTGAAGGCCTGAGAGCAGAACTTGTGATGGAGGTGCTTTTTCTTCTTTTTTTATTAACTTGCGTAAGATATGAAGAAAAGCAGGAGGTGTGAATGTGTCATAACCAACTCGAAACTATGATGAATGAAAATACTTTCACTGGTACTCATGTTTATCATATGTTCTACTGAATGTTTTAACAATGTGAAATGTATTGTTTATTTATATGGTGTTTATTTCTTTGCTGTTTACATATATAAAAATTATTCTTGGCCAAAATTAAATTTAATATTGATTATATTCATATATAAGCATTAAAGGAAATTTAAGCAAAGTTGTGTGTTCAGTAAAGTGTTGGAAGAAAAGATGTCAAAGGTATCAATGATAGATAGATAGATAGATAGATAGATAGATAGATAGATAGATAGATAGATAGAATATATTAGATGGATTACTATATTGTACAACATGTAAGCAACAAGTGAGAATTGGAGTGAGGCAAAAAGAAAAGTAAAAAAAAAAGTTTTTTAAGGTGTATTGATGAGGTAAGAATGGTGTCAAATAATCTGAATATTCTGTTTCTAACTAAACGTGCATGACGATTGTATTCACAGGTAGTTGTGAATCTGCTGTTCTCAGATCATTTATCAAGAGTAGTTTGATTGTGGGCAGGGTTAGCTGCATATGTTGATGGTGTATTCAGCTCAAAGTTTAGTCTGCTTGTCACCATGTTGGTGGTGTTGAGCTGTGGGCTTGTGGGTTATGGGTAAAGAGACATAGGTGCAGAGGTGAGAAGCAAGTTACAGTCCTTTTTATTAAACAAAACAAAACATGAACTTGAACAAAGCAAGTTGGCTTTATATTGAAGAAGTGAAGAAGAATAGCGTGATCAGCGGTGTCAAAAGCTGCACTGAGGTCGAGTAATACAAGCATAGGTACACAACCCTGATCAGAGGTCAATAGGATGACATTTACTGCTTTAACGAGTGCTGTCTCTGTACTGTGAAGAGGCCTAAATCCTGACTGATACAGTTCATGTATGCCATTTCTATGTATATATGAGCATAGCTGCTCCGCTACTATCTTTTCCAGGATCTTAGAGATAAAGGATAGGTTTGATATTGGCCTGTAACTGGACAGCTAACAGGGGTCGAGGTCAGGTTTCTTAATTATTGGTTTGATAACTGCTAATTTAAAAGATTTTGGAACATAACCAATGCTGAGTGAAGAATTAATTATTCTCAACAGGGGTTCTATTATTGCTGGTACTATCTGTTTAAGAAAATGTGTCGGTACAGGATCTAATATACAGGTTGATGAATTTGCAGATGAGATGAGTGAAATTAGTTCATTCTCTTCAAGGGGAGTAAAGTATTCTAGGTTCTGATCTGACATGGCTAGATTAACATCTGCATCAATTACATTGTTCGGTTTCAAAACTTCAATTTTATGCCTAATATTTACAATTTTATTATTAAAAAAGTTCATGAAGTGCTCACTGTTGCATGATGTTGTTAATTCTAAATGGGTTAACTTATCAATAGCATGCCATAATAGACAATTATATAAGTGAAATCACCAAACTGTCGCTATGTCAGGATGAACTAACCTTGAAGACCAGATGACTTAGCTTTAGCGATAAGCCCAATGTAGCGTGGATGGTGAACCAAAACGCGGAAGAAAGCGAGTAGGCAGGATAACCACGTGATTTAGTTTAAGGACTCTCACAAAAGGGGAGCAAGGGAAAAACACAAATTTAACCTGCGTTCTATAAACACACACTCAATATCAGAAAGCAAAACCCAAGAAAGTGAGTACTCACGAATCAGAGGACGGACAGCCAGAACCGACATGGGCGAAACTCAACGACTGAGCGTTGAATCGTGGTTTGTTTACTCCTCTTATACTTCCTGGTTCGCGACCGCTTCACTTGACATGCATGACAGTACCCCCCTGTCCAGGACCGGCTCCTGGCAGTCCTGGGGTGGAGGATACCCGACGACGGTAGTCTCGAAATAATTCGGGGTTGAGAATGAACCGGGCCGGGACCCAAGACCGTTCCTCGCCCGAGGGTGCGAGTCGAGGATCCGGCACACAGTGTAGGCGGGACCACTGTTGATGATCCTGGGAGAAGGAGCAGGGGGGGGTGGGTGGATTCATTGAAGAGGTGATGAAGTGTTTCAGTTGGGAGGTGTGGAAAACTGGATGGATCCGGAGTGCCGCAGGCAGCTGGAGCCGGTAGGTGACAGGATTTACTTTTTTGTATGGGCCGATGAACCTGGGAGATAGTTGTGTGATTCTGTGTAAAGATGGAGATTTTTTGTGGAAAGCCATACCTTGTCACCTACGTGGTACAATCGTCCCAGAGGGTGTTGATGGCGATGCTGGGTGACGTAGGTGGTGTTGGCACGTTGGATGGCGAGGTTGGCTTGGTTTCACAGCCGCCGGCACCTACGGATCAACTGTTGGGCCGATGGTATGTCAACCTCCGGTTCTTGATGGTCGGAGGTTGGAAACTATAACATACCTCAAATGGGCTTAGGTTGTTGGCCAAGGAGATGTGGAGATTGTGAGACCCATTTGAGGTAGCGGGCCCAGGAGCACTGCCGATCCGAAACAAAACACCTCAGGTAGCGCTCCAGTTGTTGGTTGGTCCCTTCCGTCTGACCATTAGTCTGGGGGTGATAACCGGAGGGCAAACTGCAGGTGGAATTGATCAGACGGCAGAAGGCCTTCCAGAACCGGGCAGTGAACTGGGGCTCCCTGTCCGAGACGATGTCCTTGGGGCTCCCTGTCCGAGACGATGTCGGAGAACCGGTCGACGATGGTTAAAATAGTGTTCTTTTCTTCGGAAACCGGCAGGCCCGTGATGAAGTCTAGGGCTATGTGCGTCCAGGGCCGTCGGGGAACAGGCAGTGGTTGGAGCTCTTCGGGGGTAGGTTGGTTTAGGTCCTTGGCCCTGGCGCACACCCGGCACATCTGAACGAACTCCTCAATGTCTCTCCTTATGGTGGGCCACCAGAACAGCCGTTTTACAAATTGTAGAGTTCGTCGGGCTCCAGGGTGCCCTGCGACGGGCGAGGAGTGGCCCCACCGGAGGACTTCTAATATCAGACGCTGGGGCACGTAGAGTCGTCCAGGCGGCGCACCTGCCAGCCCGGCCTCCGCAGCCTGTGCCTGGCGAACCCTTGTTTCTATGTCCCAGTGGAAAGGTGCGATGATTCGTGAGGTGGGGATGACCGGCACAGGGTCCGTCCGGGGCGCCTCATCTTCTTGTTGACGGGAGAAGGCATCGGCCTTGGTGTTCTTGGACCCCGGGCGGTATGACAGATGGAAGTTGAACTGCTCGAAAAACAATGCCCACTGTGCCTGTCGTGGATTGAGTTGTTTAAGATTTCAGATGGTGATGAGGTTCTGATGATCCGTCCAGACCATGAACGGCTCACTGGTGCCCAGGAGCAACAGGAGTGAGTTGGAAGGGACGAGCGAAAGGGCCTGGTCAGACTGGTCAGTGGTGCTGCAACAGTATTGTAGCCCCGGATAAAGCGACGATAGAAGTTCGCAAACCCAAGAAACCGTTGAAGCTGTTTAAGAGTCCTGGGTAGGGGCCAATGACGAACAGCTTCCAGTTTCTGCGGGTCCATGGCCACACCCTGGGATGAGATGACAAAACCCAGGAACGTGGTGGAGTGCTGGTGAAAGGTACATTTTTCCAACTTGCAGTACAGTTGGTAAGCGAGCAATCTCTTGAGAACTGCCCGGACGTGCTGGATATGTTCCTCGATGGTGTGGGAGTATATTAGGATGTCGTCCAAGTATACGAACACCCATCGGCCTAGCATGTCTCTCAGGAAATCATTGATGAATTGTTGAAAGGCCGAGGGTGCATTGCAGAGTCCAAAGGGGATGACCAGGCTCTTGTAATGTCTCATGGGTGTGATGAAGGCCGTTTTCCACTCATCGCCCTCTCTGATGCGCAAGTTGTAGGCGCTCTGGAGGTCCAACTTTGTAAACACGGTGGCACCAGAGAGGGCGTCCAGGGCTGAGTTGGTGAGCGGCAACGGATGTCGGTTCTTAATGGTGATCTTATTCAACCCCCGATAGTCGACACATGGACGAGGTTCGCCCCCTTTCTTCTTCATGAAGAAGAAGCCCGTGGCCGCTGGCGACGAGGAGGGCCGGATGGTTCATTGTCGAAGGGCGCTGGCGATGTATTCCTCCATCGCCTGCATCTCAGTGGCAGACAGCGAGTACAGGTGGCCGCGGGGGGGGAGGAGGGTACAGAACCTGGCTGCAGCTCTATCGCCAGGTCGTAAGGGCGATGTGGTGGAAGGTGGGTGGCTCTTTGTTTACGAAAAACTGCAGCCAGGTCACGATAGGCAGGAGGGATGGCGTTGGTGTTGACATCGGGGGCCTCGGACTCGGTGGAACGCGTCCCAGCTTGGGCTCGTAGGCAGAGTTCAGTGCAGGTCGGCCCCCACTGGAGGATTAGATTTTTGGTCCATGAAATGAGAGGGTTGTGCTGCAGCAGCCAGGGGTATCCGAGAATGATGGGAGGTGAGCAGATGGGTGTGAGATGGAATTGGATTGGTTCATGGTGTTGGTTTATGATGAGCGTGATGGTTTGAGTCTGGTGGGTGATGGGGCTGGATGACAGGGGCCGACCGTCGACAGAAGTGATTTGCACTGGCTGGGATAATGCCTCGATTTTTACCCCCATTTCTCTGGCATAAGTTGAGTCAATGAAGTTGCCGGCGGCATCGAAGTCAATGAACGCCGCACTTCTGACCCGTTTGTGGCCAAATTGGAGGATTACCTGCACAGTAAGGCGAGAGGTGGTGGTGTCGGTAGTGGTGGAGATTTGGAGGGAGCCCGGTGAGTCTCTCCTCTGGCTCACCAGGGCTGCGCGTTTTCCGGATGGACAGGGCAGATCGCCCGGTGGTGTGCTGCGGACCCACAGTAGGCACACAACCCCTCTCGATACCGGCGCTCGCATTCTGCTGCGGTCAGGGAGGCGCGTCCTAATTGCATGGGTTCCCCGGCTCCGGTGTCAACCACGTCAGGCGGTGGAGATCCGACAGGTCCAGTAGTAACAGCGGTGAAAGTGGTCAGTGGTGGAGGTGCAGTACGCTGATAGGTGGGAGCAGGCGGCAGGGTCCTCGGGGCTGGCTTCGGACAAGAGAGGAGGCGCTGATCGATGCGGAGGGCCAGCTGGATTAATCCCTCCAGCGTGACTGGAAGCTCTCGTCCAGCAAGCTCGTCTTTTATACGTGACGCCAGCCCCTCCGGAGCGCGGCATCTCCCCAAGATGTTTGTACGACGAGGGTTCTAAACTCCGCGGTGTAGCGACTTACGGACAATCCACCCAGCCACAGGTGATAAAGCTTGGTGTCGGTCTCCACCTCGCCTGCAGGGTGTTCGAAGGTAAGTCTGAGTTGGCGTGTGAATTCATTGTACGAATGGGCAGTGTCCGAGTCTGATTTAAGAACTGCCGTGGCCCACTCTGCTGCCTGCCCAGATAGCAACAAGAAGAGTAGAGCAATGCGTAGCCGATTGGTGGAGTATTTGGTGGAATTAAACTCAAACACCAGATTGAGCGCTGTTAGAAACACACTACACTTCCCGACCGTGCCATTCCATTTCTCTGGTAATGAGAGAAAAACATCAGAAGAAAGGGGGGGGAATGATGCGGCGCCGCGACCGCTGCGGCAGGAGGCCGCAGTTTATACTTCCTGGTTCGCGACCGCTTTACTTCCGGGTCCTAGTGCCGGTCGCCGATTGAGTGTGCATGACACGCTTATATTTTCATGTAACCTGTAGTGGCAGTGAAACAAACCAGGTATACAGTACAATAATAGTTGATTGACAAACATCTGACAACACTGTTTACCAGCTTCAGAAACAAATGTGAAGCATGTCAGTTGTTTGGGGTTGTATAGCATGCAATGGAATGAATACAATGAGATGAAGGAGTAGAGGTTTAATACCCCTACAGTAATACGTAAGTACGGTTCATCATGATTCAGCACGAGTTTTGGTGCCGTGGTTACGTTTCGATTTTACCACGCAAAAAAAACTAAACATGTTTAACATGCGGAAGCTCGCGGACCTTGCAGATCTTTGCGGAATGTCGGACGGGCACTCGAGGCGGCTCACGGTGCCTAATACCCCAATCTCACCTATGCGGTTTGACTCACGGTGAGACGCGATATTAGGCACCGTAAGCTGCCGCGATTGCCCGTCCGCGAATGTTCCACAAAGTTCTGCGAGGTCTGTAAGCTTCCGCGAGGGCCGCCAAAAAAAAATTAAACGTATAATCTTTCACGCGGAAAGATGGAAAAGTAATCACAGCGCAAAAACCCGCGGCGAATCATGATGAATCCTAATTACAGCCACTGCACGCGTAGGTGAGATAGGGGTATTACGCATTACAATCACTCAGAAAAATGAATGGATACAGGGTTTGAAACTCTATAAAATATTTTAAAAAACTAAATAAAATTTCATAAAATAAAATGTGTCAAAAGAAAAGCCCATCCAGTTATGGATAATGGCTAATGATCAGTGAAACATATTTTAAACAAAAAGCAGCGAGCAGCTGGACATCGGGACGTGAAGTGTAAGTACGAAGCGTTGGCCTGGCAAGCGTAGGTGAATGCCTACGTCACCTGACCGAGGTGCAACCTGGGACATGCAGTTCCCACTTAAACCGAACAAACAAACTACAAAACCCAAATAGTCTTTGGGCGCATTGGCGCCCTCTAGGGGTTAACCCTTACAGTACCCCCCCCTTAAAAAAGGAGGTTCCGGACTCCTACCACAGTGGTCCCACTCTGGACTGGTCTGAGCTGGGCGGCGGTGGAGCTGGAGCGACGTCCGCGAAGCTTTGAGGTGGAGGAAGGACAATGCTCTCCCAGTCGCTCCACGACTCGCCACCCTTGCTTTCGAGCTGAGGCAAAGGAAGCGCGTCGTCCTCCACGTCAGGCGGAGGCGGTGGAGGTGGAGCAAACGTGTCCTCGTTGCCGTGCAGCAGCGGCGCGTAGTCCTCCATGTCGGGCAGAGGTGGTGGAGGTGGAGGAAACGCGTCCTCGTTCCCGTGAAGCAGCGGCGCGTAGTCCTTCGCGTCGACCACAGGCGGCGGCGGGAGAGGGAGCGCGTCGTCCAGATCAGAGAGAGGGAGAACATCCGGGACTACAGCGTGGCTCTCCCGAACCTGGACGAGCAGCTTTTGGAGCTGCCCCACCTGCTCCCGCAGGTCACAAATGCGCTCCTCGTTTTGCTGTGCCAAAAACGTGTAGACATCTCCCGTTTGTCCCTCGCCACCGTCATGCCAGACCTCTTCGGTCTGTGCCTCTTCATCGGTGCTTGGAAGCTTGTATCTCCCCGCTGCTTTTGTAACAAACTACAAAACCCAAATAGTCTTTGGGCACATTGGCGCCCTCTAGGGGTTATCCCTTACATTAAGAAGCTTTATAATCTGTTGCCTTGGAAGGCAAAACCTTAAAAAAGAATAATAAG
Source organism: Clarias gariepinus (assembly GCF_024256425.1). Taxonomy (NCBI): domain Eukaryota; kingdom Metazoa; phylum Chordata; class Actinopteri; order Siluriformes; family Clariidae; genus Clarias; species Clarias gariepinus. The sequence goes on along the minus strand of NC_071100.1, from coordinate 8,096,959 downwards.
TAAATAAATTGCGACCTCAGGAAAAATATGAAAAGGGCTGAAGTTTTGCCTAAAGAAAAAATTTATATGAACCACACGGCTCCGCGGACGGCGCTGTTTTCAGTTTAACACAACACCACGCTGTATTGCTGCCAAATTGTTTGCTACCTGTTTAATATTAAGTGATTGCCAATTTTAATGCATTAGTCACATTATGAAATAGGCTAATTAAAAGTCATTCTATTAGTTCTGATATCAAATAAAATAAAATTCTTGTGATGGCCAAAACTAGGTATTGGTGCTAAAAATGTTTCACTTAAGTGAAAAAGTGAAATTTTATATACAGTACAGTGGAAAAGTCTTAGGCACCACACGCATAAAAATAAAAAGGAGTGAGTGTGACAAAGTTACCAGAATAACTCTTATTCTCCAGCATGTTCAGTAAAACCTAACAGCTGTTTGTTTTCTTATGTTTTCTTATAAAACTGTACAAATCTGTGTCTAAAACTTCTGATTTTAATTAATAGGTATTCAATCCAAATATTGACTGTTTATTTTATTACTCTTTATAAAAGTTTCTTTTATGCATAAATGTTTTCAAAATCATCTTTTGCTTATGCCATATTTTTGTATGTCCCCAAGACATTTGCACAGTACTATAAGTGAAATAGTTGTTAGGTTTTACTGAGCTTGATCAGTAGAATATGAATTAGAGAGAGAATATGAATTATCCTGGTAACTTTGTTACATTCGCTTCTTTCTATTTTTTATGCAAATGCGTACATTGAGTTTTTGGTTTCCATCTGAAAACAGGTCTGTCTTGTACTATATTTTTTTCTTTACAGCCATGCATATATTCTCCTTTAACAGTATTTATTTATACATTTTTTAATTATATATGGAAATATTGAATGATTTTGTACATAATTATGCAGACATGATAAACATATATAACAAAATTGGTACAGCATATAATATGGTGCCTAGGACTTTTGCACAGCATTTTAAGACCATATAGCATTTTTCATAATACTTAATGCTGCTTATTTTCTATGCCATGTAAATTCAAATCTTTCAATGATCGTTATTGTCATTTAGATGAAACTTGGCCAATTTAGATTTATAAAAGTGTAGTAAAAAGTAGTAAAGAAAAGTGTATTATTTTAAAATGCAAAATAGTTAAAATTAACATGAATTTGACATTTTTATGGATACTACAGATATTTTGCTTTTTGCTTATTTTCTAATTTATTGAGATGCACCTATAGAAGCATATGACCTGTAAAAATTGTTGCTTAAATGGGTTAAGACATGCTTCTACAGGTGCATCTCAATAAATTAAAAAATAATCAAAAAGTTTGATTTATTTCAGTAATTCAGTTCAAAAAGTGAAACTCATATTATATCGATTCATTACACACAAATTGAAAAATTTCAAGTGTTTATTTATTTTAATTTTGATGTTTATAGCTCACAGTTAATTCAATCCAATCCCAAAATTCAGTATATCAGAAAATCAGAATATTGTCTTTAAACAGTCTCTCAGTCTGGTTCAGTAGGCCACACAATCATGGGGAAGACTGATTTGACAGTTGCCCTGATCATTGGTACCCTGCACATGGAGGGTAAGACACAAAAGGTCATTGCTAAAGAAGCTGGCTGTTTACAAAGCGCTGTATCCAAGCACAGTAATGTAAAGTTGAATGGAAGGAAAAAATGTGGTAGCAACAGGAATAACCACAGTCCTGAGATGATTGTAAAATGAAGCTCATTTAGGAATTTGGGGGAGATTCACAGGGAGTGGGCTGCAGCTGGATTCAATGCTTCAAGACCCACCACCCACATACATATCCAGGACACATATACATTTTTTTGTGTCAAGTCACTTTTGAAACAGAGACATTGCCCAGAGTCATCCTACCTGGGCTAAGAACTAAAAGGACTGGACTGTTGCTCAGTTGGCAAAAAAGTCCTCTTTTCAGATAAAAGTAAATTTTGCATTTTAGGAAATTCAGGTCCCAGAGTCTGGAGGAAGAGAGTCGTGCCAAAGAATCCAAGTTGCTTGAGGTCCAGTGTAAAGTTTGCTCAGTCAGTGGTGGTTTAGGGACTCCTGACATCTGCTTGTTTTGGTCCACTATGTTTCATCAGGTCTAAGGTCTGCGCAACCATCCACCAAGACGTTTTAGAGCAATTCACCTGTTGCGTCCACTTCGACCACGAACTGGAGGCATGGGTCAGGGAAGGTGAGGATAGGGCAGAGGTGAATTGGCATTTGAGTTCCTTAAAGGCCTTGAGCGCCAGAAAAGAAAGGGCTAATATACAGTACATTTTGTTTTGCTTTAGGGCACTGCATTTTTGTATGTTTATGGGGTTGTTGATATGTACCAAGGTAGTTGGCATGTGAAACATACCATTTAACACTTTTGCTAGTTATTTACTGTTTGAATTGCTATTTACTTTGTTGTATCTGGAGAAAAATGTGTGTGCTGTAAAACTGGAGCTGTTGTTAAACTTAGTTGAGCCAAATGTGAAAATTATTTGTTTTTCTCATCATTTTGCTGGTTGAAAGGAATGTTTTAAAGAAAATATTTTGAAGTACATTTGAATGTACAGTGCTTGCCGGCACGATTTGCACGTGATGAGCTCTGCGAGTGTAGAGTTTAGCAGTTGAAGATGTGGTGGGACGTGAGAACATTGTTTTTGCTTCCTGAATGAACAGTGCTGTTGTTATGTTCTTAAAATAACTGCCACCCAAGAGTCTGCTAAAACAACCTCAATATCAAAAGACATCACAACCAATCCAAAAGCACTAGACACTTCTGGATTACAAGATTTTTATCAAGGCTTTTTAAAATGTGGAACACCATAATGGTCCACCATAATGTCAGAGCAAGGAGTTCAGCTTATGAACTACATAAGAAACAAAACAAGTTCTACATACAGTAGTAGGAACCCTTTCCCACAGCTGATCAAGCCAAAATGGCATTCAATTGTTACATGAATATGTAAGATATAAACATGTTCAATTCTTATGGAAAGAAAATATATTTCTCTATATATTAACTGTTAATACATTGAAAAATTTAGTGTTCTAATCTAAATATATTCACAATAAATGAAATAATATTCACAATAAATGAAATAAGGAGAAGCAAGTTCAGCCATATATAAGACCATAATGGCAAATCAAGACACTAAATGATACTGATGTCAAAATGATTAAAATTTACCTAAACACCATTCAGCTACTCCATTCACAATTTGTTGTTGTGAGGAGATCAACGTATTTATCAACCAAATCCCTATCTTATTTCATACAATAAAATTTGTGAAATAAAGGATTGTAAACCTTTTTTTTTTCATTAATTCTAGCACTTGCTGTCTAATGAAGGCACAAAAACAAACACTACTCATCACTTGTGTTCAGATACACTGGAGTCAATGTTAAACATGACAGCAGTGTTTAGTTATAGTTATTGTTGTTATTCTGTTCTGTATTAACTCTCTCTTTTTTATGACTGATGCAAAACTACTGACTGTTAACATGGACAAATATGTAGTAACTGCACTGACACTTATGCAGCTGAAAGTTAAGTAAACAGAAAATGTTACATTTTGTTCACAATTGCACAGTATATATTTGTATGTACAGTATATAATTACTCTATAATTTATTTTTTTATTAATGATTGATTGATTGATTGAATCATTCATTGATTGAATCATTAATTTATTTATTTTTAATGAACTACACCAGGACTTACTGAGAAATCAGTAGTACTTTATTAGAGAAAACATTAGTACACAGTATCAGTGTGTCTATAATGTGCAGTGTTAAATCATGTACTGAATCTTTTAAATGTTTAAAGTGTTTTTTTCTGTTCTTATTCAGTGCTGATTTTACTCAGACCAGTGACATATGCTCAAGGTAAGCGTATATATACTGTGTAATATATATATATATATATATATATATATATATATATATACTTTTAGCACCTTGTTGAATTAATGCCACGTAGAATTAAGGCTGTTCTGTAGGCGTATTTGTATGGTGTTTCTAATAATTCTTTAGGTTTATTAGGAACACCTGTTCAACTTCTCATTAATGCAATTATCTAATCAACCAATCACATGGCAAGTGGTTCAATTCATTTAGGGGTGTGGTCCTGGTCAAGACAATCTCCTGAACTCCAAACTGAATGTCAGAATGGGAAAGGAAGGTGATTTAAGCAATTTTGAGGGTGGCATAGTTGTTGGTGCCAGACGGGCCGGTCTGAGTATTTTACAATCTGCTCAGTTACTGGGATTTTCACGCACAACCATTTCTAGGGTTTACAAAGAATGGTGTAAAAAGGGAAAAACATCCAGTATGCGGCAGTCCTGTGGGCGAAAATACCTTGTTGATGCTAGAGGTCAGAGGAGAATGGGCCGACTGATTCAAGCTGAGAGAAGAGCGACTTTGACTGAAATAACCACTCGTTACAACCGAGGTATGCAGCAAAGCATTTGTGAAGCCACAACATGCACAACCTTAAGGCGGATGGGCTTTAACAGCAAAAGACCCCACCGTGTATCACTCATCGCCACTACAAATAGGAAAAAGAGGCTACAATTTGCACGAGCTCACCAAAATTCAATTCAATTCAATTTTATTTATATAGCGCTTTTAACAATGGTCATTGTCTCAAAGCAGCTTCACAAAAAATTAAAGAATTTTATTTTTTTTTTTAGAAAAGAAAAGAAAAGAAAATATTTGGAAGTGTGTATGTGTGAGAAAAATGTGTCTAGATAATAATGAGATGAATGAATGATGAATGAAATGTCTCTGATGAGCAAGCCAAGGGTGATGGCGACGGTAGCAAGGAAAAACTCCCTGAGATGGCAATAGGAAGAAACCTTGAGAGGAACCAGACTCAACAGGGAACCCATCCTCATCTGTGTGATAACAGATAGAAATAACATCATGTGTGTTGTGCAGGTGAAAGTTCAATATAACAAAAGTTGTGTAGATTAACATGAAGTCCAGTTCAGCACAGGGAGTCAGTAGGTGCAGAGAGCAGATGGGGTCTGGATCACTGGAAGCACAGAAGCAGGATGTGTAGCTCCAGCCATCATAAAGCAGAATCCAGCTGGAGCTGGTCCTTCTCTGGATCCCTTAGAAACCTCGCAGGGTTGGCCTTTGTCTACTAAAGCTGGCACAATCTCCAGATGCCTCGGGATGGGTGGAAAAATACAGAAAAGATGGAGAGAATTAGCGTAGTTGCCATTCAGGATAGGTGTACTGGAGTATGAGGTTATGGGATGAGTTAGGCGTATGCCAGAATAAAGAGATGCGTCTTGAGTCTACTTTTGAATTGGGAAACCGTGTCTGCTCCCCGAACACTGTCTGGAAAGCTATTCCAAAGTTTTGGAGCCAAATATGCAAATGCCCTGCCCCCTTTTGTAGATTTAAAAATTCTGGGAATTACCAGAAGTCCGGAGTTTTGTGATCTTAAGGGACGTGGTAAGATCTCTATATTAGAGACATCTATACCATGGGATATAATTAAATCTAGTGTATGATTAAAGCGGTGAGTTGCTCCATTTATATTTTGTTTAACCCCAAAGGAATTTAGTAAATCCATAAATGCGAGTGCTAAAGCGTCGTTAACATCATCTACATGAATGTTAAAGTCTCCTACTATTAACACTTTGTCAGAGTTAACCAGTAGGTCTGATAGCAGATGTCCAAATTCTTTAAGAAAATCGACATATGACCCCGGGGGTCTGTACATGGTGGCCAGAGTAAAATATAGCGCAGGTTTATTATGTATTTTACTGAGTGCAACATTAATGATGAGCACTTCAAATGAGTTAAACCTGGGCCTTATTTTCTGAGTAACAGTGAGTACATCATTGTAGATAGTGGCGACACCACCACCACGACCAGTTGGACGGGGCTCGTGCTTATAGAAATATCCTGACGGAGTAGACTCATTCAGACCAATATATTCAGTTGGTTTAAGCCAGGTTTCGGTGAGGCAGAGTGCGTCAAGGCAATAATCCGAGATCATTTCATTAACAATAAGTGCTTTAGTCGCAAGGGATCTAATGTTGAGAAGTCCAAACTTTAGAGGTAGATTTTGATTACTTCTTTGGCCTTTTTCTGGTTTTCTGGTTATCAGATTGTTTCGGGCAGATTTAACAAATTTATTCTTTTTTCTCACTATTCGGGGAACAGACACAGTTTCTATAGGACAAGCTATGTGTGTGCGTCTATTAGTATGGCGAGTTGTATTGTGGCTTATATCTAAAGAATCTAAGGTATGACTTACCGCCAGTCAGATGGTTCGTAATGTCCTGGAGATGTTGTCAGAAAGCACCGCTGCTCCAGCTCTGCTAGGGTGCAGGCCATCTGTGTGGTAGAGCCTAGGACGCTCCCAGAAAACATTCCAGTTATCAACAAAGGGTAATCTCTGTTGTTGACACCAATACAGTATGTCTATAATCTACTGAACCTCTCGATTCCTCTCTGAAATGTCGGAAGTGGTCCAGATACGACGATCTTTGTCGTGGGCGATGTGCTGCAGACCTTCTCAACCAGGCTCCTGAAGTCCTTCTTTAGGATCTCCGTCTGCCTCAGCCTGATGTCGTTCGTGCCAGCATGAAGAACCACAGCTCGAATGTTCTTCCGCGGGGCCGCAGGCACCTGTGCAGCAACATCAAGAACACGTGCACCAGGTAAACAGCGTGTGTACGCCTTACCTTTAGCTGTGGTAGCACGCACGTGCCGCACGATGGAGTCTCCGATGACCAATGCGTCGTGTGCCGTCTCGCGGAGAGGAGTGGTTTCGGGTCGAGATCTCGAAGACTGGTGGTGGCAGAGGAGGAGAGGTCCTCGCCCGGGGCTTGGCGCGCGTCTTTCGCTGCTGCAGTATCCAGGCCTCGTGGTATCCCGGCGCCGGGGTGAAGGAAACCTGGGCGGGCTGCGTCCTCGGTGCGTTGGACCTGGGCAGAGAAGCAGGCGGGGTTGAGGTTGCCGGAGAATTCTCATGCCGAGAATTTACCTGGGACAGGTGAGCGTCGGTCCGCGACGATTCCAACGTGGCTTTCTGCTGCTGTAGCGGATCAGCTTCTCCACGGCCTCCAGCTCCAAGTCCACCGAGTGCAGCTCCAATGTATCCTCACCTGCACACAGGGGCAGAGACACAACCGACATGGTGTCTAAAAATAGAAATAACCGGTGTGAAAGAGTGTAAACAAACTTGAGATAGCCGGGCTAACGGGCTAGCGATGCTAATGGAAAGCCGGCTAGAAGCGGTGTGCTGCAAAACAATTAAAACTTATATGATATAAACTTATACGAAAACAATATAACACGCATTTCGAGTGAATATATTATAAGGTTGTATGAAATACTTATCTGTTATATGTTTACTCTTCGTAAGTGGACAAAAAAGTAGAAAAATTGGTCAGTCTGGCGCAGCTCGGAGAAAAGCAGCATCTCTCTTGTTCACCCAAACCTCAGTGAAAATGTCTAAACACCCACTGTCACAAAATTGGACAGTTGAAGACTGGAAAAATGTTGCCTGGTCTGATGAGTCTCGATTTCTGTTGAGACATTCAAATGGTAAATGCTTGTAGTGAGAAACGCCGCATCTTAGACCTCTGGTGAGAGCCTGACAGGCTGACCGGAGGCAATTATAACAGGGACAAGGCCAGGCATGGCTGGGATGGAGGCAGTTATAATGGGGCAGGCATGGCTAGGATGGAGGCAGTTATTACAGGGCAGGGCATGGCTGGGATGGAGGCACTTATAACAGGGACAGAGCCAGGCATGGCTGGGATGGAGGCACTTGTAACAGGGCAGAGCCAGCCATGGCTAGAATGGAGGCATTTATAACAAAGACAGAGCTGGGCATTGTTAGGATGGAGGCAGAACAGGGACAGAGCCAGGCATGGCTGAGACGAAGCAGGGCATGGCTAGGACATGTCGGATGCTGCCGTGGCAAACCTGATATCACCCTTTGTCCTTGCCAGGTGCATCTAAAAGGGTTGAAAGAATGCAGGTGCAGGTGTGACACATTTAACATAATAGTGATCATAAAAAATACTGAAACATAGGAATAGGAACAGGCCATTAGCATTAGCTTTAGCAGTGATGTGAACAGTGATATGGTAAACTCGACAGGACCATCAGCAAGGGTTAGTACAAATGTCAAACAAGGAATATAAATATCATTATAGGTCAAGGGAGAAACCGGTGACATTAGTCAAATCAGAAATATATAAAAACATGACCATGACAACAATAAACTCAATCACGCAATGGACATGATATATGCTGTAGACTGAAAAAAAAAAAAGGCTCGGTAAATAATACTCTTAAATATTATTATAATATGAGATGACACTTAGAGATGGCACGGTGGTGTAGTGGTTAGCACTCTCGCCTTGCACCTCCAGGGTCCAGGTTCGATTCCCATCTCTGTGTGCATGGAGTTTGCATGTTCACCCTGTGCTTAGTGGGTTTCCTCCGGGTACTCCGGTTTCCTCTCACCGCTAAAGACCTGTAGATTAGGCTAATTGGCATTTTCAAATTGCTAATACTGTGTGTATGAGTGTGTATGTGTCTGTGTCCTGCGATGGATTAGCACCCTGTCCATGGTGTACCCCGCCTCATGCCCCAAGCCTCCTGGGATCGGCTCCAGGCCCCCTGTTACTCTGAATACAGGATAAAGCAATATAGACAAAGAGTGAGTGAGTGAGATGAAACTTAATTAAGATGAAACTTAATACTATAAAAAATTATTAATAATTTTACTTTATGCTTATTGTGATTCTTTAGTTTACATTAATCCAATGTTTACTATCAGTCCACGTCTTTACTTTACACCACTACTTTATTAACTGCGGATTGTTTTATAGGGAATACTGAAGCTGTGCTGACTATAAAGCCTGATCCACATCTGTACAGTGGAGAGTTAGTAAATTTCAGGTGTGACATACAGGGAGGAGGAGACACTGAATGGACCTACAGCTTTTATAAGAATAATAATTTCTACACAGAGGGAAAAGAGTATGTTATCTGGGTTAGAGACTCTGACAGTGGTAACTACACCTGCAGAGGACAGAGACGTGACTCTCTGATTTCAGTGATCAGTGATCCTGTTACACTGACTGTATCAGGTGAGTCTGTAATTATAATTTTATAGTATTACACAAGCTCATATCTAGTATTTATTTTCAACTACAACCAAACTGTAGTAGACATATTTATGATTGCTTTTGTGTTCAGCCCTGAAATATTTTCATAAGGCCTACTACTGGTTTGGATACCGCTGTTTAATTTAAAATCTACAATAAATAAAATACAGATAAATTAAAATTGTAACCTTAATATTTAATAAATTTTATTATAATTTTCTTTATTTATAATTTTTTGCAAGTTCTTAAAGCTTATTTTGTCTGTGATGTCTATTGATGGTTGGTGGTGGAAGGATGTGGGAACGGCATCGTTGCTGAAGTTAAAACTTTAATAAGAGTAAAAACAAGCAAAAAAATAAAAACTGGAGGCTAGAATTAGATTAGGTTCAAAAAACAATCCAATACAATAAACTGCAGTCACTAAAACAAGCAAAAAAAAAATCTGAAGTCATTTCAGTGCTCAGTTCAGATACGAGTTCAATCCAGGGCCCGTATTTACTGAGCGTCTCAAAGTAGGAAATGTTCAGACAAAGACACACGCGGAAGAGAGATGCTTTAGGATCCAGTTTAAGCGGGTTCACACCCCATAATACACAGCCACTGCATGCGGTGCTGGTCCCAAACCCAGATATAATGGGTGGGTTTGCTTCAGGAAGGACATCCGGTGTAAATGAAAAACAAGCTGCATTCATGTCGTGGGCATCATGCATGGCACGCACATTAAAATAATCTCATTTATATACTTATATTAAATTATTTAAATGTAAACAATTATTTTTTGAGATTCTGTTATAAGCAGCATTTCAGAATTTTGCTTTAATTATTTCTTTACATTTTACTGTCTCCTCCTTGAGCTAAACGTTCTCATCCTCTCTCCAGTTTCGCTTTCTTCTCAAAGTCATTTTATTCAGATTATGACAGTCCTACACATTTCTATTCTAGGGGCTTTAAACAGATGTGATTGGAGTCTGATAACGATAATGTCATGCAGTTATGTCACGCATTGCTAAGTTTTGTCAGTGCATAAAGCTTTCACACAACTGTCGCTGATTTTGCCATTTCACTTTTCTTCCATTTAAAACTACAAAGACCTGTCAACACCCACTATGATGTGCAGCCTACTCTGTGGCTCTCAGTATCGTAACATGCTGTAATAACACGTTTTCTTGGGTCAGAGGGAAAAAAAAGAGTAGGAAGCTTCATAAATGTCAGACTGATGTAGGAAGGTAGGAAGATTTTCAGTCCTAAATGAACTTTGAGGCCGATTCCTACAAGTGATTTTGAGACGCTTAGAAAATACGGCCCAGATAAAGTATTCAGTTTCATGTCAAGTGCAAAACAAAATACAGTACTAGACAATGCATTCAATTTAAATAACTTTTACTTCAAATAAAAGTCCCAGAAGCATATGAAAACCACAAGTCCCGGGGCACAGCGCCCCCTCCAGGGGTTTTCAGAACAAACAAAAAACAAATAATGTTCTTTGACATTTTTGGACTTTAATAGAACGTGGTGCAATTCAGGTGTGTAGTTATTTCATGTGTTTTTTTCCTTAGGAGATATATTTATTGTTTGTAGTTATTCTGTACACCTGTTCCATGATTCATCCTTCTCCTTGCTTGCTATCACCTCATTCTCTGTGCACCTGTGCTCAATCACTAATCACCTCTAATGCCTACTTAACTCACCTGTGCAAGCCTGCTCGGGCTCAAATTACACACACCGGCTCTAATCGTGGAGCTTGCTCACCTCGTCCTGGGCTCTCTGCTTTTTTCATATTCGTCATGGAGCTCAGGCCCTGCTGTGATCAGAACTGTCACGTCTGCCTTGCGCACTGATTTAAGCATGCTTCTTCATAATAAATCTGATTTGCTTCTTGCTCCTCACCTGCACTTAAATCCATCATCGCAGCCACGACCTGTGACAGAGACATGAGGTAAATTATTGTCCCTAAAGAAAATTTTCAGATTTAAGTATAGTTTTCTATTTCCTGTGTAACAGAGAGACCAGAGGCAGTACTGAGTGTATCTCCACAGAGCTGGCTGACTGAAGGAGACTCAGTGGCTCTAAACTGTGAGGTTACAGACTCCTCTACAGACTGGAAATTTAGCTGGCATAGAAAGATTCCTATAAGCTATGGTGTTTACCATATAGAGCTCTCAGACAGCAGCAGAGGATCTGGAGGCTTCTACACTCTTAGTCTTGCTACTCTTAATCACACAGGAGTTTGTGTGCATAGGAGAGAGAGAAGAACGACCCTATTACACAAAGAGCAGCAACAAACAGCCACTTTGGATCATTGGTGAGAAAAAAATATTAATAAGTCTTAAATATCAGATATGTGTGCAATTTACAGTAACACCAAAAGGTTTTAAAATATGATTAATACAGCTGTGTATAAATTTGCTTAAAATAAAGAAAAATGCTATCACTAATGTTATATAATCACTGCTTCTCTGTTGGCTCAACTGGAATCTTTTTCTTTTTGTGTGACTTTTACAAGGAACCTGCAGTGGGGTGGGGGGTGGGGGTGGGTGAGGGTTCCTAGAAATCACATTAGGGCTGCATTATAATTATAAATATAGTTATACAGTGTATGGGTCAAGCATGATATTTATAATATATCTTTCCTTGTGTACGTTTGGGTTTTTGTTTTCAATATATCATACCGGTCAGTATTGTTGTTATTTTGTGCCACAGTTTAAAAAAAATTAATTTGTTTAAAAAAAAGTTACTTAGATAAACATTTTAATAAAGTACTCTGTGATAAATAGTACCATAGGTTTTATTCTAATATGTGTTATAGTCAAAATAATACAGTATCTTCATAATGTTAATTTCCCTAACAAATGAGTGGTATGAGTTCAGGTAAATAAGGCCAGCAGGACAAACACAGCAAATACAAGTTAAAAACATGTAATGTTCATAAGATCTGGAGTTGATAAAAAGATCTAATACAACATTAGGTGATAATATATGTATTATTGTGGATTGATAACGAAATAAAATGATCTGGTCAAAAGTGACCAGGAACATAATGAGTGTGACCCACAAACAAACACAACATGAGGGTTAACTAAATGAGATGTAACTGTGTTTAGTACATATTACATAAATAAAAAGTTGTAATGTGTGAATTATGTAATTTTCTGTGTTTAAGGTGAATCTCCTCCAGTCTCTCTGATCATCAATCCCAACAGAACTCAACACTTTACTGGTGACTTTCTCTCACTGAGCTGTGAGGACCAGAGAGACTCTACTGGATGGACAGTGAGACAATACACAGAAAATAAGGGAGTGTCACCTTGTTCATGGTGGGGATCAGTTACAGGATCTACATGTAAAATCAGTTCCCTCTCCACATCCTACACTGGAGTTTACTGGTGTGAGTCTGAATCTGGAGAAAACAGTAATCCTGTCAACATCACAGTGCATGGTGAGTAGTTTTTACTGGTCAACAGAATTCTGTGAAGGAAGGAAGCATAAGACAAACGGGATAAAACTGAGATTTTTATTTTACACCAGCAGCAACTTACAAATGAAGTCTCAATTTAAAAAGATGTAAAAAAAAAACATAAAACACCACAAATAAGTATTAATCATAGAAAAACAATTAAATACCAACAGAACCGTTTTGTACTTTATAACTGTCCGTTATGACTTTTAAATATGACCGTTAGAGACGGTTGGTCAGGAAACTCCTGAAGTCAGATGCAGACAGGACACTTTCACTCACAAACTCCTGTGAAAAAATTCAGAGATAGATTCAAATAAAATTCATGATACTTTAATTAGCAAATGAACAATATTTATACTTTCTTCCTCTCGCTTCACAACTCATGAGAACAGACCGAAACCAGAACCGAACCGCAGATTAAGCACGCGCATATAACCGTCGGTATTTTAAGTGTGAATAAAAATACAAGAAATAGCTTAAACCAAAATAACGTGACTAAACATCGCTAAACAGAAGGTGACATTTATCTTTAGTATTTCGTTTCTATTTAGAAAGATGGGAATTTATTCCTGCTTACTTTTTCCACACGCCCGCCAAACGCTTGTCTTCTCAACACACTGCGTTCTCTTCTCGCGATGTTTGATCTGATATTTCCGTTTCCATAGTGACATGTTTATCTCAACATGATTGAATCGAATACATGTTAAGTTGTTGAATTTCATGTAAATACAACAGAATTTATTTATGTTCATCTTGGAAACATGAAATTATTATGTACAAAGGACATACAGTATTACATTTTAGTACATGTAACTGGTAGCCAGGTTCATTTTTTTGAGTGTATATATATATATATATATCACTCAGTAATACTCAGAACATTATAAGTTACATGTTATTCAATAGTAATATTGTGTCACAGTTAAGTTTGTCATGAGCTGATTTATCTACAGTAGTGCAGGTAAAACACTGAATAATGCTATAATGCAGCTCTAAATAACTCTAGTTTTACAGTCCTTTATTTAAAGAGTTTGTATCCAATTCAACAATACAAAACAATCACACTATTGTGTTTCACTGTGAAATAAAGGAGAAGTCCAAATTTTCTGTTCTGTCCATCCAGTGACTGAGGGCCATCCTCTGACTCCACACTGTTTATATCACTACACACATTCCTCCAAGGAATTTCTATAAAGATGAATCAGTTCTCCAGACAAAGACTGCAGGAAAGATAATAATCCATAAAGTCTCAAAGTCAGATGAAGGTTTCTAACACTGTCTCAGTCTCTAACATAACCTCTGTATCTTCACATAATATAACAGGATACTTGGTAATCTGTATACAATATCCAGTGTGTTCACATGCCTTAAAGTGTACTAGTGTAAATGCATTTGTTTGTTCTGCATTTAGGCTAATACCTACAGTTTAGGTAGTTTAGCGAGAATAAAGTATTATTATTATTATTATTATTATTATTATTATTCTCCTCTGTATCAGATCCATCACATGTAGAAGCTCCATCAGGTGCAGAACCTCCATCAGTTCCATCAGCTCCATTCTCAGTGCTCTTGCTGATCAGTAGTGTAGTGACGGCTTCTCCATATCTGCTGGTCACCATCATTCTGCTAATCAAATGTTACAGAGCTCGAGGTGAGAACTCTTTCAGGACATCTCTGTCTTTTTAAAGAGCAAACCACTCATGAGCTATTGAAAATGACTGAATGTGTGATGTTTACTTTCTAACAAATTTTTTTTCTGAAGCACTGTCAGTTTTTCACTTCACTTCACCCTTTAAACTGTATTTAGGATGAGTTCAAAAGCAGTTTAACTGGTTTCATGAACAACGTTTATGAACCTGCTACATAAGTGACCTTCTTATTTTCTTTAACAGCTTAAACTGATGAAGAGAGAACCGAGAGTGGCGTCATAGAGGACTGAGCAGAGTCGCTCTGTAAAGAGAGGATGCAATTATGTGTTGTTGTTTTTTGAGATTAGTGGATGGATTGTATGATTAAGTTTTTTTTGGGTGTAATTTTTTGCTTTGGACTCTGTCCTTGTGAGGTACAGTAGAAAATGAAAAAAAAAATACTTCTATGAATAGGTTTTCATTGTCTACAGCAGTGTATATTTTCTATATACAGTAAATTGACTTTACCAGTAGCTGTGTGAGGAGATTTGTGGATTAAGTAATGTTCAGAGATGTTACTTGTAGAAAGCAGGACAGTTAAATGTCATGTTTCCTTACACCTTTATGTCAATGCAGTTAACACAACAGTGTGTATCATTTAATAGTAGGGGCAGTTCAGTGGGATGGGTCATTTGATTCTTAACAAGCTGAGATGTACAACCCCTAGCAAAAAGTATGGAATCACCCCTCTCAGATGATGTTCATTCAAATGTTTAATTTTGTTGAAAAAAAAAAAAAACACATATATTCCACAAAACTATTTTCACTCAACAATCCAAACTTTTGGCTGTATAAAACACTGTAAAAAAAAAAAAAAAAAAAAAAAAAGAAAGATAACTATGGTCAATGACAACTGTTGTTACAGCTCATACAGAGGAAAATATTATGGAATCACACAAATCTGAGGAAAATTATATGGAATCACCAAATAAAAAACTACTATTACTTTGTTGCACCACCAATTCACAGCTTGAATTGTCTGAGGCATGGATTTAACTAATGACAAACAGTATACTTCATCAATCTGTCTCCAGCTTTGCCTTATTGCAGTTGCCAGATCAGCTTTGCAGGTTAGAGCCTTGTCGAGGACCAATTTCTTTAATTTCCATCACAGATTTTTAATTGGATTGAGGTCTGGACTATTTGCAGGCCATTTCATTGACATTATATGTCTTTCCTGTAGGAATGTTTTTTTTTTTTTTTTTTTTTTTTTTTACAGATTTTGCCCTATGGCACGATGCAGTATCAACCTAAAAAATGATGCTACCATCACCAAACATCCTTTCAATTGATGGAATAATAAAAGTGTCCAAAATCTCAACATAAACTTGTGCATTTATAGAAGATGTACTGACTGTCATGTCTCCAGTCAGTTGTCCAGTTGAGGCAGTTGTCTTTATAAATTTCATTGGAACGGCACCAAACAAAAGTTCCAGCATCATCACCCTGCCCAATGCAGATACGTGACTCATCACTGACTATAACTCTAACTCAGTTATCTGCAGTCCAAGATTGTCTTTCTTTAACCCACTGAAACCTTGTTTTTTTCTGTTTAGATGTTAATGATGGTTTTCGTTTGGCTTTTTTTGTATGTAAATCCCATTTCTTTTAGGTGATTTCTTACTGTCTTACGCAGACATTGACTCCACTTTCTGCCCATTTGTTCCTCATTTGTTTTGTTGTGCATTTTCTGTTTTCAAGGCATATTGCTTTAAGTTTTTTGTCGTGGCGCTTTAATGTCTTTCTTGGTCTACCAGTACGCTTCCCTTTTTCCACCTTTTCATTTGATTTGTAATTGTTCCAGATTTTAGACACAGCTGACTGGGAACAACCAACATCTTTTGCAACATTCCGTGAAGATTTACCTTTTTCAAGAAGCTTGATAATCCTCTCCTTTGTTTCAACTGACATCTCTCGTGTTGGAGCCATGAGTTATGTCAATCATCTTGGTTCAACACATCACTAATTAGTCTGCAGTCTTTTTGAACTGCAGACTAATTAGCAGTAATCAGATACAGGTGTTTGTTTTAGAAATGCAAAGTGCATGGTGATTCCATATTTTTTCCCTCTGTTTGATCTTTAAAACAGTTGTCATTGACTATAGTTATATTTCTTTTCTTTTTTTTTAAAGTGTTTTATACAGCCAGAAGTTTGGATTGTTGAGTGAAAATAGTTTTGTGGCATGTACTGTATGTGCTTTTTTTTCTACACAATAAAACATTTGAATGAACATCTTCTGAGAGGGGTGATTCCATACTTTTTGCCAGGGGTTGTATTATCTGTGAATTATATGTGACAAATAAAAGCTTCTTCTTATTATTGATATTCTGGCTCTTCTTGCTTAGAGAAGGCTCACAAGTGAGAGTTTAAACAATGTTGATTACAAATCTGCTGAATCCCCAGTCAACCATAAAGCGTCACTGAAACGCGTCTTCATCAGACTGCTAAATTAGATTGGCCTGACTATAAATCAACATTAAAATATCCTTAACTGAAATGCATATTAAATTAATTTCTGTTGAAAATTATTAACAAACCAAACAAGGCAAATTCCTACATCAAGCCAAGACCCCGTTGTACTCAATGTATTTCCATCCTTAATTCCAATTGCATTGTGGAGAGACCTTTAGGATTGTTACACTATGGAAAATGACCTTGAGTAGTCATGTTGTAAATTAGATTCTGAGAGTTTTTACAGTGTCATTTTATAGAGACTGCTTGTTTAGAGGGATATCAATGCATTGACTATGTAAAGTGCACTCTACAAAGATGAGTGTCGACTCCATACTCCTGCTTACATTCCCTGATGGCTCTTGTGAGCCCATCAATTTCCATCACTGGTAAAGAGCTATTACCAAAAAGAAACATGGAGCCTCATATGGATTTTCAATGTCTTATCATTTCACAGTACCAAAGGAATCCATGATATTTTTGGTCATCATCAGGAACACTACATTTCCCGTCCCTATGTAAACCACATTAAGACACATATCATGTTGTTATTAGTTTCCTGTCATTAAGATCGGGCAGTGGTAGCTCAAAGGGTTAAGGCACAGAGTTATTGATCAGAAGATCGGCGGTTCAATCCCCAGCTCTACCAGGTTGCCACTGTTGGGTCCTTGAGCAAGGTCCTTAACCCTAACTGCTCCAGGGGCGCGGTATTATTGTTGTTGTTGTTATTTTTATAATTGTCATTGTAATTATGTTTTATTGTTGTTAATATTTTTATTATTATTATTATACTGTATTTTAAGCAGTTGGCAAGCAGTTTTTAGGTGCGTTACTGCCAACTGCTGGACAACCACAAGAAAAGCTTGAGGGTCTCAATTGTTTTCTTTTTCCTTCCTTTTTTTCTTTTCTGTTTTTCATGTTGCTGTTGAAGTGAGTGGTGGTGGCATTCTTTTATAGTAACCAGTTGTCCACTGGATGGTAGGTGACCAGTGTGCTCCAGTCATGCTGACTTACTTCACTCTCAATTTTTTGAAAATTGTAAGGGATTCACAAAATGAGTGGATACTATATACAGTTTAATTATGCTAGTGTGATTATTAAAATGTTAAATAAAATAAATAGATACAAATGAAGGAGTAAGTTGGCAGATGTCCATTAAAATTAAAAAAAGTAACTTCCCTTCAAACCCTTTCTCACCGTCACACACACACACTCTCTCTTGTAATTAGGGCATTATGTGGACAGTAGTCCCACCCATCAGTTTTGGGGACATCCCTTTCCAGTGATCCTCTGGGTGTGAAAAAAATCAGGCATGTACAATTAAATTCTTTAACCAGAAATATTACTTCAGCTCCCCAGTAAAAATATATATATATATATATTGCTTGGTTTTTAAACAACTTATGAGGACATAACAAGAATCAGTCATTAGTGGGGACCAAATTTGCATAGACAGAAAATTAACTGGTTTTCATAATGATGTGGGGACATAGCTAGTGACCTAATTTGCATACATCACTAAATAGCTAACTTGGATACACACTTATAAGGCATATTAACCCTTAGGAGTCTGACTTGCCGTCGGCGGCAAAAAGTGCATTTTTGTTTTCTGGTAACCGTGAAAATATTTAAAATGCTCCGTCATGATTAATCATACACATTAGTGTAGTACATCATTTGAATCTTTAAAGGGTCTACTTTTTTTCATGTATACTCACATCATCCACAAAACATTGTGCTTTTGTAAAATAAAGAAAATAAAAAATAAACAGGGTGCGCTTTCAGCCATCTCAGTCTCCGCGAAATATCTTTTTGAAACACGTCACTAAAATGAACTGAAACTCCGCGAATACTGCACAGACAGACATGAGAAATATATCTATAGAAAGCTTAAAGGGTCTACTTTTAAATTATTCAAGTCACATAATATTCTCAGTTTATGTAATCCGTATGAAACCAAGGAGAGGCACAGAATTTCTGTCGCACTTAATTATCTGCTAATGACCCGAGGCAGGACACGCCCACACGTCAATCACACGGAAAACAGTCACAGGGTACTCTACATACGAGGTCACGCCCCACCCCACACAGACTGGCTTGAAAACACAGAGTTTACACACCGATTCAGTGAGTTTTTCTGCACGTTTGGAAGATGTCGCGCGCTACAGAATGTTCTGGACAGTGGGTGGAGTTTACATTTACCTCAGAAGGAGACTGTATGACGAACGGGAGCATTTTGAAGAGAGAACAGATCCAGCAGAGGACATTCAAGCAAACTGCTATGACAATAGGTAAGTTATTAAGTCTTATATAACTCTTATTCTGATCATATTAAACTAATATTAGTAAATATTTTTCTCACTTCAGCTAGCTCTTGTCAGTTTATGTGACACATTGGCTCTTAATGCCATTTATATAGTTTAGTGTAGCATGTAGATAACACTGCTAACATGCTGCCTTATGTAGCAAACATGTTGTTTCCGGTGGCTAAGCTAATGTCTTATGGAGTTTACAGATGTTTATAAATATTCTAACGTATTTCACCTCGTGTTGGATAGCTTTAAATTATGGTTGCTAATATATATATATATATATATATATATATATATATATAAGCTAACCGAAACGGAGCCGAATATAACACTGCTATCGGTAATGTTATTTAGCACAAACAAGCTAGTTCCAGTTGGCTAAAATACTGCCTTATGTAGCTAAGATATGTTTATGAATGTTTCTGTGGTGTAAATGTTAATAATGCCTTTTGTTAAGCTTGTATTTACAAATGCCTGTTTGGGTGTAAATGTTTAGAATGTGTTAAATACGTGTGTAAAGCATGTCAAGTGGATGGTGTTTGCTAATGACTCAGGTGTAAATGTTTAAGATGCACTACATGGTTTATGGCCCATCAACAGATATTTGTCTAGTCTATTGTCCATCAACAGACACAGAGGGGCACAAAATGTATACACTTCATACCTATTAAGCATCCATACCTATTAATTGCACATCCATTTACTCTGAACAGTATAGGCAAACTTTTTCATTTATTTATTTGTTTTTAGGAATGTGTCTGCATCACCCTTGCCTTCACCAGCACCACATATCAGGACACGCAAGCGCCGTTCAGTTTTGAGCGCAATTGAGAATCATACTGAGTAAGTGCACATATATGTGTATATATCTATATGATGAAAATGTACATTAGTTCATTTTGTGTTATCAGCATGCTCATGGTTTTTTTTTGTTTGCTTTTTTTTTTAAATAGTAAAAGTAATCAGCCATCTGTCCCCAAAAAAACCAAAGGCAAACAAGCAAACAAGATTCAGGCAACGTCATGGAAAACGCATAAGATAAGATATGATAAACCTTTATTTGTCCCACAAGTGGGAAATTCGTTAGTTACGAAAATAAAAGGAAATATTACACAATCAAGGGAACATGGGTTTAACAAACATCAAACGGTGCATTTAACAAACTAAGCATGTCAAACATTTAAAAAAAAAACTGTGTAAAGCACATAAAGGAGAAACATGCAGCACAATAATGTGCAATTCCTTAAAAGACGAAACATTGACTGTAAGAATGGATGTATCATTTTCAGGTTAGACGTCCATTGGAGGAGCAGCGAGTTCTAGCTAGTGAGACGTTGGTGTGGTGCCATTATTCCCTGGCTTAGGCATTATTATTATTATTATTATAGGCTGCAATGTTTGTTGGTCCCTGGTTAAGCTGCCTGTGCGTTACAGAGGTTTAAGACTTTTGCCTAAGATCAGGCCATGCAAGTCAGTCTGTGATTCTGAGTGTGTGTGGGGGGGATGGGTGTATTCTGGCCCAGGTGGAATGGCCACCTAATACAACAGCTTACCCTCGCTATTAAAATACAGTACATATGATGCACTGTGTCAATCCAGGCATTCTGTCCTGAGAACCGTTAGTCCTAGAGCTTAGCTTTTTTTTCTCATCAAGGGGAATGTTTAATCTTGATAGATATTAAGCTTTCTGTGTGTATTCCTAAAATTGTGGTTTAAAAAAATACTATGTCAAGTATATTCATTTCAATAAGGGTTTCGATTTCATGCCAGGTCCAGAACAAACAATAACAATCTGACCAATCAGCTCCATCATTACTTTCTAGAAATCAGGAGACCTCTTCATTGTAACACATGTTATATTGGTTGTGTGCAAAAATTAAGGCGGTTCAGTGAGAGAGGAACAGATGTTTTTTTTTTTTTTTTTTTTTTTTGCAAAATACTTCTCCCACTACTCAGGACACCCATTCATTTTTTAATGCGCCACGTATGGGTGCAATCTGTGACAGGGGGTGACACACAATCCCGCCCCACAGTATAGACCCGCCCCTGATGCTGATTGACAGGTTTCTGTGTAACGTGTTGGAAATGCAATTGCAAATGGATTAGCGATTGTGTTAGAATGTTCATTGATTTTGCTATTTAAATAAGGCAGGTTCATGACTTGTAAGACATGGGAAATACAAATGCAAATGGACTTTTCTTTTTCATTTGAAATTTGGCAGTCAGTGTGCGTTCACGAAGGCGAAACAGCAAACAGTAATGCAAAGTTTGCAATTGCATTTAAAGTATGGCACACTTTGTGCGTCCACATATGGGAAACGCAAATGTGATTTTAAAAAATCCTTTTGAATATTGTCCAGGATATCACTCCATACACATAAAAGCTACTTCATATTAACAGCAGGTTGTTTTATAGGACGTGCTAAAGCTGTGGTGACTATAAAGCCTGATAAACACGTGTACAGAGGAGAGAATGTTACTCTCACATGTGACATACAGGAAGGAGGAGACACTGAGTGGACATACAGCTGGTATAAGGATAATTCAATTCAATTTTATTTATATAGCGCTTTTAACAATGGTCATTGTCCCAAAGCAGCTTCACAAGAAAAAAAAATGAAAGATTTTTTTTTTTTTTTTTTTTTTTTTTAAGAAAGAAAAGAAAATATTTGGAAGTGTGTATGTGTGACAAAAATGTGTCTAGATAATAATTAAATGGATGAATGATGAATGAAATGTCTCTGATGAGCAAGCCAAGGGTGACGGCGACAGTGGCAAGGAAAAACTCCCTGAGATGGCAATAGGAAGAAACCTTGAGAGGAACCAGACTCAACAGGGAACCCATCCTCATCTGGGTGATAACAGATAGAAATAACATCAAGTGTGTTGTGCAGGTGAAAGTTCAATATATCAGAAGTTGTGTAGATTCAGTTCAGCAGTAGGTGCAGAGGGCAGATGGGGTCAGATCACTGGAAGCACAGGAGCAGGATGTGTAGCTCCAGCCATCATAAAGCAGAATCTAGCTGGAGCAGGTCCTTCTCAAGATGCTTTAGAAACCTCGCAGGGTTGGCCTTTGTCTACTGAAGCTGGCACAATCTCCAGATGTCTCAGGATGGGTAGAAAAATACAGAAAAGATGGAGAGAATTAGCGTAGTTGCCATTCAGGATAAGTGTAATGGAGTATGAGGTTATGGGTTGAGTTACGCGTATGCCAGATTAAAGAGATGCGTCTTGAGTCTACTTTTGAATTGGAAAACCGTGTCTGCTCCCCGAACAGTGTCTGGAAGGCTATTCCAAAGCTTTGGAGCCAAATATGAAAAGGCCCTACCCCCTTTTGTAGATTTTAAAATTCTGGGAATTACCAGAAGTCCGGAGTTTTGTGATCTTAAGGGACGTGGTGGATTATAGCGTATCAAAAGACTGGTTAGGTATGAGGGAGCTAAACCATTTAAAGCCTTGTATGTAAGTAGTACTATTTTGTAATTAATTCTAAATTGAACAGGTAGCCAGTGCAGGGATGATAATATAGGGGTTATATGATCATGTTTTCTGGATCTAGTGAGAACCCTGGCGGCTGCATTTTGGACTAACTGAAGCTTGTTTATTGAGGCTGCAGGACAACCACCTAGTAATGCATTACAATAGTCCAGTCTGGAGGTCATGAATGCATGAACTAGCTTTTCTGCATCAGATACGGATAGGATACTCCTAAGTTTGGCAATATTTATAAGATGGAAAAAGGCTGTTTTTGTGATATTGGAAATATGATTTTCAAAAGACAAGTTGCTGTCTAATATCACGCCCAGGTCTTTTACTGTTGAGCTAGTAGTAACAGTACATCCTTCTAAACGCAGGCTGAATTGTGAAAGCTGTTGTGTGCTGGTTTTTGATAACAACACTTTCCACAATGAGAAAAAAACAAAGTCTTTACCAACAGCACAATAAAGTGGGTCACAGTTAGGTTTATTAATGACTCTGACAGTGGTAACTACACCTGCAGAGGACAGAGACGTGACTCTCAGAGCTCAGAGATCAGTGATGCTGTTACACTGACTGTATCAGGTGAGTCTGTAGCAACAAGATTATGATTTTATAGTTTCATACTTGCAAACTCATATTTAGGATTTCATTTCAATTTCAAGTAAACTATATATTAGACATATTTATGATTGTTTACATGGCTAGACCTCAGGTATGTTAGTAAGGTCTACTCTTGAAAGTTTGGACACAGCCTTTAAGCCTATGTGTAGTATTGTTATACCCTTTGGTAATGTGTGAGGAACTAACACACCTCAATCCCATAACCATTTCATATGTAAAGTCCCCATATGCACATTCATATGCACATGCTCGTTCCCATCAAACGCAATGATACCAATAAAAATGATTAAAAAATTACTTATTTTCCAACATCAGCACAGGATCTGGAGGCTCCTACACTCTCAGTCCTGTTGTTCTTAATCACACAGGAGTTTATAGGTGCATAGGAAAGAGAGAATAGAACAACCCTCTCAAACAAAATACAGCAATCAACAGGCACTATGGATCACTGGTGAGGAAAAAATAACAACACTAGTGTTTTGGAGTGTCAAATACAGATCTGGCCTTTAAAAATGCACGTTTTGAGAAAAGGTATCCCGCGACTTGCAGCGGCTGCGAGTGAAGCTGTAAAATGCCCTTCATTACCTGTAGGGGGCAGTCGTGTTTCAGTCTGAAGTATTGTGTGTGTCTACTGAAGCCAAAAAATGTTATGCCTATTGATAGCAAGCGACAGAGCTCATAAACGTGTAAAGCTCAAACTGATATGTATTTATTCTTCATTTTCATTTAGAATTATTATTATTAGTAGTAGTAGTAGTTCTCCGAATTTATTATTGTTATTATTATTATTGTAACGCACCCGTGCCTGTGTGCAAAAGGGCTACAAAGATGTACGATATGTTAGCCTATAACAATATTGTTTTATTGTTTTTATGCGCTTTAAACTTTCAAGGGCACTAGTGGCTCAGTGGTAGGTGATTTGCCCGCCATGCGGAAGACCCGGGGTCGATTCCCAGTCAGTGCTCGAAGTGCCGGTGTTATGCGCTAAAATGCCACGATATAGCCATTACATTATCAAGTTATGCTTCAGTACTAAATGCATGTTTGCAATTAAGAATTTTTTTTTCTTAAGCTATGAAACACATTAGCACTCACCTCACAGTTGCGATAATTTAAAAATGATCATAAGCAAAAAGTGTAAAACAAAGGATTCACTTTTATTACATTTTCACCCAGAGCGGGATTCGAACCAGAGTCTGGACGATTTTATACTATTATTTAAGCAACGCCACACCACGTGGAAAGCGGCAAAAATGCTTCAATTTCATTGGCTGTCACTGAGTGTCAGCTATTCACGACTGGCCCCCCGCGGAACGCAGAATCCCCGGGCTTTGACTGCGCTTTCTCCATTCGTTGTTACAGGGGCGGACTGGGACCAAAAAGTGGCCCTGGACTTCCTGGCCCACAGCAGCCCACACCATAATACATTGGCTCATTAATGTAGAGATACATTTTTAACACCAGTTACTAGTATAAAAATATAACACAATACAGAAATCAATGCTATTTAAACATATTGTGGCGTGGGCGGGGCGGCGGCTGACGACCAGCATGCCTTGCGGGGATGTCGGTGTGTGTTCACCATGTTGGGGAAAGGTGTTTGGGTTGGTGGCTTCGGCCCTGTTTGTGTGAGGGGTGTGTGACGTGTGAAATGTGCTCCAGTTCAAGCTAGTGCTGAATTGGATGTAGGCTCCTGAGTGAAGGTGCTGCTCATGCCTTACATGCTGTGTGCTTAATAAAGTACTCCCAGCCATTGCATTGGGTAGCAAATAAGCTCACTCGTCTCTCCACCATCCTTTCCGGCGTAAAAACGCCCACAATATTATTTGAAGTATCACTAAACATATATTGGGTCATATTAGTAAAACAAAGAAACAAAGAAAAGAACATCAAGCTAAACAACATATGCATCTATAAAGACAATATATTAAAAGGAATAGCAATAAAACTGAACAGATGAGCTGAAATAAAATCAGTAGCAGCAGTAGCTCACGCTAGTAAACTAGTTACTTATTTTAATTATTATTGTAGTCAATATTAATACGAAATAATGCTGCTAATAATAATAACTACTATAATAATTACTAGCATGAGTTAACGCTGCTACTAATTTTATTCAGTTTGATTGCCATTCTTTTTACTTGGCTCTGGTAGATCAGGGGAGACGTGTTGGTCATCATCAGCAGGCACTGGTTCAACATCACTGATGAGTGGTATGTTTTACAATGCATCAAGATGATATCCCCGAATTGCAAAATGTTCATGATAACTCACAAAAAAGGCCAATCTGTCTTTTCCTCATAAAGTGGTATGGTGAAATTCCACCCATACAAGGGTCACAAATATACAAAGAAAAAAAAAATCAGAAAGGGGCAAATACTTTTTTATGGCACTACACATGTAGTCAGATTGTTCCACTGGGATTAAACTGTGCCAGGCGGAGTTAAAGCACTTTCAAAATCATACTAATATGAATCATACTACACTGATATAAATAACTTTGAATGATATGAATAGCTTTTTACCACCCTTGTGACTCAATAAGAGACAATGCAAAGAATATTTTCTAACAGCATTTTAATCATACATTTTGTCAGTATTGTCTTGCATCTTTTAAAATACATAAATAAATAAAAAATCACAATACTGACAAAATGTCTCATTTTGCTGTCAAACTGTTTTTAAGCCTCCTGGCTCTCTGTATGACTGGTGCTACTGGACACTGAAAATATTGTATTTTTATATGTTGTTTGTCTTATTATTCTTTCCTTTGTTTTACAAATATGACCCAATATATGTTCAGTGAAACTTTGTTTTACGTTTTTGTATTGTGTTAAATTTTTATACTAGTAAGTAGTTTTAAAAAATAATCTCCACTTTAATGAGCCAATGTATTATGATGTGGGATGTGGTGCGCTGCTGGATCCAGCCTCACTGTCCCTGACCTGTTATAGGCAGAATCTGTTAATTTTAAGCATTTCACAGCATTTACCTCAAAGCTTTTTCTTATTTTCGCGTAACCTTTTTTTCTTCCTCCTTTTCATTCATGGAAATTATTATTAATTTGCTCAGAAAATTCGCTGCATCGAGAAAGGATCAATATCTAAAAATTTTAAGATGCCCACGTGTGTGGACAAAAAATACAAAAGTGTATAATCTTTAATAAAGTTAGCCTAATACAATAATGTTTCCAAAGTTAAACTCCGCGCCTTGTTTTTATAATGTGGAGCAAGCCCGAGATCATATTAACGTTAATTATCGCCAACCGAAACGAATAAGCGGCTCCATCCCTTTGCCGCCTATTCAGGGAGCCTACGGAGTGAGCGAGTAGAGATGGTAGATTTGGGCGCACACCCATCAAAAGCGCACGCCTGACAGATCATCATAAGTTTCTTTAATAGTAAATAATGACCCCCGTTGCGCTGTACCACCGCTGGCAAAACCCTTATAAAATAGAAGTTAAACATTAAACGAATTTACAAAACTTTATACGTGTGGTTAAGCGCTGATTCTACATACAGTAGGAAAGTAAAGAGGAGCAATGGCAGACGTCTGGCCATCTGGAGCACCGGGAGTTTTCCAGGTGGGCCACTGGCCAATGTGGGCCAGCCTAGTCAATACGCAAATATATGTATATAAAAAAAATGATGGAAATCATAATATTGCATCTCTTTTCTACGCATATGGATGCGCAAGTGCGTC
Source organism: Clarias gariepinus (assembly GCF_024256425.1). NCBI lineage: Eukaryota > Metazoa > Chordata > Actinopteri > Siluriformes > Clariidae > Clarias > Clarias gariepinus. Next base: position 8,070,080 of record NC_071100.1, on the reverse strand, counting down.
CCGACAAAGAGCGCGTGATTATGTTACCGCGGATCCCAGTGGAACATTCTGACTACATGTGCAGTGCCATGAAAAAGTATTTGCACCTTCCTAATTTTTTTCTTTGCATATTTGTCACAATTGTATAGGTGGAATTTCACCTAAACATTTCATGGGGAAAAGACAAATTGGCCTTTTTGATTAAAAACAATGCAATTTAAGGAAAATATCAATTTCTTCCATTCCAAGGATTAAAAACGGTAACAATGTCTACTTCAGAATCTAGAATCGAGAAGATAAAATTTACACAAATTTAAAAAGAGGCCTTAATCACTGAAAGTCTTTAGAAGAGCCTCAGATTCAAGAGGTTTTTAAAGTGTGGAGAGGTACATAACAGTTCCTCTGAATGTATAGGTGAGAACAGCTGATTTACACTTGCGGAGAGTGACTAATTTGCATTTGAATGTTGTCTGGCATTGTAAATGCCAGACACGCACATACTGAAAGAACAACAACCCAGGATTAATAGGAATAGGAGGCACTAAAGAGGAGGATTTTTATTTAGACTATAAAAAAATTAACCTGCGTCTATTTTTAGGCGTGCCAGATGCCACTTTTTAGTTAGAAGTTTTCAATACAAATCTTATAATGCCCACATGACATCAAAAATTCCCCTTGTTAATATTTTAACTATTATCATCCATGCCTAATTCCGCGGCCCCGCTTCTTCACATATCTGAAGGAGAGGCCGCCTAACTAGTGAGCGAGGAGCGATACTGATTTGGGCGCACCCCGTGGCTAAAAAAAAACTATTGTCCTCAAAAATGTAACAGATGAGGACTCTGATTAATGTGCAAAAACTATTTAATAAAACTATATAAGACTACATGCCTATATAAGACTCAACTTTTATTTAAGCGCACTCACAATAACGAAAAAACGTTGTGATTTTGTAAATGTTTGAAAGCAAATAAGCTGCGCTGTTCTGTATTGTTTTTTAGTGAACTTGAGCGCGTCAGAAAATGAACGCAAGCGTTTTTTTTAAATTGTCAGTCAGTCTGCTTGCTGTTTTCTTTATGTGTGCGCTCTGGATAAGAGTGTCTGCCAAATGCCTAAATGTATTATTTTTTATTATTGTTATTATTATTATTATTACTATTATATTTTAAGCAGTTGGCAAGCAGTTTTTTTGCTTTTTGCTGGAAAGAATTGATAAAGCTTGAGGGTCTCAATTTTTTTTTTTTTCTTCTTGCAATTTTTTTCTTTCCTGTCTTTCCTGTTGCTGTTGACGTGAGTGGTGGTGGCATTAATTTATAGTAACCAGTTGTCCACTGGATGGTAGGTGACCAGTGTTCTCCAGCCTTGCTGATTTACTGCACTCCAATTTGGTTTTTAAAGGTCCTACACATCCCATTTTTCATTAAATGTTAATATGATCTTTGGAGTCCCAATGAAAAGTTTGTATTATACGTTAATTAAAACACTACTTTTACCTGGTAAAAACTAGCTCTGTTCTCAGCAACCTGTTTCAGTACATGCTAATTTAAATGCTCATGACCTCTGCTGAGCCCGCTCCCCCAGTTCTGTGGGGCGTGTCTTCACAACACACGTGAGGTATAGCCATGGAAGTGTAGTCCAGTGCGGGCAATGCTTTGTGGGTAATGCAGTCCAAACTGGAAAACGCTGAATTATGGAGGCTGAGCCTGTTTTCTTCAGTCGTTTTTGGTTTGATTTAAGTACGGAACCTACGCGGAAGTTTGTAATATCGCCTGACAACGCAGAAATTAAAAGAATGGACATGCATCGACTCGATTTGTCTTTCTCATCACTGCATGGGCATGAATTAACGGGCAGACAAACAACAACATAAAGCGGAGAAACTTACCGAGAGAGATACGGACGCGATGTGTTTACTGATGTGTTTACATGACTTCTTAATCTTCGACAGACATCGTTATAAACCATCTAACGTAACAAAGGTAAGCATAATATAGTTTTCCAACTACGTACACAGTTTGCAACTAGACAATCACCTTAATGCATTGTTTATTATAAACGGGCGATTAGGGATTATATAGAGACGGATGTACATAGAGAAGAAGCCATAACCATGTTCTATGAAAGTATAAGTTAACTTACACTCCACATTCATCGTGATTATTAGAAAAGGCGATCTGCAAAGAGTCATAGAAAAATAAATTACTCACTGAGCCTGGTGAAGATAAAACAGGAACACGAAGCGTTAGTACAGATCCATTTTTTTAGGAGCAGCTTCCTAGTAAAACCTGCTTTATATTGACCCGCGTTTATAAAGCAGTCTGGTGAAAAATGATTATCGCAAACATGAACGCATTTAGGTAAATCGGCGGGGACGTTAGCTTTAAAAACTAAATTCAGCCACTGCGTCCTCAGTCGCTTAGATACCTAACCCTAGGTAGGTACCCTAGGTCACTAACCCTAGGTAGTGAATGATGACTGCTGTGTTCGCTATTACACCCAACAACTGTACACAACACTCGCTTAGGCGCCATTTTGCTCCAGCGGCGAAAAACAATGGCCAACAGCTTCTTCTCACTCGGGGCGGGTCTTTGCTAAAACACCAGTGTCAATCAACTAGTGTAGGAGCGGCCTCTTTTGGTGTGGCGTCACATCGACAGGCATTTGCGATTGGCCTGATTTCAGAAGGGGCATGTTATTGTAATAAATGAAAAGAAAATCACTGGGCGGCTCTTTATCATCGTAGAGTGGTTGTGTACACACTCTCCTAACACACAGTTCAGTCCAAACAGCTCAAAAAAGTGCATGTAGGCCTGTATGACCCCTTTAAACAACTTATGAGGACATAACAAGAATCAGTCATTAGTGGGGACCAAATTTGCATAGACAGAAAATTAACTGGTTTTCATAATGTTGTGGGGACATCGCTAGTGACCTAATTTGCATACATCACTAAATAGCTAAATGGATAAACACTTATAAGGCATATTACACAAGATCAAGGGGACATTGGTTTAACAAACATCAAACTGTGCATTTAACTTTTATAATTTATGCAAAATTACAAACTAAGCATGTCAAAAAAAAAAAAAAAATGGGTAAAGCACATAAAGGAGGACCAGGGGTAGCTCAGTGGTTAAGGCATTGGACTACGGTTCGAAAGATCCCAGGTTCAAATCCCACAGCCACCAAGTTGCCACTGTTGGGCCCTTGAGCAAGAACCTTAACCTCAACTGCTCAGATGTATAATGAGATAAAAAAAATAAATAAGTTGCTCTGGATAAGAGTGTCTGTGTAAGGGTCCACCACCAGAGGTCGCTGTTTTTTATTTGTAGTTTTTGTTGGCTGACTCAGTTTTCCAGCAGGCATCTCGGTCAGGTGATGCGAGTGCACACCTGAGCCGAGGTAGCCATTAATCCATCTATAAATAGCTGTTTAGACTGGGAAACTGTGTTGAGCATTTTTGGTTTTACCCCTGTCATTTGTGTGGGCATTTTGTTCTGTTTTGGTTTGTTTTGTTATTTGTTTAGTTTATATTTTAATTTAAGTTGTGTTGACTTGGGCTCTCTTATTGGCAATGTTTTCTGTATATGTTTTGTGTGTCTATTTTGGTGGAGCTGTTGCAGTCATGTCTGGTGTGGTTGTTGTCCTCCTGTTTTCTTGTGTTTAGCTAGAGCAGGTAAGTAGATAGGTGTGTGTTTGAGTTACCGTAACTAGCATGCTTCTAGCCATAGCCCCTTTGTGTCTCTAGGTTTTCTGTGTTTCCTGTCTCCCTAGATCCCAGTGAGCCTAGCCTTTGAGTGTCCCCTAGCCTAGCCTTTGAGTGTCCCCTAGCCTAGCCTTTGAGTGTCCCCTAGCCTAGCCTTTGAGTGTCCCCTAGCCTAGCCTTTGAGTGTCCCCTAGCCTAGCCTTTGAGTGTCCCCTAGCCTAGCCTTTGAGTGTCCCCTAGCCTAGCCTTTGAGTGTCCCCTAGCCTAGCCTTTGAGTGTCCCCTAGCCTAGCCTTTGAGTGTCCCCTAGCCTAGCCTTTGAGTGTCCCCTAGCCTAGCCTTTGAGTGTCCCCTAGCCTAGCCACTGGGTATCCCTTGTCTCTGTGTTTCTGTGCCCCAATTCCCTAGTGTGTGTTGAGGTATTGGGTAAGTGTAGCTTAGTGCATGTTGGAGCTGAAGACATGTTTAGTTAGGTGTATGTGTAGCTAACTGCCATGGTTAAGAGCAATCTTAACCATGTTTAGCTAAAAGCCATGCCTAGCTGACTGCCATGTCTTTAGCCTTAGTCTTGTCTCTCTCCTGTCTTTAGTCTCTACGTGTCACCCCTAGTCTCTACGTGTCTCTCTCTAGTGTCTCCCTCTAGTGTCCAGTTTCAGCTCCATGCATAGTTTGTGTGTCCTGTTACGTGTTTGTCCTCCCTCTGCCTGTGTCTCGCCACAGGGTGTGTTCTTCGTCCCTCTGCCTGTGTCTCGCCACAGGGTGTGTTCTTCGTCCCTCTGCCTGTGTCTCGCCACTGGGTGTGTTCTTCGTCCCTCTGCCTGTGTCTCGCCACTGGGTGTGTTCTTCGTCCCTCTGCCTGTGTCTCGCCACTGGGTGTGTTCTTCGTCCCTCTGCCTGTGTCTCGCCACTGGGTGTGTTCTTCGTCCCTCTGCCTGTGTCTCGCCACTGGGTGTGTTCTTCGTCCCTCTGCCTGTGTCTCGCCACTGGGTGTGTTCTTCGTCCCTCTGCCTGTGTCTCGCCACTGGGTGTGTTCTTCGTCCCTCTGCCTGTGTCTCGCCACTGGGTGTGTTCTTCGTCCCTCTGCCTGTGTCTCGCCACTGGGTGTGTTCTTCGTCCCTCTGCCTGTGTCTCGCCACTGGGTGTGTTCTTCGTCCCTCTGCCTGTGTCTCGCCACTGGGTGTGTTCTTCGTCCCTCTGCCTGTGTCTCGCCACTGGGTGTGTTCTTCGTCCCTCTGCCTGTGTCTCGCCACTGGGTGTGTTGTTCGTCCCTCTGCCTGTGTCTCGCCACTGGGTGTGTTCTTCGTCCCTCTGCCTGTGTCTCGCCACAGGACGTGTGGTGTTCATCCTTCTTTTGGAGGAGCAGTGAGGACTATCTAGTGAGACGTTGGTGTGGTGCCGTTATCCCCTGGCTTAGGCATTATGCTAGGCTGCAATGTTTGTTGATCCCTGGTCAAGCTGTCTGCGTGTTTCAGGGATTTAAGGCTTTTGTCTAAGATCAGGCCATGCAAGTTAGGCTGTGACTGAGTGTGTGTGGGGGATGGGTGTGTTCTGGCCCAGGTGGAATGGACACCTAATACAACAGCTTATTAAAATACATAGGAAGCACTGTGTCAATGCAGGCATTCTGTCTTGAGAACTATTAGTCCTGGAGCTTAGCTTTTTTTTGTTATCAAGGGGAATGTTTAATCTCTATAGATTTTAAGCTTTCTGTGTGTACTCCTAAAATTTTGGTTTTAGAAAAACATTCTGTAAAGTATATTCATTTCAATAGGACTTTCGATTTTGTTTCAGGTCCAGAACAAACTTTTAATAACAACCTGACCAATCAACTCCATTACTTTCTAGAAGTCAGGAGACCTCTCCATTATAACACATGTTATAGTGGTGTGTGCAAAAATGAAGGAGGATTGGTGAGGGGTACAAAGGTATTATTTGTTTTTGCAAAATACTTCTCCCTCTCCTCAGGACACCCATTCATTTTCAGTGGGCCACATATGGGGAGCAATTTATAGGGACCCATGAATCAACACACACTGCTCACACACACCTTTGGACTAATGTGTTCCAGCTGTGATGTCTCCTCACTCTGAAGTTAAACACTGCACGGCGTCTGTGAGAAGGCTGATCGTTCGTGGCATTTTACCTTTACAATAAATTTTTCATATATATTAATATTAATGTTCAGTTGAGGTTCCGTAAGAATATTCTGTGTAAAACATGTTGACAGACAGAAAACAGCTGATCATGATCTTAAACACAGTGTATCTCAGATAATTTCCACCAGCCCAGCCCCAGCACTTTAGAGATGATAATAAAAGGTCAGTATGAGCTGCACTACTGAGCTGTGATGCTCCTCTCCAGCCCTGAGCTCCATCTCACACACTTTAAACTCAACTCACAGCTCAAATCCTCCACTAGAGACTCATTTCACAAACACGCTGCTGCTGTTTATCACCTTACATTAACTGTATGACGAGGGATAACCCGTTAAATAGACATGTGTGACATTAAAAAGTAATTTATGCCAACTACAGGAGACAATTTAATAGATTTAATCAGTTTTAAGAGTTTACTGAACTCCTAAACTGTCTCAGCATGTCCACTAGCATAAGTCACTCTAACATTGCGATTGCTTTTATAAATAACACTAAAACACGAAAACAAACTTTAAAACATGTTAGAGTGACTTGCAAAATGCGATGTGGAGCAAATGGTCACACAAATACACCTATCCAGAGGGTCACTTATGTGCCAAAGCTAAAAACTGGTGGGGCACTTATTTATACCCTCCTCAACACGTTACAATACTTCAACAGTGTGGGGACATTTCTTTTGTCCCCATAACGGTTTCAGCCCCCATAATGTTTGTGTGTAGCCATAGTGATGTCCCCACAATGCGATAATTACACACACACACACAGACACACACACACAGACATAGTCTGTGAGACCACAGGAAGTTTAGACATTGAAACACATCACTTCTCTGCCAGTCAGTCAGTCTTTACAGGACCATGATGGAGTTCCGTCCACTCTCTGTGATGCTCTGTGAGTAAATGTTCTCTTTGACTTATTGACAAAATGCCTCAACCTTCTTGATGTAACTATTTGTGTAGGCAAGTGTGTCTGCATTAGAATAAAAAAAAAAATCAAATTTTACTGCAAATTTTTTTTTTTTTTTTTTTTTTTTTTAAAGCACATATTTAATGCAGATATATTTAGTAGCTTCTCATAAACAATGTTGTCAGAAGACATGTTCTATTGTCATGAAAAATCTTGCACTGGGTTTCAATTCAAATTACTGGTTTAAGCAACGATTTCTATGTCATTACTACATTACATAAGGTTGTTAAAATAATGCCATGGTGAATTCACACATTAATCACAGTTAAGGGCAGTCAAGCAAAATATTCGAGTGTTAGGAATGTTTTTTATACATTAGTGTAAAAACTTGAGCAAAAATTATGCAGACACAAGCAGAGGCCCTAAAATAGAGAAGTAATTTTTGTTAGTTTGTTTTTTGGTCTATTTAGCAGTGTGGGTTTAGCAGGAAGAGGTGTGAAATGATGTATGAGACTGATAACAGGCTTTAACTAAACAGAGTTTTACCTAAATATGGACAACATATATACCTCATGTATAACTCAACATATGATTGGTCACTTTTAACATGAACCTTTTCCAAGATGGCGCCGGTTAGGTCAGCTGCCGTCACGATTGCTCCGACAACCTTTTCTTTGTTTTTGTTAGTTTTTAGCGTTTTAAAACCAGTCAAATTACCACCATGGAGTACATTAGTTATGATAGAGACACTCTTGTTTCTATTGGTATACAATGTACTCACAATTCGAAACAATTCGTTTTTAACCCCGGATCCGAGCTGGCCGAGTGAGATCCTGAGGGAGAACAATGGACGCGACGCGAAGTGGCGGCCCTGAGGGAAACGAGCCGGTGCACACCACACACCTCTGCCTAGCATCCTGCTCGCCAACGTCCAGTCACTGGAGAACAAGCTCGATGACATGCAATCTCCTCTGCTTCACCGAGACATGGCTGAACCCAGCAGTGCCGGACCACGCCATCCAGCCGGCCGAGTTCTTCTCGGTTCACCGCATGGACAGGACGTGGGACTCGGGGAAGTCAAGGGGAGGCGGCGTGTGTTTAATGGTGAACACTAGCTGGTGCAACAGCGCGAGCGTTGTTCCTCTCACACGCTCCTGCACACCAAATCTGGAACTACTGTCCATCATGTGTCGTCCTTTTTATCTACCTCGGGAGTTTACATAGGTCATAATCAGCGCCATTTATATTCCACCACAAGCGGACACGGACACTGCCTTATGCGAGCTGCATGAGGCACTCACACAGCACCAAACACAACACCGGGACTGCGCTTATTGTGGCGGGGGACAAAGGCTGAAACAGGAAGTTTACAGGAAGTTCCGGTTCAGAGTAAGGTCGCGCGCTGGACAGACCAATCGGTGGCCGCGTTACAGGACGCACTCGATAACGCAGACTGGGACATGTTCAGAGACAGCTCACACAGTATGGGCAATTTGGAAATGCTAGTTCACCTAACCTGCATATCTTTGGACTGTGGGATAATTAAACAAATATATATCAAATAAAATTATACCAGTTTGAAATTAATTTGATTTGAATCATTTAAGTGTGACAAAATTTTTCATTAACTCCTTGATGTTATTTTATTTTTTTAATGAAAATGTCCTACACTTGGCCTTCTGAGGAATCAGTAGTACTTTTTTTGAGATCACATCAGTGCATCATTGTGTCTATAATGTGTAGTGTTTAATGATGTACTGAATCTTTTAGATGTATAAAGCACATGTTCTGTTTTTTTTCTTATTCAGTGCTGATTTCAGTTATACCATTGACACCTGCTCAAGGTGAGTGTACTGTACATTGTATGCTGTTTGTTTGTGCATATTTAATTTGAATTTGAGCAGAGAAGGTTGTGTTTTGTGCATTACCCTGCAGAGTTTCTGAGTTTGTTAATATTATCTCATATCTGTAAAGAGAATCAGCTACTTTAACTGAGTTGTGTAAGAGAAAAGTAGTCAGGACACTCGTGCAGATGTGACTTTATTTAATATTCACAGGATTAGAGACTAGAAACTGCTAAGCTTTAGTAGAGACACAAATACAATGATAATCTCATTAGAACCATAAGCAATCTTTTTGGGACCACATGGGCTTGTACGGGTATTGTATTCAACCTAGTGGAAGCCATATTAGCACAGGGCTTGTAATGATAGGGTCAAAATATTAAAGGTAAAAACAATGTAAGTGGTGCAATGTACGGGGGAACACTGTGATAAATTATTATTATTATTATTTAGGGCTGTTTTCGACTAAGGATTTTCATAGTCGAATCTGATTCGTTTGATCATGCCATAGTCGAACCTTTTTTTTTTTTTTTTTTTTAGATAGCAGCTAGATTTTTTCCATTTCAAACAAAAGAGTTAAAAAAAACTAAAAGAAAAACATGATGTGTAACAAATACCTTTTATTCATTTAAAGCCAGATGGGGTCCTGCTTCAGAGCGCTGTTTATGCAGAGTTGTAATGTGTGGCCCGCGCAGCGCACTCCTTTCATCTTTCCCCAGCGGGGCTGCCGGAAGGAACGGCTAGCGCTTTCCTCCAAGTGTTTTACTCTGCCCTTAACGGTGCGTGATCGAGCAGTTCGAAAAGATGCGGTCGGCTCGCGTCACGTGGTTCGGAGAAAACACGGGAAAACTTTCGTCCTCCCGACTGAGTGGTGGTAGCCTTAATGTGGGAGCCCCCTAGTGACGGGGAGGAATTGGCCACTACTAGAATTGGACAGGACTAAATTTATAGAAAAAAAAAAAAAAAAGTTATTAAAATCTGTAACTTTAATATTACCTGAAGACAGCAATAAAACGGCAGAGTTAAATTCCTCTTATGAGCTGAGTCATCTACTGTAGAACATTTGAATGAGACTGTAATGTAGATTTGCACAATTCTAGTATTGCACTCCTTAACTTAAGATTTTTCACCCAATTCAACTTTTAACATCACAAAACACAAGCATGCTAATAGGTTTCACAGTAAGAATTTTGTCTAAATACTGTTTAGGTTAAAGTGATCCTGGAGCATCCTGTCCATCCTGTGAATGAGGGACATCCTCAGAAATACTGTAGTTTATATCACAACGCAAAGCCCTCAAACATCTAATCTGAGTTCTATAAAGATGAATCCGTCCTCAAGGCCTGCAAGACAAGCATTGTTTAAAAGCATTTTTTTTATAGTTTTATACTTGCAAACTCATATTTAGGATTTCATTTCAATTCCAAGTAAACTATATATTAGACATATTTATGATTGTTTACATGGCTAGACCTCAGGTATGTTAGTTAGGTCTACTCTTAGCCCTCTTTGAAAGGTTAGACACAGCTGTATTATGTAGATTATACTACAAATCAACAGCAGATAAGCTTTTGCATAGTATTGTTATACCCTTTGGTAATGTGTGAGGAACTAAAACACCTCAATCTCATAACCATAATCATATGTAAAGTCATATTTAATGCTAAATTTAAATATTTCATAAAATAAGTTTATAGAGATAATGTGAATTAAGCACACGTTTCCTGTAGTGAAAAATACAATATATTTTATATATTTTTTTTAATTGCCTGTTTTCTAAAACTAATTTTAATTGTAATTTTCCATTTGAGGATTTTTTTCCTTCTTAACACCTACATTATTGTGTCTGTGGGGTCTATTGAGTCATACTAAAGTATAATAAAAGAAGACTGTTTTGGTTATTATATTATGACTTTATTGCAGTGGTGTTGTGAACATCATCGTGTAATTAGTTCAATATTAATTTTACATATTTGTATTTTTTTTCTGTATTTAGCATATTTAGTGTTTGATTCCTTATTCTGTATTCAGTGTGACATCAGAAATCAATGGCAAAATTATTATTGTATATAAATTAAATGTAAAGATTTAAAGTATAGTTTTGTATTTCCTGTGTAACAGAGAGACCAGAGGCAGTACTGAGTGTATCTCCACAGAGCTGGCTGACTGAAGGAGACTCAGTGACTCTAAACTGTGAGGTTAAAGACTCCTCTACAGACTGGACATTCAGCTGGTACAGACATCTTACTTACAGAGATGGCCTACTTCAATTAAAAAATAATAATGGCTATGTGGAGCTTCTCTCAGTCAACAGCAGAGGATCTGGAGGCAACTACACTCTCAGTCCTGCTGCTCTTAATCACACAGGAGTTTATAGGTGCAGAGGAAAGAGAAAAAAACAATTCTTTACAAAGTTCAGCAAACCACAGCCAGTATGGATCACTGGTGAGGAAAAATATCAACAATGATGTGTTGTAGTACTAAATATAGGTGTACACTTGTGAAAATAAATGCAGCATTGATTTAAAATATGATGGAGGAATACACTCACCGGTTACCTCATTAGGTGGAACTTTTGCTTGTTAACACAAATATCTCATCAGCCAATCACATGGCAGTAACACATTTCGGCATGTAGACATGGGCAAGGTGATCTGCTAAAGAAAGGAGATTTGAGTGACTTGTTGGTGCCAGATGGGCTGGTCTGAGTATTTCTGAAATTGTTTGTCTACTGGTATTGTCATGGACAACCATCTCTAAGGTTTACAGAAAATGGTCTGAAAAAAAAAGAAGATTTTAAGTGAGGTTAGCTATCTGGGCGAGAATGTGCTGTTGATGCCAAAGTCAAAGGAGAATGGCCAGGTATACTGAACACACAACATTGAATAATTGAATATTGTTGCTGACCATGTCCATTCCTTTATGACCAGAGGATAATGTGGCATTTCACAAATATATAATCATCTGAAACTGGCTCCTTGAACATGACAATGAGTTCACTGTACTCAAATGGCCTCCACACTCAAATGGCCTCCACAGTCACCGGATCTCAGTCCAATAGAGTGGCTTTGTGATGTGGTGGAAAGGGACAGTTGCATCATGGCCGTGTAGCCAACAAATCTGCAGTGACTGCATGATGCTATCATGTCAATATGGACCAAAATGTCTGAGGAATGTTTCCACTACCTTATTGGATCTATGCAATTAAGAATTAAGACGGTTCTTTATGCAAAAGTGTGTCTAACCCAGTACTAGGTGTACCTAATGAATTGTCCTGTGCGTGTACAACTGTGCCTAGATTTATTAAAAGATGTTACTCTTTTGAGTGAGGAATTTGTAAGGCAGTTCATTAGCCCTAAGCAATCCACAGCCACTAACTGATAAATAAAAATACAAACCCTGATGAGTTGCAATAACAAATATTAGTAATCAAATGTGCAAAGTAACACAAAACTGATTTGAAATATAATGAAGAAATACAGTTACAATATAACCTGTAAAAATATTCCCTCTAGTCCGTGATGGATGTTTAAGGAAGTTGAAAAGCCCTAAGCACTGGTAGAGGATTATTCTCATTCATATATAAATTTAAGTTGACCATAAAAACACAATCATAATAACACATCAATTATTATTATTATTATTATTATTATTATTTTATTTTATTTTATTTATAAGTGAATTATACACATAATTATAATGTTGTGTGTTTAAGGTGAATCTCCTCCAGTCTCTCTGATCATCAATCCCAGCAGAACTCAACACTTTACTGGTGACTCTCTCTCACTGAGCTGTGAGGACCAGAGTAACTCTACTGGATGGACAGTGAGACGATACACACACAGTGAGGGAGTGTCAGATTGTTCACAGTGGGGATCTGTTACAGGCTCTACATGTAAAATCAGCTTCCTCTCCACATCACACACTGGAGTTTACTGGTGTGAGTCTGAATCTGGAGAAAACAGTAATCCTGTCAACATCACAGTGCATGGTGAGTCTTTTTTTATTATATATATGTATGGTTTTATACATATGGTTTTCCTTGCAATATATAAAGTAATAAAAAAAAGACTCACCACCATGGACAGAACAGAAAATTTGGACTTCCACATTTCCCAGTGAAACACATTAGTGTGATTGTTTTGTATTGTTGAATTGGATACAAACTCTTTAGATAAAGGACTGTGAAACTATAGTTGTTTAGAGCTGCATTACAGCATTATTCAGTGTTTTACCTGCACTACCGTAGATGAATCAGCTCATGAGATAAACTTAACTGTAACACAATATTACTATATAAATATTTATATATTTTACTCAGTACTACTCAAAACATTATAAGAAGTTATATGTTATTTAATAGTAATAGTATGTCAAGTTTATCTCCTGAGCTAATTTATCTACAGTTTAGGTAGTTTAACAAGAATAAAGTATAATAATAATAATAATAATAATAATAATAATATTCTCCTCTGTATCATATCCATCACATGTAGAAGCTCCATTCTCAGTGCTCATGCTGATCAGTAGTATAGTGACGGCCTCTCCATATCTGCTGGTCACCATCATTCTGCTGATCAAATGTTACAGAGCTCGAGGTGAGAACTCTTCCAGGACATCTCTATAATAATGTGACATAATAAGTGACATAATGAATGACACTAACTATATACTATATGACTAGAATAATAATCTGTCTGTCTATTTATTACTATTATTCTTATTACCTTGCTACCTTATCATTACATGGGCCAGTGCAATTATAATTTCACTACATGATATGTTATGGCTGGTGAAATAATTTGTCTCTAAAGCCATCACCGACACTAATCTACCTCTACATTCATCAAATAAGCTACAAATTTAGATGTTTGGCTTCTGCAATAATGTCTGTATCTCTAATTATCAATTAATTAATGTAAACCAGTCCAATGTTTATAGTTTTTCTAATTGCACCATTTTAGAATTTCTAATTTCATGTACATCGTATAATGACAATAAAATCTATTCATGCAAGTTTTTTTTTTTCTTTTTTTAATGAGCTAACCCTTCATGAGCTATTGGAAAATTCATGTGTAATGTTTATTTTCTAACACTTACTTTTCTGAAGCACTGTCACTTTTTCACTTCACTTCACCCTTTAAACTGTATTAAAAATGAGTTCAAATGCAATTTATCTGGCTTCATGATACAAACAACGTTTATGAACCTGCTACAAAAGTGACCTTGTTATTTTCTTTAACAGCTCAAACTGATGGAGAGAGAACCGTGAATGCAGTCATAGAGGACTGAGCAGAGTCGCTGTATAAAGAGAGGATGCAATGATGTTTTTTTATTTTATTTTTTTAGATTATTGGATGGATTGTATGATAAGGTTTTTTTTTTTTTTTTTGCTGTGATGTTTCGCTTTGAACGCAATCTTTGTAAGGTACAATAGAAAATGAGAAAAATACTTATGTAAATAGGTTTTCATTGTCAACAGCAGCCTCATAGTGTATATTTTATATATTAATTGACTTTAACTGAAGCTGTGTGAGGAGATTTGTGGATTTAGTAATGTTCAGAGATGTTACTTGTAGAAAGCAGGACAGTAGAACCCTATATTTCCTTACACCTTTATGTAAATGTAACACAACAGCGTATATCATTTAATAGTAGAGGCAGTTCAGTGGGATGTGTCATTGATTCCTAACAAGCTGAGATATATTATCTGTGAATTATATGAGACAAATAAAAGCTTCTTCGTATTATTGATATTCTGGCTCTTCATGCTTAGAGACGGTACACAAGTAAGAGTGTAAACAATGTTTATTACCAATCTGCTGAATCCCCAGTCAACCATCAAGTGTCACTGAAACGAGTCTTCATTAGACTGCTAAATTAGATTGGCCTGACTATAAATCAGCATTAAAATATCCTTAACTGAAATGCATATCAAATTAATAACTTTTGAAATCATTAACAAACCATTTGTTTTTTACTGCCACATGAGGCAAATTTTTACATCAAGCCCAGACCCTATTGTGTTCAGTGTATTTCCATCCTTAATTCCAATTGCATTGTGGAGAGACCTTTAGGATTGTTATACTATCGAAAATTACCTTGAGTAGTCATGTTGTAAATTAGATCCTGAGAGTTTTTACAGAGTCCTTTTCACAGTACCAAAGGAATCCATGGTACTTCTGGTCATCATCAGAAACACCACATTCTCCATCCTTATGTAAACCACATCAAGACACATATCATGTTGTTATTAGTTTTCTGTCATTAATATGTTGTTAACGGGGATGTCTTGGTATTGTGCACTAAATTGTAGGACGGTCCAGATTGGGCTTGGTTTATTTGGAAGGTAAATTTAAATTTTGAATGTTATGAGTATTCCTGGATAAATTTGAGTGCAAATTCTTCTTTTGCACAGCTATTGTCAAATATATTTTGCATGTATTTAAAGAACTGTCCCTTTCCTATGTGATGTGATCTGTACTTTGTGATGCAAGTAATTTAAGTAGATTTTCCTTGTTATGTGTTAAACAAGTTCTGGGAACTTTAAATATTAAGGGTGATATTCACCTATTGACTTTATTCTTGCAGACCTCTCGTTCCATGAGTCTAATAAAAGCCAGGTCTTTTCTCGAAGCTGCAATTCTGCTGTCATTTCAGGTTCTTATATGACTAACCGTGTTAAATCGTCTTAACCTCACTTGTGTTTAAATGCAATTGAATATTCATGAAAGTTTAAACAAGTTTTGAAGATTTGCACAAAAATGGGTGGAGAAATTTTTTGAAGGTAAAAAAATGGATAATGGGATGTAAAATAAAAAAACAGAAAAGTGAGAAAAAGTGCAGACGGAAAATAAATTACGACATGAAAGGAACAATAATAATACTCATAAAAACAACAAGAACAGTTATACTTGTTAATATTTTTATTGTTAATGTTATTGTCATTGTTATTATGTTTTATTATTGTTATTATTATTGCAAGCAGTTTTTAGGTGCATTACTGCCAACTGCTGGAAAGAAGTGATAAAGCTTGAGGGTCTCAATCGGTTTAAATTTTTTTCTATCCTGTTGCTGTTGACGTGAGTGGTGGTGGCATCATTTTATAGTAACCAGTTGTCCACTGGATGGTACTGTAGGTGACAACTGGCAGTGTGCTCCAGCCTTGCTGATTTACTTCACTCCAAATGTTTTGTAAATTGTAAGGGAGTCACAAAATGAGTGGATACTCTGTACAGTTTATTTATGCCAGTGTGATTATTAAAATGTTAAATAAAATAAATACATAGATACAAATGAAGGAGTATAATCTGGTTATTTGGCAAATGTTCATTAAAATAAAAAAGTGACTTTCCTCCAACTCCTTTCTCTCCGTCTTTTTCTCTCTCACACACACACACACACTCTTGTAATTAGGGCATTATGTGGACAGTAGTCCCACCCATCAGTTTTGGGGACACCGTGTTCCATTGATCCTCTGGGTGTAAAAAAAAATCAGGCATGTACAATTAAATTCTTTAAACACAAATATCACTTTATATTACAGTTTCACAGTAAAAGAAAATGTGCTTGGTTTTTAAACAAGTTATGAGGACATAAGAATCAGTCATTGGTGGGGACCAAATTTGCATAAACAGAAAATTAACTTATTTTCATTTACATTTACATTTAGGCATTTGGCAGACGCTCTTATCCAGAGCGACTTACAAAAAGTGCTTTAATGTTTACAACATTGGATACATACTTACACTGGGTTACCTAGGTTAATAACTAAGTACCATTAGTTCAACACATCTGAGTTTTTTTTTTTTTTTTTTTTTCGGGGGGGTTAGTCCAAGTACTGGAGAAACAGATGCGTCTTGAGTCGTCGTTTAAAGATAGTCAAAGTCTCTGATGTACGGACATCTAGAGGAAGTTCATTCCACCACCTAGGTGCCAGAACAGAAAAGAGCCTGGATGAATGCCGCCCTCGATCCCTGAAAGATGGTGGGATGAGGCGAGCAGTGCTGGAGGATCGGAGGGAACGTGATGCAGTGCGTGGTGTAATTAGCGCAGAGAGGTAAGTGGGTGCTGGGCCATTTTTAGCTTTGTAGGCAAGCATCAGTGTTTTGAATTTGATGCGGGCAGCTACAGGAAGCCAGTGCAGGGAGCGGAGGAGTGGGGTGGTGTGGGAAAACTTGGGAAATGTTGTTTCATAATGTTGTGGGGACATCGCTAGTGACCTAATTTGCATACATCATTAAATATCTATGTCACGAATCCACTCCCTGTGACTCCCTCCGATCACCACCAGAGGGAGCCATCCCCGGAGTACTAGTCTCTTTAGGACTCCATTACCCACAATCCTGTGCCTGGGGCTGATCACCAGCCCAGGTGTCAACAATTACCCACAGACTTTAAATTACATGCTTACTCTCACCACCTCGCGAAGTCTTGTTTTTGCTGCTGCTGACATTTCTGAGCGTTTATCCCTGCTTTCATCTCTTGTTGCCAACTGGATTGTTTTTGTACTCTGTCTGCCTGCCGCCTGCCTTTTGACCCACGCTTCTGTTTATTGGATTTGCTCTATTGGACCGCCGCCTCCCACGACCCTCTTGCCTGGACTTTGATTCTGATTCTGGTTTGTCTACACTGTTCTTATTGCCCCGGTTTGACCCTGATTTGTTTGTATAAGTGTTCGCTTTCAATAAACTTGCATATGGATCCCATTCACGCTGACTCTGCGTCACAGAAGACTTCGCCGCCTATTGATCCAGCAACTATGTATCAGCTCACCACGGAACTGTCTGCCCAAGCATCTGTGCTGGCGGCCCAGCAGCAACAACTCGACCGCCTCACTACCCTCACCGAGGAACTAGTGAAGATGCTGCAAGCGCTCCGTACTCCGTCCGCTGAGTCATCCAGTTCTCTGCCTAGCCCGACGACCCACGCCACAACAACCGCCTCTACCACAACAAGTCCACGACTGGCGTTCCCGGACAAGTTTGACGGAACACCTACTAAGTGTAAGGGCTTCTTATTACAATGCTCTATGTTTGTGAATCAGCAACCTACCTTGTACCCTACTGACACTTGCCGCATAGCTTTTGTTTGCTCGTTGTTGTCCGGTAGAGCACTCGACTGGGCCACGGCTGTGTGGAGTGAGGATTTACGTAAGGGACTCAATGCCGAGCTTCAGTCGGAGCTCGCCTGCCGGGATGAGGGAAAACCCCTGACACAATTCATTGATCTGGCCATTCGTGTGGATAACCTAATTCAAGCACGCCGCCCACAACGAACAACCACCTTCCCCATCTCAACCAGCCCACCCCAACTGGAGAGCAAACCCATGCAGCTGGAAGTCACCCACATCAGTTCGGAGGAGAGGGAGCGGCGAATTCAAAAGAACCTCTGTCTCTACTGTGGCCTACCCGGGCACATGAGATCATCCTGCCCCACACGCCCTCCTCGCAAATCTGCTGCGGTGAGCTCTAATTCTCATACACGTACTCGTATGGAAATTCCAGTAACTCTAAAGTTCAAGAGTAAAATTGTTCGTACCACAGCTCTTGTTGATTCCGGTGCCACCGAAAATTTCATTGACCATGACTTTGCCACAACTCATGCCATTCCCCTTGTACCATGACTGTCCCACTTGGCAGTGGCAGCAGTAGATGGATGTCCTCTGGGCTCTGGGCAGATTCAACACACCACCGATGATCTCACTCTGTACTCCGGGGCTCTCCACGCAGAAACCATTCGTCTGTTCATCCTCAAACCCCGATCATTTTGGGTTTCCCTTGGCTGGAGAGACATAACCCGGTAATCTCCTGGACTGAGAGACAGATTCTGCGGTGGTCAGAATTCTGCCAGGAAAGATGCCTCAATCACATTCCACCCAACACAGAGGGCGACCGGACTAACCTCACATCACCCGACCCTGCCAAATTACCCAGAGCATATCTGGACCTCGCCGAGGCCTTCAGCAAGACCAAGGCGTCACAACTGCCTCCTCATCGCTCCACTGACTGTGCCATTGACCTGATGCCAGGCTCTCATCCCTCCAAGGGGCGTGTATTTCCTCTGTCCCAACCTGAATCCGCCGCCATGAGGGCCTACATTGAGGAGGAACTGAGAAAAGGCTTTATTCGCCCATCCACTTCTCCCGCCTCTGCTGGCTTCTTCTTTGTAAAGTAAAAAGATGGCGGCCTCAGTCCGTGCATTGACTACCGAGGACTTAACGAGATGACCATCAGGTTCCGCTACCCGCTCCCACTCGTTCCTGCTGCCCTAGAACAATTGCGCACTGCCAAGTTCTTTACCAAACTGGATTTACGCAGTGCCTATAATCTCATTCGCATAAGGGAGGGTGACGAATGGAAGACAGGCTTTTCAACCACCACTGGTCATTACGAGTACCTCGTTATGCCCTTCGGACTGGTCAATAGTCCGTCTGTGTTTCAGGCCTTCATTAATGATGTCTTCAGGGACATGCTCAACCGCTGGGTCGTCGTCTACATTAATGATATTCTTATCTATTTAGACTCCTTCCACGATCATGTAAATCATGTCCGGTCCGTCCTGCAGCGTCTCATACAGTATCGACTATATGCAAAGCTTGAGAAGTGAGTTTCACCAGACCAAGATGTCATTCCTGGGCTACATCATCAGTCCGGAGGGAGTCGCCATGGATGACTCAAAGGTACGTGCGGTCTTCAACTGGCCCCAACCCACCACGATCAAGGAACTTTAACGCTTCCTAGGGTTCGCCAACTTCTACCGCCGCTTCATCCGCAACTTCAGCTCCATCTCTGCACCCTTAACGTCTATGATCAAGGGAGGTAAACAGCGCCTTTCCTGGACACCGCCGGCCATCACAGCGTTCCGAGAACTCAAGAACAGGTTCACTTCGGCTCCCATTCTACACCACCCTGACCCAGACCTGGAGTTCATAGTGGAGGTGGACGCCTCAAGTACGGGCATTGGCGCAGTACTCTCCCAAAGACAGGGTAACCCTCCGAAAATGTATCCCGGTGCCTTCTTCTCTCACAAACTCACCCCCACTGAACAGAACTATGATGTCGGCAACCGGGAGTTACTCGCCATAAAGGCCGCCTTCGAGGAATGGCGTCACTGGTTAGAGGGGGCAAAACATCCATTTACCGTTCTCACGGATCACCGCAACCTGGAGTACCTTCGATTAGCCAAACGACTCAACCACAGGCAGGCCAGATGGGCCCTGTTTTTCACACATTTCAATTTTTCAGTGACCTACCGTCCGGGCTCCCAGAACACTAAAGCCGATGCCCTATCACGTCTCCACGATTCACTCACATCTTCCTCTACCAATGAACCCATTCTCTCCCCCAGCATCATCGTGGCTCCAGTACACTGGGACATCACGACAGAGATCTCCGAGGCCCATCTAACTGATCCTCCACCACCTGAGTGCCCACCTAATCACACCTATGTACCGAGAACCCTGAGACAACAACTCCTTCAGTTGGTTCATTCCACGCCCAGCTCAGGTCACCCTGGAATTACTGCAACCACCGAACTCCTTACCAGCCACTACTGGTGGCCCTCACTCCAGACCGACACCATCGCCTTTGTAAAAAATTGTTCCACCTGCAACACCTCCAAGTCCACTCACCAACTCCCTGCCGGTCTCCTCCAACCACTGCCCATACCTCGACGTCCCTGGTCTCACATTGCCATTGACTTGGATCCACCACCCTCCTCAGGGTATACCACAGTTCTCACTGTCGTTGACCGCTTCTCAAAAGCCTGTCGCTTCATCCCTCTACCCAAATTACCCTCTGCGCTCGAGACGGCTGAGGCATTGTGCAACCAGGTTTTTCGATTCTATGGCCTCCCCAAAGATATCCTCTCTGACCGTGGTCCCCAATTTACCTCCCGAGTCTGGGCCTCATTCTGTAAAGTGTTGAGCATCAATGTCTGCCTCACATCTGGTTATCATCCGCAATCCAACGGCCAGGCTGAGAGGTTAAACCAAAAACTTACTCGCCTCCTCAGATCATATTGCCAGCGGAACCAGACAGATTGGAGCCGTTACTTCCTTTGGGCTGAATACGCTCAGAACTCTCTTCGTAAGCCCTCAACCAACCTCACCCCATTCCATGCATTCTGAGATTTCAACCACCACTCTTCCCCTGGTCTGGCGAGTCTTCTGAACTCCCGGCCGTCGACTCCTGGCTCCGCCGGAGTGAGGAGACTTGGAAATAGGCTAATGTACAACTCCAGAGAGCTGTTCACCGCACCAGAGAGCAGGCTGACCGCCATTGACGTCCTAACCCAGCCTACCATCCTGGTCAGTGGGTATGGCTGTCTACCCGAGATCTTCGCCTACGGCTCCCATGCAAGAAGCTCAGTCCCAGGTACGTGGGTCCATTCAAAATAATTAAGGAAATAACCCCGGTTTCATTTAGATTGGCTTTGCCTAGAAATTACCGCATTTTACCCACGTTTCATGTCTCTCTGCTCAAGCCCACTGGTGGACCGAGAGGAGGGGAGGACCAGGAGGTGGTTGGTGATTAGAGTACCCCTCCACTCATCATTGACGGCGAGGAGGCCTACCGGGTTCACGAAATCCTGGATTCACGTCGCCAGGCCCGAGATCTAGAGTATCTGGTGGACTGGGAGGGGTATGGACCGGAGGAACGCTCATGGGTGAATGCAGAGGACATCCTTGACCCCAGTCTGGTAAATGACTTCCATCACTCCCATCCGAACCGGCCTGCCCTGAGACCTCGTGGGAGGCCTCGGCCTTGTTTGCCTCCTCGCGTCAGGAGCCGCTCGCAGGGGGGGGCTCTGTCACGAATCCACTCTCTGCGACTCCCTTCGCTCACCACCAGAGGGAGCCATCGCTGGAGTACTAGTCTCTTTAGGAATCCATTACCCACAACCCTGTGCCTGGGGCTGATCACCAGCCCAGGTGTCAACAATTACCCACAGATTTTAAATTACATGCTTACTCTCACCACCTCGCGAAGTCTTGTTTTGCTGCTGCTGACATTTCTGAGCGTTTAACCCTGCTTTGATCTCTTGTTGCCAACTGGATTGATTTTGTACTCTGTCTGCCTGCCACCTGCCTTTTGACCCACGCTTCTGTTTATTGGATTTGCTCTATTGGACCGCCGCCTGCCACGACCCTCTTGCCTGGACTTTGATTCTGATTCTGGTTTGTCTACACTGTTCTTATTGCCCCGGTTTGACCCTGATTTGTTTGTTTACGTGTTCGCTTTCAATAAAGTTGCATATGGATCCCATTCACGCTGACTCTGCGTCACAATCTATCTTGGATAAACATTTATAAGGCATATTACACAGGATCAAGGGGACATTGGTTTAACAAACATCAAACTGTGCATTTAACCTTTATAATTTATGCAAAATTACAAACGAAGCATGTCAAACATTTAAAAAAAAAACTGTGTAAAGCACATAAAGGAGAAACATGCAGCACAAGAATGTGCAATTCCTTATAAGACATTGGTTGGAAGAATGGATTTATCATTTCCAGGTGCCAAAATACCATTTCCAGGTCATCCCCTGGCTTAGGCATTTTGCTAGGCTGCAACGTTTGTTGGTCCCTGGTCAAGCTGTCTGCGCATTACAGAGGTTTAAGGCTTCTGCCTAAGATCAGGCCATGCAAGTCAGGCTGTGACTCTGAGTGTGTGTGGGGGATGGGTGTGTTCTGACCCAGGTGGAATGGACACCTAATACAACAGCTTATTAAAATACATATGAAGCACTGTGTCAATCCAGGCATTCTGTCTTGGGAACTGTTAGTCCTAGAGCTTAGCTTTTTTGTCATCAAGGGTAATGTTTAATCTCAATAGATATTAAGCTTTCTGTGTGTATTCCTAAAATTTTGGCTTTAGAAAAATACTCCAGAACAAACCAAAACAATCTAACCAATCAGCTCTATTCTTATTTTCTAGAAGTTAGGAGACCTCTCTACACTGTAAAAAAAAAATGCTGTAAAAAAACGGTAATCTACTGGCAGCTGTGGTTGCCAGCATTGCACTGTTAAAAAACAGTGGGTTACTGTTATTAAAATTAACAGCAAGATACTGTTTTGTTAGCTACAGCATACAACTGTTATTTAGCAGTATATAGCTGTTAATATACATTTTAATCACAGCCCAATTATTCTAAATTGCAAATGCTATTATACCCTGCATTTTATATTTGTGGAAAACAAAATAAATAATGCCAACTTACTGTTTTAGTCCTTCTTTATTTCCATTTAACATTATATTAATTGTTAAGCTGTTTGTTGTGCCAAAAAGAAATGTGTGAAAATGCAAGCCATCATATTTTTGAGTGCATAAACTATGGTGCAACAAATAAGCACCCATAGCATAGAGAAATACAAAGATGGCTTAAGAAAACAAACACAATTTCAAAATGCCTCAACTTGACATTAAATAATAAACAAGCTTCAAATCTAGCTTCCGAAAAAAAATAATGAAAATAAATAAATCAACACAAGGCTTTATCAAACACAAGCCTTTTCTGGATATAAAAAGTAGAATACAAAAAAAAATAAAATAACAGTATGTACAAACCACTGTAAAACAAAAAACATTTTAAATAAAGTGCCACTCAAAGTCCATCAATCTTTTTAAAAGATTTGACACTTTCAGATTGACTGTCATGGTCTTCTTTTGAACAGTTTTCCCAGTCTTTTTAGATGTCACTTTTCCTTTTGCAGCCTTGGTCCCTTTTTCCGGATTTATTCCAACAAATCGTCTAAAAAATAATAAGGGAAGACTTTCTGTCATCAAACTTAAAAGTCTTAAACCTTTAATAATAAAACAAGATTTAAAAGATTTACACAGTACTGTAAAGCTTGTTATTTAATACATTAGCTAATGTTATGAAGTGTTACCAAACTTACAGCTTAAACCTTTAAAGACCCAGAAACTTTAACTTTACTTTTTAAAATACTATTATTACCATATTATTGTAAGATAAAAATAAATTTACCTTTGAAGGAATTCCAATGTGGATGCTGCTTCCTCTTGATATTGCAGGTTAAAGATGTAATACAGTGAAAACAAAGCAGCAAGTCCAGACAGAAAGGTTGGTTGCACACCCTCACAGATTATTCTGCCCTCCAAGCTGATCATCCATTGTTTCATCCACCGCCCTTGAGTATCACTTGGACCTTAAAGGAGTGTACAGATTATGTTATAAACTATTATCCTTGGAGGGCTAACATAGCTAACAAATTATGCAAGCCCTGACAAAATCATATAATATTCATATCTTCCCAGACAACTAACCTTGCAGTTTTTAATATTTTAGCCAACAAGCCACTAAGGTTATGATATGCAAACTAAACAGCACAAACTCATTCAGGCATCACATCAAATATTTTCTTCAGTTTAAAAAAGTACACTTTGTTACGTCCCCAGGTCTAGGGTCCCAGGGCGTAATAAATAATAAATACTTAACGACCAACTTTGTCTTTGTTTTTTCTCTTTTATTTTACACACACACACACCGGAAGCTCTCGGCTTCAGGGTTGGGCCAAGGCCAAAACAATAAACAAAAACCCCGCCCTATCTCCTCCCAAAACTAACTAAGCTACAAAGAAAACTAAACCAAAAACACAGGGCTAAACTAACTCCCTAACTAAACATTCGAAACAGGAGAAAACGGGTCTAACTAAAATGGCACCCAACCCCTACTGCTTCCATAAAAGAAATATGTATAAACAAACAAATAACTATTTACAATATTTACAACATATAACAATTAACATAAACACAAGAGACCAAAAACACACACCACACACGAGAACAACACAGGCGCGACCCAACAGCTCTATTTTCAATACACAAACCAACACAAGCAACAATCTCCAAAAATATCACACAGCGCGCGCTTCCGGCTTTCCTCCGCGACCTTAAAAAGACGCGCAGATCAAACGACGGCCAATCCTGGCGCACGTCACGCACGTCCAATCAGGGCGGAGCCACCTGCAGGAAAGGGAGAGCGAGAGAAAGAGAGAAAAAGAGCGCGCGTGCACGCCGCCACCAGCATCCGCGCCTCTACACTTACATTTACATGCCACACACACGGGCATGTAACACCCCCACCCATAAAAGTCAAAAATCTTATTTTGACTAAAAACATACAGAACAACTAAAAGATTATTGTTCACGACCTAGACAATGCGTCCGCTAAAACATTTTCTGTACCCTTTTTATGCCTTATGTCGAGGTTAAAACTTTGGACAATTAGTGACCACCGCATCAGCCTCTGATTTGAATTCGCCATTCGGAGCAGGAAGACTAAGGGATTGTGGTCTGTATAGACTACGACAGGTAGGGAACTACCTCCGACATAGACTTCAAAATGCTGAAGGGCGAGGAGCAATGCTAAGGCCTCCTTCTCAATAGTGCTATAATGCAGTTGTGCTTTTGAAAATTTTTTTGAGAAGTAGCACACAGGATGGTCAATTTCTGCCTCGGTTTCTTGTAATAAAACCGCACCTGCGCCCAATGCGCTTGCATCCACCTCTAACTTAAATGGCTTAGAAAAGTCAGGGGCGGATAGAACCGGCGCACTACACATAAGATCTTTGGCAGCATTAAAAGCATTATCACATTCGACACTCCAAGCGAAGGTTTTGGATTCACTCAGTAAGTCTGTTAAAGGGCACACAACAGAGGAAAAATTTTTGCAGAACGCACGGTAATACCCAATCATTCCCAGAAAGCAGCGCAGCTCCCTTTTTGACTTGGGAATGGAAAAATTCCTGATTGCTTCCACTTTGGCGCTAACAGGACGCACCTGGCCCTGGCCAACCTGCTTACCCAAGTAAGTGACCACAGCTTTCCCGAATTCACATTTTTTTAAATTTACCGTTAACGACGCTTTGTCTAAACGAGCAAATACCGTGCGTAGCAAGTTTATGTGGGCACTCCACGAATTTGAATAAACGACCACATCGTCCAGATATGCTTTGCAATTTTTCACGCCAGATAAAACTTTGTGCATTAACCTTTGGAAGGTAGCTGGAGCACTTCGCATACCAAAGGCCATAACGGTATACTGTAAGAAATTATCTGGTGTTACGAATGCGGAGATATTCGAAGCACGCTGCGTAAGTGGCACCTGCCAATAACCTTTTAACAAATCCAATTTTGTTACAAAGGACGAGGCACCAACACGGTCAACACAGTCTTCCATTCTGGGCAACGGAAAACAATCTGCTTTGGTGACACTATTCACCTTTCTGTAATCCGTGCAAAATCTAAAAGAAGCATCGGGTTTCAGCACCAACAAACACGGTGAGCTCCACGGGCTCGAACTGGGAATGGCTAAACCATGCTTAAGCAGGTACTCTACCTCTCCTCTCATCACTTCTCTCTTCTGGGGATTAACACGATAAGGATGTTGTTTTATCGGCGACGGGTGTGTAAGTTCGACATCATGGAATATCACATGGGTTTGTCTGGGAATGTCTGAAAAGAGAGAAGAGAACTCATAAATCAGAGAAATCACATCTGTTCTTTGGGAGGATGAGAGGTAGGACAAATGTTCCTTTAAACTTTCAAGTATGTCAGAATTAGACAGTTTATTGGTAGACATATTGTCATGTTTATCTAAACCATCATTTTCAGACTCAACTTCAAGAAATGGAGAAACAGTTGCCACAGATGACATTTTTACATCAGGCTCCACAGACGTTGCTCTATTCAAGTAACGCTTTAACATATTCACATGACACACACGAGTTTTTTTCCTACGCTCAGGAGTGCGAATTTGGTAATTAACTTCACTCAACTTCCTTTCCACTACATAGGGTCCAGAAAACCTGGATGTTAATGATGACCCTGGAAGAGGAAGGAGGACCAACACTAAATCTCCTGGCTGAAAATTTCGTGAAACAGTCTTAATGTCAAAACGTTTCTTCATTTCTACTTGCTTTGAAGACAAATTTGCTTTTGCCATGTCCCACACACGATTTAAATTTTTACGCATTTGAGCCACATAATCACATATAGTCACTGTTTTTTTCTTTGTCAATAAAAACTGTTCTTTTAAAAGTTTCAGAGGTCCACGTACCGTATGTCCAAAGACTAGCTCGGCTGGGCTGAAGCCCAGAGATTCCTGGACCGTCTCACGGACTGCAAACATCAACATAGGCAGCCCTTCCTCCCAGTCCTTTCCCGTTTCCACACAGAAAGCACGGAGCATGGACTTGAGAGTTTGGTGAAATCTTTCAAGCATACCTTGTGATTCAGGATGGAAGGCACTTGAAAGCTGGTGCTTAACAGCTAGTTCACGAAGCACCTGAGTAAAAAGCTTAGAGGTAAAATTAGACCCTTGGTCTGTTTGGATAATTTTTGGTAATCCAAATAGTGAAAAGAATTTAATCATTTCTTTTGCCACTAATTTAGCTTTTATACTGCGCAACGGGATGGCTTCCGGAAAACGAGTGGTAGCACACATAAGAGTAAGTATGTATTGATGACCTGATTTAGACCTTGGTAATGGTCCCACACAGTCTATAACTATATGTTCAAATGGCTCTCCCATTACAGGGATTGGATGTAAAGGGGCAAGAGGAATGACCTGATTTGGTTTACCCGTCAGCTGACAAATATGGCATGACCGGCAGTGAGCACTAACATCAGCTTTTAAACCAGGCCAAAAAAACGATCTTAAAATACGATCATAGGTCTTTCTAATCCCTAAATGGCCAGATAGAACATGGTCATGAGCAAGTTTTAATATTTGTGAACGATAATTCAACGGAACAACAATTTGTTGAACACTATCAACATTTTTCCACTGTCTCATCAACACATCGTTATCAAGATAAAACCTCACATTTTCATTAGGAACCACTAGCTTATCAGAAATAGCTTTAAAACATTTAACCAATGTTGAATCAGCCTTCTGCGCCGCCGCTAATTGCGAGCGTCCCATCTGTAACGGTAAAACGTCATGGTTAGGTAAAATTGGTTCAACACACAGTTTTCCCGTCATAGGTGTAGATTGCATAAAAGAATCAGACAAATCCACTACATCGTCAAATTTTCGTGCCTGTGCACGTGTAACTACACATGATGAAAATACAGCAGGAAATTGAGAAGAGAGGTCACTTTTCACATCTGTTATGGGGGTATCTACAACAATTGGTTGTGGAAAAACAACACCACCAGCTAGGTCATTTTCTAAAATAATCTGTACTCCGTCAACAGGGAGTTCAGCACAAATTCCAACACACACTTCACCCTTTACGATGTCAGTTTGAAGGTAGACAGTATGGAGTGGAACTTTAACACAGCCTGCTCCTATACCCCTTAAAATTACATCAGCCCCCGTGTACGTTTTCTGTGACAAAGGTAGTGTGCCAGCTAGCATCAAGCTTTGGGCTGCACCTGTATCCCGCAGAACAGACACTGACCTGGGAATTCCTTCCGAGCTGTCTGCCACCCATCCCTGCAACATGAAGGGTTTATATGCCGCTATTGTTGGATCAGGTAAAACATTTTCTCTTTGTCTTTTTATAAAACCTACACTTTTAGATTTCGCTGATGCATTTTTTTTCTTTTTCCAGGCTTCGCAGTCTGAAATAAGATGACCTTCACTGAGGCAATAAAAACAGACTCTACCTCCCCTTGTGCGATACTGAGAACTTCTAAAAACTCCTCCCCTCGCCGGTCTCACACCACCAGCCGAAGGATTCACCTGCCCTTCAACCCCACGGACAGCAAATTTATCAGTTCTCAACGTGGGAGTAAAAACCGTTCGGTGTGTTAAAACGAACTCGTCAGCCAGCACAGCGGCTGCTGACAGAGACGTAACTTTCTGTTCGTTTAAGTGAATGAATATATTTTCAAACATACAGTTTTTAAAGTCTTCTAGTAAGATTAACTCTTTTAAGGCTTCAAAGGTAGTAGTTTTAGTTGCCGCACACCACTTTTCAAAAAGAGCTTGCTTTTCTCGGGCGAACTCAACAAAAGTTTGTTTGTCTGTCTTCTTATGCGCTCTAAATTTTTGTCTATACGCCTCCGGTACTAACTCATAAGCACGAAGAACAGTTTGTTTAACCACGTCGTAATCCAGACTTTGTTCTATTGGCAACGCTGAACAAACGTCTTGCGCTTTGCCGGTTAGCTTACACTGTAAAAGTAGAGCCCACATCGCTCTTGGCCACTGCAAAGTAGCTGCAACACGTTCAAAGGCTATAAAATAGCTATCCACTTCGGTTTCTCTAAACGGAGGGACTAAATTAATATGTTTGCTCACGTCAAAATTCGGCAAAGGAATAGTTACTGGGGCAGAAACGACACTAGAAGAGACCGGCGCAGGCCCCGTAGGTAACTGAGCAAATGACGGAGAAGCAGGGGAACTCTCCAACGCGCTCTCAGCCCGGTGAAGCCGGCTGTGATCTCGCTGAAAACGCTCCCTCTCTATCTCAAGCTCTAGTTCCCTTAAACCAGTGGTTCTCAAACTGTGGGGCGCGCCCCACTAGTGGGGAATACAGGCATGACAGGTGGGGCGCAATAAACGGGAGGGAATTAGTGGAAAATAATAGGAACGTATCTATTCTAATTCATGCTTTTCTTTATTGATTTATTTAATCTTTATTTTCTTTATCAGACACTCGAAACTAAATAATGACACATAAAGAATTGGATCATTAATACAAGTAAATTAAAATAAATCCGAGAAAAAGTGGAACCACAGTGCAACAATAACGGTTTAACGTCGGCATGTTAATTCCAGAGGAACAATATATAAGGAAACATTCGGTATTATATATGTAATTTCATTTATTCCAATGTGTATGCTCATGTTTCTGTATTTTATCAGGCAGTACTAGTCTGGCATTTCTAGTTTCCAGTGTGGTAACGAAGTTGTTTTTTGATCCTTCAGGTGCTGAACAGAAGGGAAGATCAATATCGTTCTACGCTTTTTGTTAATGTGCGGCATTTTGCGATGATCCCTAAATCATTCGTTGCGCCGTAGAGAATAATAGTGTTTATGCTTTTAAACATGTATAATTTAAGGCGGATGTAGCTTAAAGACAATGTAGAGAGGAAATACAGTATATGTGAGTATCTTATTTGCGGGTTTATTTACGCAGCTATTGAATTCGAAGATGCGAATTTAAGACTAATTTTACCGCGGACACAAACAGGTGTTATGCGCTAAAATGCCCCCTGCCACGGAATGCCCCCCTACATAATCTCTATCAAATATTATATTAGGACATGCATTCAAAAGTTTATTATTATCAAATATATTATTACTATTATAATTAACCCTAGGCACGTGACAGCCGTCGAGACGATTAATACAAATCCCCCAAAATGATTATTTTATTTTATTTATTTTGCAGGAGTTTGTCAATGTAGAAAAAAACAAATTATTTATCACAAATTACACTAAATAAATATTGTTTGTGTTGAAAACTTACAGGAAACGATTTTTATTATAAAATAAGCAATATAAAAATATAAATTTGGTATATGAAAAAAATATATAATTTATATATTTTGCCCCCTATAAAACCTTTTTTTTAAATATTGCTTACTTTATAATTAAATTAATTTGTTACAATTTGTAATTTGTAAACCATAAACCTATGAATTTAGGTGGGCAATCTGTGGCGGGGGGGGGGCATTTTAGACCATAACACAGTAGCGTACTGTATATAGTGAGCATAATAACATCAATGGATACATTTGTTACATGGACCACAAATAAGCAGGTGATTCAGCACTATCAGCCTAATTAACTAAAAATCCAGCCAAAAGGAAAACATGATGAAGCCTATGTTGCGCTTGGATTCATGGTGGGGATGGTGGGGATGGTGGGGGCAGAGGAGAGACCCATGTGTGTTTTGTGTCTTAAACCGCTGGCAGCAGACAGCATGAGACAAAGTAGGAAGACACTTAGAGACAACACACCCCAGTCACGTTAATAAGCCACTTAACTTTTTTGAAAGAAAGCTCTAGATAAGTGATGAAGTAAGCCTGTTATAACAATTGCACGTGTATTTTATCTGTTTTGAACTTGGTGTTATTTGATCTTACTGGTTTAGAAATTGATATTTCAATAAATAGTAAACTTGGCCGTTTTCGTTATCATTTTGTTGACAAGTGGGGCTTGAAAATTCGCCCACCCCCTTAAGTGGGGAATGACAGAAAATGTTTGAGAACCACTGCCTTAAACGAAGCCTTTTTGCCTCAGTTTCTTCTCGTTTAATTTCCAATTCTATTTCTTTTGCTTTTAAATTTAATAGTTGGTCCGAATTTGTGAATAATGACGTGGGAGGTGGTGCAGTTAATTGGTACCTGGAAGTTGTGGGTGAGTGTGGCGTAGATGGTGGCTTCACGTCGACTTCCGTCGGCGTTGAAGAGCTCCTATCATCAGCATCCCTTCCAGACTCCTCAGGCAAAATCTGCTGTTTAACCAATTGTTTATATAAAATTTTTTTCACCTCCGTTTTTGAGATATTACGTGGCACATCCACTCCAAAAAAATCAGCTATTTTAAACAAATCGTCTTTACGACAGCGATTAAACTGTTCCGTGCTAGGAGATAGCGTAAAGGCAATTAGATCAAAATCCATTTTTTCTATTTATGTACCAACTGTACAAGCAAACTAAAGAAGGCAGCCAAACAAATTATTTGCAATCGCTGAGCCCTTACTTTAATAATGAGCCACCCACTTTGTTATTTGCCCGGGCAATGGACGAGCCCCCACTTTGTTACGTCCCTAGGTCTAGGGTCCCAGGGCGTAATAAATAATAAATACTTAACGACCAACTTTGTCTTTGTTTTTTCTCTTTTATTTTACACACACACACACCGGAAGCTCTCGGCTTCAGGGTTGGGCCAAGGCCAAAACAATAAACAAAAACCCCGCCCTATCTCCTCCCAAAACTAACTAAGCTACAAAGAAAACTAAACCAAAAACACAGGGCTAAACTAACTCCCTAACTAAACATTCGAAACAGGAGAAAACGGGTCTAACTAAAATGGCACCCAACCCCTACTGCTTCCATAAAAGAAATATGTATAAACAAACAAATAACTATTTACAATATTTACAACATATAACAATTAACATAAACACAAGAGACCAAAAACACACACCACACACGAGAACAACACAGGCGCGACCCAACAGCTCTATTTTCAATACACAAACCAACACAAGCAACAATCTCCAAAAATATCACACAGCGCGCGCTTCCGGCTTTCCTCCGCGACCTTAAAAAGACGCGCAGATCAAACGACGGCCAATCCTGGCGCACGTCACGCACGTCCAATCAGGGCGGAGCCACCTGCAGGAAAGGGAGAGCGAGAGAAAGAGAGAAAAAGAGCGCGCGTGCACGCCGCCACCAGCATCCGCGCCTCTACACTTACATTTACATGCCACACACACGGGCATGTAACATACACTTTAATCAAACTTTTTTATACAGTGGCCAGAATGAGGCACATCAAGATGAATGTTTTCCTAATGGTAAAATGTTGTGCCAGCCAGCCTAGAGTGTGATCCTTGTTTAGTGAACATACAGACATGTCATATTTCATATACTTACCAAGCAGGATCAATCGAGGAGTCACAGGTAGGTTACCAGTCTTCTCAAGGTCAGCAGGAGTGGCAGACATCTATTGGTAAAGATAAGAATTAGAAATTACCATATCCAAAAAACATACAGTTATGTTCAAAATAATAGCAGTGTTAAAATGTGAGTAAAGCTCAGAATTCTTATAATATTTTATTTCCATTCATTGGGAACACTGCACATTATATTTTACTTCAAAACATGAAGAAAAACGATCAATATTTTAATCACTTTACAGAAAATGACAGTAACAATGATATTGGGCTGTTCAAAAAAAATAGCAGCGTCTGCCTGTTTCAATACAAACTGAAATATTTACTTCATAAACTGAAAAAAACATTAAGATTTAGCTTTCCTGTGAATCACTAAACTAATATTTAGTTGAATAACCACTGTTTTTGAGAACTGCTTCACATCTGTGCTGCATAGAGTCAACCAACTTCTGGCACCTGTAAACAGGTATGCCAGCCATGGATCATTTGACAATTCCCCTGTATTTCTTAGTTTTGCCTCAGAAACAGCATTTCTGATGTCACCCCACAAGTTTTCTATTGGTTAAGGTCCGGGGATTGGACTGGCCACTCCATAACCTTAATTTTGTTGCTCTGGATCCAAGATGCTGCTCGCTTACTGGTGTGTTTGGGGTCATTGTCTTGTTGAAACACCCATTTTAAGGGCATTTCCTCTTTAGCATAAGGCAGCATGACCTCTTCAAATATTTTGTTATAAGCAAATTGATCCATGATCCCTGGTATGCGATAAATAGGCCCGACACCATAGTAAGAGAAACAGCCCCATATCATGATACTTGCACCACCATGCTTCACGGTCTTCAGAGTGTACTGTGGCTTTAATTCAGTGTTTAGGGGCCACAGACAGTTTGTCAGTCAACCCCCAAACACTGAATTAAAGCCACAGTACACTCTGAAGACCGTGAAGCATGGTGGTGCAAGCATCAGCCAGACCAATCCCCAGACCTTAACCAATAGAAAACTTGTGGGGTGACATCAGAAATGCTGTTTCTGAGGCAAAACTAAGAAATACAGAGGAACAAACAGACAATTTATTTATTAAAATATCCTAATATGTAAAATTAAACAAGTCCTTTTCCTACACATTTGTTCATAGTAAGTACTAATAACAATGTATATAAAGAAAAACTTACATTTTCTTGAAGAATAAGTCCATCTTGATTCTCTGCAAAGTGAGCCATTAGGAGTTGAACTATGAGATGGGCTGAATCAATGGCTTCCTCCTTGGAAAAAAATGCCTTAACTTCTGAGTTAGTTGGCCTGGTTTTAAAAAACTGTACAATGCTCCTCCCACACTCTTCGACAGAAAGTTCAAACGCACGTAGGACATTGATCTCAGTCAGAAGCTCAAAATGTGTAAATAGGCCTTTCTGGAGAAAAAGGTATGGCCACTTTTTTATTACGTCTGCAACAGAAGGTGCTGGAATGCTATTTATTTGACTTCGTTGCAGGCAGAAAGTTGTCTCCATCAATTGAATTACTTCAGCATTCTCGCCACCCTTTGTTCCTTCACGAGAGTAGATATCCTCCAGCTTTTGACGTTTATTCTCAACTGAGTCCTCCGTTTCCTCTAAAGGAAGATCAGGCTGAAACCGTACACAGCCATATGTGTCGGTTGGTCCTCTTTTAACACCACAGAGTGATGATCGGTGCTGTCGGAAGCTGGTGGTCCGACTGAGGTTCTCAATTCTTGTCTTGACCTGGGTCAAAAGTGAGCTGTATCCTTCCCCTATAATTCGTCCATCATGAAGCTGGTCTGCAAAGCTCAGGGGATATTGATTGACAATTGTTTTGCAAATGGTAAGACACTGTGAACGTGTTGGGGTTGTCTCCATTTTTTTCATTTCATCTGCAAGTACCCTAACCATTTGTCGTCTTGCTGCTGGTGAAGGCCTTTTTCCAGAGGAAATAGCAGACTGAATTTCTGCAGGCATGAGCTGCCATGGTACTTTGAAGGTGTCTGGCCATGATTTCCTAATATAGGATGTAGATGGCCTACTGCATTCAAGACTGCTGGATTCTCCATCAGTAGAGACAGACAAATTAGAAGAGGATGGCAATGGTGAGGAGCTCCCAGCTGACAAGGAAGGAGTGTTCTCCATGATGGTGAGATCCAAAGTGACAGTTTCCCTCTCTATAAACCACCAAAATATTGAACAGGCAGTTAAAACTCACCCCACTTGATCTGTATAGATAACTTCAATTAAACATAATAAAATATATACATCATCACATATTGTTTAAATGGGCAGTTTATAGGCATCATTTTTAAACTATTTACATTGTTAATGTTACTATTGTAGTGAGCAAGCAAATTAAAATGTTGAACAGGAAATTAAAACCCCATTAAAACTGTAACACTCTTACTGTAACATGCACTTCCAAAATGTCAGGCCTAAAATTTGTCTATTCACACTTTCCAATATTAAAGAAATAGTTCACCGTGAAATTAAAATTACCCCATAATTTACTAACAAATGTCATCTTTAGTGTATATTAATGGCTTTCTTCAGATGAAAACAATAGTGTTATATAATTATATTTGTTATATTAAATAATAGCCTGGCTCTTTCTAGATTTATAAATTGATTCAATGGTATCCAAGGTTTTGATGCTCCACATGACTTTGGTTAACATAGGAGAATAGCTAATTTAGTGAATACCATGTTGCATATAAATGTATATAAAAAATAAACTCCAGCACAGTAGGTTTAAAATGGTGGCATGTGAAATGTCACAACACACTCAAGAACTAATTATATTATTAAATACTGACATGTCACCATTCTCAAACTTACTTTCTAGCATGTCTGCTTCTGTATGTATAGATTTCTATGCAACATTATCCCTAAATTAGCTAACAATATTATTAGGTTTGCTCACAAATGCATCGTTTAACTTTGGAAGAAATTTATTAGTCATATGGATTACTTCTATTATGACTGGATACAGCTTTAACTTGAACCCCATTAAATGCCATTACAAATGAACCAAGATATATTAACGATTGTATTTATCTACAGTGACATATGTAAATTATGTAATTTTTAATATCTGGCTAACTAGTTACTGAATAAAAATGTCTACTTTTGCTTTTAAGAACGAATGTAAATGAGATATGAAAAAGTAATTACCCATTTTGAAAGCACTGAGAAGTTTTCTGACTTTTATAGCTGGTAGAATGCTACTGAGGTCATGTTCTTCAACAAATTGAAGATCATCTTTGGATTCCACTCCTGACTCTAAAAGTCTCTCAATCAAAAGCTCTGTGGTGTTCTCAACATTTGTCGGCAATGCCCTGAGGATGATCGCCCTCAATTCTTCCACCAGGCAAGACATTGCTCTAAATTAAGAGAAGGGAATGATGAAGAACTATTACAGTCATATCAAAGACTGTGTACTTCGACAATGGATAATAATCCAGAAGGTCATCCTGGTAAGAGTAGGAACCATTTTTTACTGTCAAGCAGTAAACACCCATGTTATGGATTGTGGAAGTTTGGAAAAGTTCAGTGATGAAATACACTGAAGAATTCTGTATGACTGTCATCACAATCCTTCCCACAATAATGCCTTCATCAGTTTCCTGAATAACGACATACATGTTTTTTTTGTATGTTGTTCCTTTAACAGTTGCCTCATGAGCAACCGTAGTATTTTCAGGCTGAAAATCATATCCAGCCACAGCTTCCCTAATGGCGTCATTGTAGTCACTTACTACAAACTCTGTTGCCTTGTCTGCTACAATAGTGGGAGGGAAGAACTCACCAGCGTGAAGAAATGCCTGGAGAAGCTGATGTCTTTCTGCAAGAGTAAAGCACAGATTTTTAAAGTTATGTAATTTTCTTACACACTGTTTGAAATAAACATGCTTGCTCTCAAACCTTAAAGTCCACAAGCGAATGAGTGGACCAAAATATATAATCAGGTCAGGGTAGTGGCTAAGATAATGATGTTTAGGTCTGAGACAGTGGGCGGGAAAAATGTGTTTCCTAAAATGTAGGTACTCATCAATCAAAACTCTCAAATACCCCACCTGACCGGTGGAAATGGCTGGTGAACAAACAAGTGCAACAGTAAAATTAGTTGTCAAACTTCATTTGTATCAGGGGATTCAATTTTGTCACCAATCAACAATGGCAGCATCCTCAAAAAACACCAGTTTTGTACAGCGTGGCCACCAAGCTTCTCACTTCCTGGGTTAATTTCACAAGGTCTGTCCCTGTTTTCGTTACCCAGAAACTTAAACTGACTGATCCTGTGATTTAATTCCAGGTAAGTAAACTGTCTGTCAACTCTTACAAGATGTTGTATACATAAAGGAATGTCATACGACACAACACCTTCAAACAAATCATGTCCAAGGCATGGGGGCAACCCTGGCTGACAAACATGATAGAAAGAGAGCTCATTGAATGATGAGTCGAACTTGATGCCTCCACTATGAAGCAAACCCTCGGAATGGTTTTGAACATGATCTTTGTACGACTGCACTGTACGAAATGTGGCCCTGGAAAGTGGATCTTGCTGAAATGTTTTTTTATCTACTTCACAGTATCGGCAGAAGTATGTGCTTCCACTGAAATTCTCCACAAACCCACCTATGCTATGTGAGCCTAAATTGTCACCGGCTATCGCCCACAGAATTGCTTTAATGTTCAGTCCATCAGGAAAACATACACCTGTAGTCTCAAGGTCTTTTAGGTCGTCGACTAAGCACCTCATGACCAATTTTTCACCAAAGTATTTGAAGTCTTGTTCCCTACAGAGAAACACCAATTGCATTTGATCAGTGCTTGATCTGTTATAAGGACACAGATCTGCTAATGTAAGGTACATAGCAAGTATTTTATGTTTTTTCCTGCCAGACCCTAAAGGGTTCACAACTTCAAAAGAGTCTTGATATAAGATCAAGCCTAAGGCAGATTTATCTATTTTATGCATGTTTGCAGTTCCATTTTCACCATCCCACACATCTTTTAAAATGTCCTTCACTGGGACATGACTGTGCACATCTCTGTACTGTTCCCTTACAGACTTGCAGTTAAGAAGAGTTTCAATTGTTTGTTTAATCGGTATGTACTGTGCAAAACACTCTTTTCCTGCTTCATTCTGTCCTAGACGAATAGGGACCGGCTCAACATAATGGAAACTGTTCTTGAAAAATGATTTTCTTCGCTGATCTGAGCTTAAGGTATGACTTTTACACGACATAAAAAGATCTTCAGCTTTAAGATCGTCAAGAACCATTTTTATCATTGTCTCTGGAACGTCAAGTGAAACTAACTTTTCCTGAAGTTTGAAAAGCATATGAGACAGGTTGATTTCATGGATAGACTGAATATCTTCAATGACTGTCTGAATTACTGAGGCTGGAAGCAATAATTTTGCTTGCAGTTTCAAATAGAACAGAGCAAGATTCCTTAAAAACAATGTCTCATCAACATTTTCAGGACTTACATCTGGTTCCTCACAGTTCTCACCTTCACTCGTCTGTGTATTAGACTGAAAATTATCCTCTTGAATCTGGGAGCAGCTGGCTTCAGATGTCGTGATTGATTGTCTTGTGTCTTCTTTATGTTTTCTAGACAAATGAGAGGTAAATGTTGATATAACAGCAAACTTTTTACCACACTGCATAAAAGGGCATGTGACTCTTCGACCCTCTTTAATGTGCATTTTGATATGAGAAATAAAGTCAGGTAAACTGGAACTTTTGGCACCACACAAATCAACATGACATTCCAATGAATGTGTAGTGCACATTGTGGTTTCTGACTTATATCTTTTATGGTGTCTGTATACGTGAGATTTCAAGCCTGCGTGTTTTTGAAACTTTCTATTACAGTTACGTATGCAACAACGGAATACACTATTTGAGACATGACTGTGTATTTTCATGTGTTTCACATAAATCGCAGGGGTAGCACACGTTTCCCTACAGAAATTACAGGGAAACATAATGCAAAAAACAGCCGGAACACTAACTAACAAATTACTGATGCATTCGAGTCACGATCAAAAGATAAAATGGTGACGAAGTGCAAGAGTATTTGACGTTAGATTTTTTTTTTAAATAAGCACATTCACAGTAATCTGTCGATAATTTGCTTATATCATTTACTGTCAACTAAAATAAACTAAACCTGTCTTTCCAACTATGGATATAGCTTGCCAATGTAATGTAAAGTTAAATTGAGGTAAAATGTAACAAGCATATAATTTATCTTGTATTTGAACATTAACGTTAACTTACCCAGTCAGTTTGGGAAAGTTTCAAGCTGCTAACTGCATGTAATTAAGTTAATTACAACGGCTTTACCGAATCTTTAACGTTACCGCATGAATTTTAGAAATCGTCTGTAACACCAATAAAACAGTGAGTAAAATATGGTGTATTGAACCGATGAATTTAAAAATAATACGAAAATCGAATTTCAGAGTTGAACTTACAGATTTTTCGTCAAATGAACAGTTTGAATAAAAGCGAACTCTTACCTGTTAGCAACACGATGGAAAATGTAATGCAGTATGGAAGTTCCGCAGCTCCTTGTCGCGCCAGATTTTTGTTTTCTGTGTGTAGCCTAAACACACTTTCGGCATCCGTCCGTGGCACCCAGCTACGATGGTCTCTGTTTTAATTGATCCGTTACCCACATGTTTTTATAATGTTATTTTTAGAAATACTTTAGAAATAATTATAAAAAACCCTCCTGTAATATTTTTAAAGATATGACAAACATAGATAAAGGTGCACTCTAATTACCTCGTGGTGATAATACACGTCGCACAAATAAAAAAATATGATATAATACCGTTAAATAACAGTGACATACTGTTGTTGTTCGACTACTAACCTGAAGTGAGCAAGTCTTCCCACAATGCACTGTAAAAAACGGCAACCTACTGATATTTCATTAAAACAGCATTTTTCTGTTAAATTTCTATGTAAATTTACAGAAATTTTTTACAGTGTATTATACCACAGGTTAGAGTGGTGTGTGCAAAAATTGGTGAGAGATTGGATTGGTGAGAGATGAAAAAAGGTTTAATATTTTTTTCAAAATACTGTACTTCTCCCTCTACTCAGGACACCCATTCATTTTCAATCGGCCACGTATAGGGGGCAATTTAGAAGGACCCATGAATCACACTGATCACACACACCTTTATCTGGACTGATGTGTTCCCGCTGTGATGTCTCCTCACTCTGAGAAGTTACACACTGCACAGCGTCTGTGAGACGGAGGATCATTCGTGGCATTTTACCTTCACAAGAAATTGTTCAGATATTAATTTTAATGTTCAGTTGAGGTTCCTTGGGAATATTTTGACAGACAGAAAACAGCTGAGCATGATTTTAAACATGGTGTGTATCAGTTTAAGTTTTCCGCCAGATAATAAAAAGGTCAGTATGAGCTGCACTACTGAGCTGTGATGCTCCTCTCCAGCCCTGAGCTCCATCTCACACACTTTAAACTCAACTCACAGCTCAAATCTTCCACTAGAGACTTAATTCACAAACACGCTGCTGCTGTTTATCACCTTACATTAACTGAATGACGAGGAATATCCCGTTAAATAGACAGGTATAAAAATAAAACACTCACAGCCGGAAGCGCGTTGGATAGGTGGGCGGGAACATCCGGGGCAGATGGGAAATGTAGCTAACTTCTAATTCCCACACGATGTAGTTCATTTTCTAATCCAAAAAAAAAAAAAAAAAAAACTGGTTCAAGACTAAAGGGGGCGACGTGGAGCAAATGGTCACACAAATACACCTATCCAAAGGGTCACTTATGTGCCAAGGCTAAAAACTGGTGGGGCACTTATTTATACCCTCCCCAACACGTTACAATACTTCACCATTGTGGGGACATTTTTTTGTCCCCATAACTGTTTCAGCACCCATAATGTTTGTGTGTAGCCATAGTGATGTCCCCACAATGCGATAATTACACACACACACACACACACACACACACACACACACACACACACACAGACATAGTCTGTGAGACCACAGGAAGTTTAGACAGTAAAACACATCACTTCTCTGCCAGTCAGTCAGTCTTTACAGAACCATGATGGAGTTCCGTCCACTCTCTGTGATGCTCTGTGAGTAAATGTTCTCTTTGACTCTTTGACAAAATCCCTCAACCTTCTTGATGTAACTATTTGTGTAGGCAAGTGTGTCTGCATTAGAATAAAAAAAATAATAATAATTTTACTGCAAACTTTTTTTGTTTAAAGCACGTATTTAATGCAGATATATTTAGTAGCTTCTCATAAACAATGTTGTCAGAAGACATGTTCTGTTGCCATGGAAAATCTTGTACTGTGTTTCAGATCAAATTACTGGTTTAAACAACGATTTCTATGTCATTACTACATTAGATAGGGTTGTTAAAATAATGCCATGGTGAATTCACACATTAATCACAGTTAAAGCCAATCAAGCAAAATATTCGAGTGTTAGGAATGTTTTTTATACATTA
Organism: Clarias gariepinus; assembly: GCF_024256425.1. Classification (NCBI taxonomy): domain Eukaryota; kingdom Metazoa; phylum Chordata; class Actinopteri; order Siluriformes; family Clariidae; genus Clarias; species Clarias gariepinus. The sequence continues at coordinate 8,029,341 of NC_071100.1, read as the reverse complement.
GAGTAAAGAACTTGAGCAAAAATTATGCAGAAACAAGCAGAGGCCCTAAAATAGAGAAGTTATTTATGTTAGTTTGTTTTTTTGGCTATTTAGCAGTGTGGGTTTAGCAGGAGGAGGTGTGAAATGATGTATGAGACTGATAACAGGCTTTAACTAAACAGCGTTTTACCTAAATATGGACAACATGTATAACTCATGAATAGCTCAACATATGATTGGTCACTTTTAACATGAACCTCATTTCCTTCATGTCACATGTCTCCACCAGCAATGTGCTTGTGACTATAACACATGATTAGTAAGTTCAGTGTTAATTCACTGTTACTGAATGATGAAAGTTTAGAATTCATTCAATTGCGTATTAATTCTCAAGTTAGTTTATGCAATGTCATGCCATATTCAAAACCAAACTGATATTACTGGATGATAAAGTACTTATATGTTGATCTGTTCAAACCGTTTACTATGTGGTCTTGCCACTGTTAAAAATGCTAAGCAGTAGTGTACTCTGGGCCATTTCAGTGTTATTCTTTTCCAAGTTCATGTGTACGAAATAAAATAGGGATGCAGTCCGGAGTTGGCCCATGGTTCATGTGCATTAGAGACTGTTGGGCACAGTGTGTACAGTAGAGACTGTTTGAGACAAGGTGTGCACAGTAGACTTGGAGTCGTGTGTCTTTCTGATTCTCACCTATGTATCTACGATGCCATGTTGGTATCAACAAATGTTGATATTATAAAACCAAAAATTATTTAAATGATTATTTAAAACAACAAGCTTTCCAAACTTACCTGGGCCTGTGGGAAAAAGTAATTGGAAAGGGTTACAAAGGCATTTAAAATTACTCCATAAGCTCAACGATGACTCATTCCGGAGCTTAAAAAGAGCCCAGAACAACATCTAAATTAAATTCAGTTACGATTTGTCTAAATTAAAGTCAGTGTTCATGATTCAACAATAAGAAAGAGAAAATGGGCAAAAATGGCAGCTGGGGGAAAGTTCTAAGGCAAAAGTCACTGCTGACCAAAACAAACCAAAGGCTCATTTCACATTTGCCAAAAACATCTTCATTACTTTTGGCAAATATTCTGTGGCAGGTTGAGACAAAAGTTTTTAAGGTGTGTGTCCTGTGTGTGTAAAATCAACACAACATCTAATAAAAAGGACATCATACCATCAGTAAAACATGGTGGTGGTAGTATGATGGTCTGGGGCTGTTTGCCATAACTGATGAAACCATGAATTCCAGGTACTGTATATTTTGACAGTTTAATAAATGAAATCATTATGTTGTGTTTCGGTCAAATCTGACTGATTTACAATTTTCTTCACTAACAACTGCCGTACATTTTATCAATATTTCATGAGGTTTACATTTAACACATGAAATAGATTAGAAATATTTACATAAAAATGTGTGTGTTTTATGGAACTTATATACACTCATGGTGTTCTCAGTCAAAAATGACAGATCATTGGAAATAAATGGGTAACACTACAATTAGTGTAGAAAACAGAGTTTAAGCACTTAAAGGATCTTCTACCCCTTATTGACTACTATGGCAACCTGCACAGGAACCTATCAACAACATCATTTTTACCACACCTGTTGAAAAACAAACTTGCAACATTGTTCCAGTCATAGAACTTTCTTGCAGCCTGGTATACAAATTTTTTTTCATGCCTTACTCACAGTTAAGTCTTTAACAGCTCGATGGCCAAGAGACATACTGCATGTGTAGCTGTAGAATTATATTTGATGATGACAGTGATCAGGAGGAGAGAAGGCAGGTTGACAATGAGGAGGGTTAAGAGGAGGAAGAGTCAGAGGTTGAGGATAAAACAAAGTATAATTCGAGGAGGGAGACATTGACATTGATGAGTAAGAAGACCCAGCTTAAGCTGTGGTCTCCTTTCATCCAAAAATAAAACCAAACCCTAACACTCACCTGATATTCCATATCCTGAGTAGAAGATATCACATCCTATTTTTAACTTTTCCGTACAGATTCCGTTGTAACCATTGACATACAATAAACATACTTGGTCTCTTGGTTTCCATCCGGATCTCAGCATGTCTGGTAGACATCTCAACCTGGATGGCTGCTCATCAGCTGAAGCTCAATCTCAGTAAAACAGAACTGTTGTTTATCCCTTGTGACTCATCCCCATGTCAAGACCTTGTGATATCCCTGGACAACAACCAAATCACTCCATCAACCACTGCCCGCAATCTTGGGGTAACCGTGGACAATCATCTGTCATTTTCCCCACACATCGCTAACCTTACTCGCTCTTGTAGATTTCTTCTTTACAATATCAGAAGAATTCGCCTATTTCTTTCTTCACAGGCTACTCAGGTGCTTGTTCAGTCCCTTGTTATTTCAAGACTGGACTACTGCAACTCACTCCTGGCAGGCCTGCCTCTGTCCACGATTCATCTTCTGCAACTGATCCAGAATGCAGCAGCACGTCTCGTTTATAACCTTCCCAAGTTCTCCCACACCACACCACTCCTCCGCTCCCTGCACTGGCTTCCTGTAGCTGCCCGCATTAAATTCAAAACACTGATGATTGTCTACAAAGCTAAAAATGGCCCAGCACCCACTTACCTCTCTGCTCTAATCACACCACGCACTGCACCACGTTCCCTCTGATCCTCTAGCACTGCTCGCCTCATCCCACCAGACTTTGACTATCTTTAAACAACGACTTAAGACGCATATGTTTCTCCAGTACTTGAATTAAACCCCCCCCAAAAAAAACACAACCTCTTCCCAGTTGTGTTGGACTAACGGTACTTAGTTATTAACCTAGTTAGCCCAGTGTAAGTATGTATCCGATGATGTAAACTTTAAAGCACTTTTTGTAAGTTGCTCTGGATAAGAGCGTCTGCCAAATGCCTAAATGTAAATGTAAACATGACAAAGCTGTAGGAGAAAAGGGTTTATGGAAACACCTGGAAAGAGCTTGACTTGGTGAATATTGAAGCCTATGTGGATTTTTTTTATTTTGTGTCTACCTGGCCGGGCCTCTGCCTGTTCAGAACTCTGCGGGGGAGCAGGCTGTGGATCTGCTGACCAGGAACACAAGTTTTTTGTGCTACAGTTTTAAAAAAGTGACTTTAGTAAACAAAGCTAGAAAGTTCTCTGTGATAAATAGTATAATAGGTTTCATCTTAGTATTTGTTGTGGTCAGAATAATATCTATATAATGTTTTTCCCCTAAAAACAAATTAGTGGTATGAGCTCAGGTAAATGAGGTCTGCAGGACATACAGCAAATACAAGTTCAAATTCTAAATTTATTTGTCACATACACAGTCACACACAGTACAATATGCAATAAAATGCTTAAACGACTGCTCGTGACCCTAAAAATAAAAGATTATTCTCACTCACTCATCTTCTATACCTCTTTAAACTGTATTTAGGGTCGCGGGGACCTGGTGCCTATTCCAGGAGGCTTAGAGGCTTAAAGGCTTTAAGGCAGGGTACACCCTGGACAGGGTGCCAATCCATCACAGGGCACACACACACACACACACGTACTATGGGCAATTTGGGAATGCCAATTCACCTAACCTGGATATCTTTGGACTGTGGGAGGAAACCCGGAGTACCTGCACGAATTCCACCAAGCATGGGGAGAACATGCAAACCCTACGGACACAGAGGCGGGAATCCTGGCCGGAAATCAAACCTGGACCACAGTGCTAACCACTACACCATGGTGCCACACTTAAAAGAATATTAATAGGAAATAAATATCAATAAAAAGAACTAAAAAAAAAAATAAATAAACAAAACATGTTCATAACATATAATAAGAGCTAAAATTGATAACAAGATCTAATACAACCTTAGGTGATAATATATGTAGTATTGCGGATTTATAATTAAATAAAATTATACCAGTTTGAAATTAGTTTAATCATCTGGATCATTTAAGTGTGAAATATTTTTTCATCAACTCCTTGATGTTATTATTTTTTTTTTATGAAAATGTCCTACACTTGGCCTTCTGAGGAATCAGTAGTACTTTGTTTGAGATCACATCAGTGCATCATTGTGTCTATAATGTGTAGTGTTTAATGATATACTGAATCTTTTAGATGTATAAAGCACATGTTCTGTTTTTATTCTTATTCAGTGCTGATTTCACTTATAACACTGACACCTGCTCAAGGTGAGTGTACTGTACATTGTATGCTGTTTGTTTGTGCATATTTAATTTGAATTGGAGCAGAGAAGGTTGTGTTTTGTGCATTACCCTGCAGAGTTTCTGAGTTTGTTAATATTATCTCATATCTGTAAAGAGAATAAGCTACTTTAACTGAGTTATGTAAGAGAAAAAAAGTCAGGACACTCGTGCAGGTGGGACTTCATTTATTATACACAGGATTAGAAACTAGAAACTGCCAAGCTTTAGTAGAGACACAAACACAATGATAATCTCATCAGAATCATAAGCAATCTTTTTGGGACCACTTGGGCTTGTACGGGTATTGTATTCAACCCTAAGTGGAAGCTGTATTAGGACAGGGCTTGTAATGATAGAGTCAAAATATTAAAGGTAAAAACAATGTAAGTGGTGCAATGTACGGGGGAACACTGTGATAAATTATTATTATTATTATTATTATTACTATTATTATTAGTTTTATTAAATTTGCCTTTGTGCTCTTGGTGAATTCCCTCACGCTGTCTGGCTCTTGACTATTTCCTTGGTAAAATATTAAAAAAATAGTTTGACATATTATAATATGTTATTATAAAAATTTAGAATTATAAATGTTCAGTGAAACTATACTACACAAAGAATTGATAATTTTAAAGTCGCATTGTGATTCTTTAGTTTTACACATTAATTCTGTATTTAAAGCAGTATATTAACTTTTACTTAAGTTCTTCAAAGTGTTATGTGACTCGGTTCACGTCTGTACACATAGGAGCTACTTCATATTAACAGCAGGTTGTTTTATAGGACGTGCTAAAGCTGTGGTGACTATAGAGCCTGATAAACACGTGTACAGAGGAGAGAATGTTACTCTCACATGTGACATACAGGGAGGAGGAGACACTGAGTGGACATACAGCTGGTATAAGAATAACAAGACTTTCCTCAGTGAGAGAAAAAACAAAGTCTTTACCAACAGCACAATAAAGTGGGCCACAGTTAGGTTTGTTAATGACTCTGACAGTGGTAACTACACCTGCAGAGGACAGAGACGTGACTCTCAGAGCTCAGAGATCAGTGATGCTGTTACACTGACTGTATCAGGTGAGTCTGTAGCAACAAGATTATGATTTTATAGTTTTATACTTGCAAACTCATATTTAGGATTTCATTTCAATTTCAAGTAAACTATATATTAGACATATTTATGATTGTTTATGTGGCTAGACCTCAGGTATGTTAGTAAGGTCTACTCTTAGCCCTCTTTGAAAGGTTAGACACAGCTGTATTATGTAGATTATACTACAAATCAACAGCAGCTAAGCTTATGTGTAGTATAATTATACCCTTTGGTAATGTGTGAGGAACTAACACACCCCAATCTCATAACCATAATAATATGTAAAGTCATATTTAATGCTAAATTTAAATCTTTTATAAAATGAGCTCTTAGAGATAATGTGAATTAAGCACACAAAAAACTAATGTTAATTGTAATTTTCCATTTGAGGATTTTTTCCTTCTTAACACCTACATTATTGTGTCTGTGGGGTCCACTGAGTCATACTAAAGTATAATAAAATAAGTTTTGGTTATAATATTATGACTGTATTGCAGTGGTGTTGTGAACATCATCGTGTAATTAGTTCGATATTAATTTTACATATTTGTATTTTTTTCTGTATTTAGCATATTTAGTGTTTGATTACTTATTCTGTATTCAGTGTGACATCAGAAATCAATGGCAAAATTATTATTGTATATAAATTAAATGTACAGATTTAAAGTATCGTTTTTTTGTATTTCCTGTGTAACAGTAAGACCTGCAGTACTGAGTGTATCTCCACAGAGCTGGCTGACTGAAGGAGACTCAGTGACTCTCAGCTGTGAGGTTACAAACTCCTCTACAAACTGGACATTCAGCTGGTACAGAGAGGTTCCCTACAGAGATGGCCTAATTCAATTAAAAAATAATCATGGCTATGTGGAGCTCCTCTCAGACAGCCGCAGAGGATCTGGAGGCAACTACACTCTCAGTCCTGCTGCTCTTAAACACACAGGAGTTTATAGGTGCAGAGGAGAGAGAGAACAATTCTTTACAAAGTTCAGCAACCCACAGGCAGTATGGATCATTGGTGAGGGGAAAAAAATATCAACAGTGATGTGTTGGAGTATCAAATATAGGTGTATAGGTGAAAATAAATGGAGCATTGATTTAAAATATGATGAAGGAATACACTCACCGATTACCTCATTAGATGCAACAGATAAATTGCTTGTTAACACAAATATCTCATCAGCCAATCACATGGCAGTAACACATTTCGGCATGTAGACACGGTCAAGATGATCTGCTAAAGAAAGGAGATTTAAGTGACTTGTTGGTCCCAGATGGGCTGGTCTTAGTATTTCTGAAATTGTTTGTCTACTGGTATTGCCATATACAACCATCTCTAGGGTTTACAAAAAATGGTCTGAAAAAAAAAGAAGATTTTAAGTGAGGGCAGCTATCTGGGCGAGAATGTGCTGTTGATGCCAAAGTCAGAGGAGAATGGCCAGGTATGCTGAACACACAACATTGAATAATTGAATATTTTTGCTGACCAGGTGGCACGGTGGTGTAGTGGTTAGCACTGTCGCCTTGCACCTCCAGGGTCTGGGTTTCAAAACCCCGGCCAGGCTCGGTTCCCATCTCTGTATGCATGGAGTTTGCATGTTCTCCCTGTGCTTGGTGGGTTTCCTCTGGGTACTCCGGTTTCCTCCCACATTCACAAAGACATGTAGGTAAGGTTAATTGGCGTTCCCAAATTGCCTGTAGTGTGTGAATGTGTCTAAATATTATGTGTGCCCTGCGATGGATTGGCACCCTGTCCAGGGTGTACCCTGCCTCGTGTCCTAAGTCTCCTGGGTTAGGCTCCAGTTCCTCGTGACCCTGAATACAGGATAAAGCGGTATAGAAGATGAGTGAGTGTTGCTGACCATGTCTGTTACTTTATGACAAATATATAATCATATGAAACTGGATCCTTGAACATGACAATGAGTTCACTGTAATGGCCTCCACACTCAAATGGCCTCCACATTCACCAGATCTCAGTCCAATAGAGTGGCTTTGTGATGTGGTGGAAAGGGACATTTGCATCATGGCCGTGTAGCCAACAAATCTGCAGTGACTGCATGATGCTATCATGTCAAAATGGACCAAAATGTCTGAGTAATGTTTTTACTACCTTATTGGATCTATGTAATTAAGAATTGAGACAGTTCACACAAAAGTGTGTCTAACCCAGTACTAGGTGTACCTAATAAATTGTCCTGTGAGTGTACAGCTGTGCCTAGATTTATTAAAAAATGTTACTCTTTTGAGTGAGGAATTTGTAAGGCAGTTCATTAGCCCTAAGCAATCCACAGCCACTAACTGATAAATAAAAATACAAACACTCATGAGTTTAAGTAGCAAATATTAATAAAGAAATGTGCAAATTAACACACAACTGATTTGACATATAATGAAGAAATACAGTTACAATATAACCTGTAAAAATATTCCTCCTAGTCCGTGATGGATGTTTAAGGAAGTTGAAAAGCCCTAAGCACTGGTAGAGGATTATTCTCATTCAAATATAAATTTAAGTTGACCATAAAAACACAATCATAATAACACATCAATTATTATTATTATTATTATTATTATATATTTTTTATAAGTGCATTATACACATAATTATAATGTTGTGTGTTTAAGGTGAATCTCCTCCAGTCTCTCTGATCATCAATCCCAGCAGAACTCAACACTTTACTAATGACTCTCTCTCACTGAGCTGTGAGGACCAGAGTAACTCTACTGGATGGACAGTGAGACGATATACACGCAGCAACAGAGTGTCGAATTGTTTACAGTGGGGATCAGTTACAGGATCTACATGTAAAATCAGCTCCCTCTCCACATCCTACACTGGAGTTTACTGGTGTGAGTCTGAATCTGGGGAAAACAGTAATCCTGTCAACATCACAGTGTATGGTGAGTCTTTTTTTATTATATATACGTATGGTTTTATACATATGGTTTTCCATTACAATATATAAAGTAAAAAAAAAAAAGACTCACCACCGTGGACAGAAGAGAAAATTTAGACTTGAATCAGCTCATGAGATAACCTTAACTGTGACACAATATTACTATATTGTTACGTTCCAAGACGTAATTATTTTTATTTGTAATACTGTGTGTATATGTAATCTGAGTTTTGCCGTGTTTTGGTTTTCTCTCTCATTCTCTTTTCTGCCCCTGAGCTCTGTTATGTTTGTTATTTTGCCACGGTTCCCCTTCTGAAGAATGATTTGCTCCCCTTCATCATTGAACTTCTTAAATAAAACTCTCTTTTGTTATTTACCAAGTTAGTGTGGTCTTTTGCTGGAATGCTGGGACTGGGGAGAAACAGTTAATTTGTTTGATATTGCTTTTTTTTTCCCTAAGAGTTTGCCTCTGTCGATTTCTTTGTTACCTCCTCTCTGACCCTAGACCAGAGACAAGTGTAACAATATAAATATTTATATATTTTACTCAGTACTACTCAGAACATTATAAGAAGTTATATGTTATTTAATAGTAATAGTATGTCAAGTTTATCTCCTGAGCTAATTCATCTACAGTAGTGCAGGTAAAACACTGAATAATGCTGTAATGCAGCTTTAAAAAACTTTAGTGCTACAGTTCTTATCTAAAGAGTTTGTATCCAATTTAACAATACAAAATAATCACACTAATGTATTTCACTGTGAAATAAAGGAGAAGTCCAAATTTTCTGTTCTGTCCATCCAGTGACTGAGGGCCATCTTCTGACTCTACACTGTTTATATCACTACACACATTCCTCCAAGGAATATCTATAAAGATGAATCAGTTCTCCAGACAAAGACTGCAGGAAAGATAATAATCCATAAGGTCTCAAAGTCAGATGAAAGTTTCTACCACTGTCTCAGTCTCTAACATAACCTCTGTATCTTTACATAATATAACAGCTAATCTGTATACAATATCCAGTGTGTTCACATGCTTTAAAGTCTACTAGTGTAAATGCATTTGTTTGTTCTGTCTTTTAGGCCAATACCTACAGTTTATTATTATTATTATTATTATTATTATTATTATTCTCCTCTGTATCATATCCATCACATGTAGAAGCCCAATTCTCAGTGCTCATGCTGATCAGTAGTGTAGTGACAGCCTCTCCATATCTGCTGGTCACCATCATTCTGCTGATCAAATGTTACAGAGCTCGAGGTGAGAACTCTTCCAGGACATCTCTATAATAATGTGACATAATAAGTGACATAATGAATGACACTAACTATATACTACATGACTAGAATAATAATTTGTCTTTCTGTTTATTACTATTTTTATTTTTCTCATTACCTTGCTACCGTATCATTACATGGGCCAGTGCAGTTATTATAATTTCATTACATGATGAGTGCAATATGTCATGGCTGGTGAAATAATGTGTCTCTAAAGCCATCACCGACACTAATCTACCTCTACATTCGTCAAATAAGCTACAAGTTTAGAAGTTTGGCTTGTGCAATAATGTCTGTCTCTCTAATGATCAATTAATTAATGTAAACCTGTCCAATGTTTATAGTTTTTCTAATTGCACCATTTTAGATCTTGCACTTCTAATTTCATGTACACCGTATAATGACAATAAAATCTATTCATGAAAGTTTTTTTTTTATTATTTGTTTTCATGAGCCAACCACTCTTGAGCTATTGAAAATGTCTGAATGTGTGATGTTTATTTTCTAACACTTCTTTTTCTGAAGCACTGTCAGTTTTTCACTTTACTTCACCCTTTAAACTATATTTAGGATGAGTTCAAATGCAGTTTAACTGGCTTCATGACACAAACAACATTTATGAACCTGCTACAAAAGTGACCTTGTTTTTTTCCTTACCAGCTCACACTGATGGAGAGAGAACCGTGAATGCAGTCATAGAGGACTGAGCAGAGTCACTGTATAAAGAGAGAATGCAATGATGTTTTTTTATTTTATTTTTTTTAGATTATTGGATGTTGTATGATAAGGTTTTTTTTTTGTTGCTGTGATGTTTTGCTTTCAACGCAATCTTTGTAAGGTACAATCGAAAATGAGAAAAATACTTATGTAAATAGGTTTTCATTGTCAACAGCAACCTCATAGTGTATATTTTATATATTAATTGACTTTAACTGAAGCTGTGTGAGGAGATTTGTGGATTTAGTAATGTTCAGAGATGTTACTTGTAGAAAGCAGGAGAGTAAAACACCATGTTTCCTTACACCTTTATGTAAATGTAACACAACAGTGTGTATCATTTAATAGTGGGGGCAGTTGGGACGTGTCATTGTTTCTTAACAAGCTGAGATATATAATCTGTGAATTATATGAGACAAATAAAACATTATTATTATTATTATTATTGATATTCTGGCTCTTCATGCTTAGAGAAGGCACACAAGTAAGAGTTTAAACAATGTTGATTACAAATCTGCTGAATCCCCAGTCAACCATCAAGTGTCACTGAAACGAGTCTTCATCAGACTGCTAAATTAGATTGGCCTGACTATAAATCAACATTAAAATATCCTTAACTGAAATGCATATCAAATTAATAACTGTTGAAATCATTAACAAACCATTTGTTTTCTACCGCCACATGAGGTAAATTTCTACATCAAGCCCAGACCCTATTGTGTTCAGTGTATTTCCATCCTTAATTCCAATTGCATTGTGGAGAAACCTTTAGGATTGTTATACTATCGAAAATGACGTTGAGTAGTCATGTTGTAAATTTTTCTGAGAGTTTTTAGAGTCCTTTTCACAGTACCAAAGGAATCCATGGTATTTCTGGTCATCATCAGGAACACCACATTCCCCATCCTTATGTAAACCACATCAAGACACATATCATGTTGTTATTAGTTTTCTGTCATTAATAGGTTGTTGACGGAGATGTCTTGGTATTGTGCACTAAACAAAATTTTAGGACGTTCCAGATTAGGCTTGGCTTATTTGGAAGGTAGATGAAAATTCAAATTCAAATTCAAATTCAAATTTTATTTGTCACGTACACAGACATACACAGTACGAAATGTAGTGAAATGCATTATACGGCTGCCATTGACCCTAGAAGAGAATTAAAGTTTACAAATAAGAAATAAATATGAATAAAAGAAATACGATAGAAATTAAATAAAAAATTAAATTAAACTAGGAAAAATAAAACTAAAAATAAAAATAGAAATGTGCTAGAAAAATATAACTAAAAATAAAAATAGAAATATGATGTGCAAAAATAGAAATCTACTGTACAAATTGAAATATACTGTGCTGTGCTGTGCTGTGTGTGCAAATATGCATAGAAATTTTGAATGTTATGAGTTTTCATGGGTAAATTTGAGTGCAAATCCTTATTGTCAAATATATTTTGCATATCCTATGCATTCCAACATACATTCCTATGTGATGTGATCTGTACATTGTGATGTAAGTAATTTAAGTAGATTTTCCTTGTTATGTGATAAACAAGTTCTGGGAACTTTAAATATTAAGGGTGATACTCACCTATTGACTTTATTCTTGCAGACCTCTCGATCCATGAGTCTAATAAAAGCCAGGTCTTTTCTCGAAGCTGCAATTCTGTTGTCATTTCAGGTTCTTATATGACTAACCGTGTTAAATCGTCTTAACCTTACTTGTGTTTAAATGCAATTGAATATTCATGAAAGTTTAAACAAGTTTTGAAGATTTGCACAAAAATGGGTGGAGAAATTTTTTGAAGGTAAAAAAATGGATAATGGGATGTAAAATAAAAAAACAGAAAAGTGAGAAAAAGTGGAGACGGAAAATAAATTACGACATGAAAGGAACAATAATAATACTCATAATAACAACAAGAACAGTTATACTTGTTAATATTTTTATTGTTAATGTTATTGTCATTATGTTTTATTATTGTTATTATTATTGCAAGCAGTTTTTTAGGTGCATTACTGCCAACTGCTGGAAAGAAGTGATAAAGCTTGAGGGTCTCAATCGGTTTACATTTTTTTCTTTCCTGTTGCTGTTGACGTGAGTGGTGGTGGCATCATTTTATAGTAACCAGTTGTCCACTGTAGGTGACAACTGGCAGTGTGCTCCAGCCTTGCTGATTTATTTCACTCCAAAGTTTTGTAAATTGTAAGGGATTCACAAAATGAGTGGATACTCTATACAGTTTATTTATGCCAGTGTGATTATTAAAATGTTAAATAAAATAAATACATAGATACAAATGAAGGAGTATAATCTGGTTAGTTGGCAAATGTTCATTAAAATAAAAAAGTGACTTCCCTCCAACTCCTTTCTCTCCGTCTTTCTCTCTCACACACACACACTCTTGTAATTAGGGCATTATGTGGACAGGAGTCCCAGCCATCAGTTTTGGGGACACCGTGTTCCATTGATCCTCTGGGTGTGAAAAAAATCAGGCATGTACAATTAAATTCTTTAAACACAAATATCACTTTATATTACAGTTTCACAGTAAAAGAAAATGTGCTTGGTTTTTGAGGACATAACAAGAATCAGTCATTAGTGGGGACCAAATTTGCATAAACAGAAAATTAACTGGTTTTCATAATGTTGTGGGGACATCGCTAGTGACCTAATTTGCATACATCATTAAATATCTATGTCACGAATACACTCTCTGCGACTCCCAACCTCACCCCATTCCAATGCATTCTGGGATTTCAACCACCACTCTTCCCCTGGTCTGGCGAGTCTTCTGAACTCCCAGCCGTCGACTCCTGGCTCCGCCAGAGTGAGGAGACTTGGGAACAGGCTAATGTACAACTCCAGAGAGCTGTTCACCGCACCAGAGAGCAGGCTGACCGCCATTGACGTCCTAACCCAGCCTACCATCCTGGTCAGTGGGTATGGCTGTCTACCCGAGATCTTCGCCTACGGCTCCCATGCAAGAAGCTCAGTCCCAGGTACGTGGGTCCATTCAAAATAATTAAGGAAATAACCCCGGTTTCATTTAGATTGGCTTTGCCTAGAAATTACCGCATTTCACCCACGTTTCATGTCTCTCTGCTCAAGCCCGCTGGTGGACCGAGAGGAGGGGAGGACCAGGAGGTGGTTGGTGATCAGAGTACCCCTCCACTCATCATTGACGGCGAGGAGGCCTACCGGGTCCACGAAATCCTGGATTCACGTCGCCAGGCCCGAGATCTAGAGTATCTGGTGGACTGGAAGGGGTATGGACCGGAGGAACGCTCATGGGTGAATGCAGAGGACATCCTTGACCCCAGTCTGGTAAATGACTTACATCACTCCCATCCGAACCGGCCTGCCCTGAGACCTCGTGGGAGGCCTCGGCGTCGTTTGCCTCCTCGCGCCAGGAGCCGCTCGCAGGGGGGGGGCTCTGTCACGAATCCACTCTCTGCGACTCCCTCCGATCACCACCAGAGGGAGCCATCGCTGGAGTACTAGTCTCTTTAGGAATCCATTACCCACAACCCTGTGCCTGGGGCTGATCACCAGCCCAGGTGTCAACAATGTAGCGAATAACAGGGCTCCCTTAGAGAGAACAGTCAATGGATCACATTCCTGAACCCCCTCTCCCAACATGCATGGCACCATCCTGATAACCTTATCTGGTTCGCTATCTTAAGGAGGACGTCTGTAAAACTAAGAAACTCCACAAGGCCAGATGCTTTGAAGTAGACCCCGAAACCGAGGGTGTAAATCGGCGATCCGGTAAACAAAGAATACAGTTTTACAGCTTCACCCCGAGCTGGGGGGGAAGAGAACTCATTACATCTGGACACTCTCTTGACCTCCGGAAGACATGCCTTTCCATGAACAAAGGCATACGGCATGGACACTATTTTAAACATCTTTAAAGTGTGCCAGTAGGGCAAAACGTATTTACATATATTTACTCAGTTCCTTTTATTCCTGTGTATATGTTTGATTAATCTGCATAACTTTAAAGGTGTAATCAGCATTTACAAACCTTTTTATTAGATAAAGGAAGGAATGAGTGGGTAAGATATGTAATGTTTGGTGTCAATCTCAAGCTGGCTTTATTTCAAGAATGTTGGTAAACATGGGTAATTGGTAACATGAACAGAGCTCATGCAAAATTACTTTGTATAAAGTATTAAAAACTCCAACCGGATGGGTCACACGTGACTGCCGAAACACCTGGCTAATTTATGCATAGAAGGAGGAACCACGTGAGGTGTGGCTAAGCCCTGCAATCACATCCGATTGGATGAATCACCTGTGGGACGGACTGACCCCCAAGGGACAAAAACCCTCAGGAAGTCCACAGTAAGAGAAGAAGAAGAGAAGATATCATCACAACTGCGACCTACAACATCTTCCAAGCAGCTCGGGCTTCCGCCCTTGCGGGCGCTGCGCCACCGCTGCTGGCGTCATCCGCTCTTCAAGAACTCTCAACGAGACTTCGTGCCAGAACTCCAAAGTCCCGCAACGAAGGAAACCTCAGGAGAAGTTCCAGAGCGCAGCCATCGGTAACCAGGCAACCAACGCCTCACCGAAGGGCTTTCCTGACTGACGTCATCTCTACAACAGCACACCAACCAATCAGCAACGCCGTGATTCCCTTCGCTGGAGGCGAACCAACGGATGAGAACGAAACATAACGCAAGTAAACAAACAATGCTGCATACCTTGCTGAAGTTGGTGCTCGTTTCATAACTAAACCGTAAGATTGAACCCAAGACTCTGCTCTTGTGACTTTCGTTGATCTAGTAACCAGTACTAGAATAACTTCATTCATTTTCACTTGCCAAATTGTTTGTGTGTATGTGTGTGTGTGTGTGTGTGCACGTGCGTTCAAGTAGTGTAGTTTCATGTATCGTAGATTAGTCAAATAAATTCTCGTTTCTTTATAAAGTACTGTTGTCTTGGTCATGTGTTTTAAAGTCTAAACATTTGCCCAGATCGTGTTACCTTGCTCATAAATTGCTAAATACTAGATTTTGTGTTATAGCTGTTGGCCATGTGATAACCAGAACTAGTAAGATACACTAAATTGTGCTAAACGCTGGACGGGTAGTCAATATAGTGTACGTTATAAATTTTGATTCAATTAATCAAATTAAACCGAATCGTTAAAGATTCGATACAACTCTGACCCAGAGCTAAAAATTACTTGTTAATGATGACGGATGCGTTGGCATTGTGTTCACATTAAAATGTCTATATTTATTGGTGGATAATGCAACCGTCATTCGTTGTCTTGATTATGTAAACCCTACGTATTAATGATGAAGAATGCCGGAAACTATTCATGGTCATTATTATGTTAAAACTCTACCTATACACAGTATTATGGTGGAGAATGCCGGCAGCTTTTCATTGTCATTATAACGTTAAAACGCTACATATATTATGGTGGAGAATAAAAGCGGGCATTGTTTGGCTTAAAAATTCATAAAACCAAGACCGTCACTGTATCTCTTCTATTGTCCAGAAATAGATTAGAGGCGGAGAAACAGATTGTTGCGATACTGTATACGTCCTTGTCTCGCGGCACACCACTGAGTGAATGAATGAAATGCAACACGAACTTACTTTCGTGATTGGATGGTTCAAAACCACCTTTAGTATTGTACTTTAACAGCCACTATTTGTCCGACATTTAGTCATGGTTAATGGTTAAAGTAAACTTGTAAAGACGAAGAAATCTCTTTACATTTTAATACTATAAAGATCGCCTGTTGGAACGAAGAAATCTTCCTTCACCGCGATAAAGATTGATTGGAGCGATGTTCCTCCTATCATCTTTTAAAAGGCCTTCATAGCGAGCGCGAGATGCTTGTTCCATTTTCAAGCTCAGCTATATTTTTAAAGTAAACTGCAGCTTATAATATTAAACTTGTACTGTAAAGACGAAGAAATCTCTTTACATTTTAATACTATAAAGATCGCCTGTTGGAACGAAGAAATCTTCCTTCACCGCGATAAAGATTGATTGGAGCGATGTTCCTCCTATCATCTTTTAAAGGCCTTCATAGCGAGCGCGAGATGCTTGTTCCATTTTCAAGCTTAGCTATATGTTAAATTAAACTGCAGCTTATAATATTAAACTTGTACTGTAAAGACGAAGAAATCTCTTTACATTTTAATATTATCAAAATCGCCTGTTGGAACGAAGAAATCTTCCTTCACCGCGATAAAGATTGATTTGAGCGATGCTCCTCTTATCATCTTTTAAAGGCCTTATATTATCATAAAAACAGCGAAGAAACCCTGTTTTTATTTGTAAGTGTGTAGGCAGCGAAGAAACCCTGCCACGCATCTTTGTGCAGCTAATTTGCGCAAACCCTAAAGTCAAATTAGTGTGTAACAAACAGCGAAGAAACCCTGTTTGTAATTCTTAGTGTGTATGCAGCGAAGAAACCCTGCCACACACACCTTTGTGCAGCTAATTTGTCTCAATGGTGAATCTGCCTGTGCGATGTTCCACTTGCAAATTCACTCAAGTAAAATGTGCGGTTAAAAGCCACGTTTGTTTTTGTGTTTAATGTCGGTATGTTTGTCTGACAAAGGGCTGAGATACGCCGAGATCTCAGCAACATTGTTGTCTTAAATGTAGTAACAACTAAGTTGTGTGCCCCACTCTAACGAGTGGAGTCGAGGTCGTGCAGCTATAAAGAGCTAACTAGTGTTGTTCGGGTTGTTCATTGTTAAATGCGCTGCCATTGTCACTGATCACCCATAACTGTTGAACTAGCACGCTCGTTTAAGTGTACGTAACCATAGCGACGTAACGCATTCCGCCCGCGCTATCTAATACCAGTTGTAAACAAAGTCTAGCATGAGCTACGTCAGTTAGCAAACCTAGCGCGTTTACCAGGTAGCCTGTGTGCATGTAGCATCTGTGCTAGTAGCATTTAAGGCTAGCGGTTGGCACATAGCATCTTTCAGTTGTGAATGCACTGTTCAAAAGTTGTTAGTGACCTAACCTCGTTACACCCAACTTTAAATCACACCAGTGGGTCTTTTTCCTTTTTCTCTTCTGACCCCCTCTTTATTACTTTACCTATACGTAATGGATTAAGCAAAATTACTTTCATTGATTTTGATGACATCATGAAATGTTGATCATTGTCTAATTGTTTTAATCTAAAACTTAAATTCAATTTCATAAATTATTACAGATTCGGTGTTCATCGTACACTGTAACTGTAACTACTTATATGATTTTGATGATAAACATCTTTTAAAATTCATCATCGACTATCATTATTAGTTTGAAATTTTTTAAAATTAAGTAATAAATTAGAAGTCGTGTCTCTAATTTAATGATAGATGATCAATGGAGTTAATAACAAATTGCTCCTACCAATTCTAGTGCTAATTAATGCTCAATAATTAGCTATAATTCATAATTTGAAATTCAAATTTGAAAGTTCTCGCATTATCCACCAGGGCTTTTGTCACCCAGTTTTAACTAACTTGGTCAACCCTGTTAAGTGTCCTCACATTAGTAGGAAACCCCACACTTTCTTTTTCTCTTTAACTCAGTTTTTCTCCTGGTTTGACTACTACTGCTATTCTAGGATTGTACCTGTGAAAGTCACAAAAGCAGAGAACGGTAGAAACGTTACATATTGTTGAAGCGTAAATTCTTAAGTTCTAAGGCGCCCGACTCTCACCGTACCTTCCCTTTTCGTGCTGGGATCCTACCTAGCCAAGGTTAAAGCAGGTCAACTAGGAAACCGTCCATAAAATTTTGAAGACGTGTTTAAAAGTGTTTCAATCTGTGTATGGTTGTCAACCCTAATGCTGAGTTAACCAATACTGTCATTGTTATTGTTTCTTTCGCCTAGAGGAAATCTTAAATAACAATCACATACTGAGAAATCCCCATCTTGAAACCCCTTTACTTAGGAGCACCCTTCCAAATCAAACTTAATAAAAACAAAAGGGGGGAGGGAAAAACAAAATTTGGTATTGAACTTATTCTGCCACAGAAATGCGGTTTCTGTTTGTTTTTCCTCAGCTTAACATTAGCTCTAACCTTTCCTTACACAAAAAAGGAATCTCCTCTTATAGGAAAGTAGAAAATTACCATGACTTTTCTATCCCTTGCTCTGTGCTGTTGTTCTTTTCTGCATAGGTTCTCTAGCCATGCTAACTGTGTGTTCACTAGCTCTTCCCACAGAAACTCCCAGTTAGTAGCGTGCCCACCAGAGGACCACAGTCACAGAGAACCACACTCGGCAGTAGCCCACACTTACACATCTGTTTGCTGTGTGTGTTGTTTTTTTTTTCTCTCTTGTTTTTTTTGTTTGTTTCTTTCTCTCACATCTGTGTCAGTCGTGGTTCTAGAACCCCATCAAAACACGTCTCGCACCACAGACCTGTCAGTCGCTGAAAAGATCTGAAGACATGGCCAAGTGTTGCAACCGACAGCTTCCTACCTAAGGCTGCCGAAACACTAAAGTACCAGACGCCAGACCAGCTAGACGACAACTTAACGAGCCTTATGAGACAAGACCCGAGTCAGTGCTATAGTCCCAATGAACTGTCCAACATCACCGGCTCCTTATGTCACACACTCATTGTCGCATTAATGCTGCGCAACAGGCACGCCACCTATCTACAGCAGGAGCTGGCGTGTGCAACAACGCATCAAGCAACTGAAACTGGAAGCTTAGGAGCGACAGAAAGGGGGTGACGAGGTAGAGCAGGACAAAGTGGAAATCACTGTGCTGCAAGCAATTCTGGCAACTACTACACGTGAGAGTGAACAAGGCAAGGCAAACTACGCTGATCTCTCCGACAGGCTGCAGTATGCAAAAGAGCTACTAGAAAAGGCCACGTCTGACCCCAGGGAGAAAAATGGCAGAATTAAAGCCCTCAAAACTCACCTGGACAAGCAAGGAACGAGCTCAGCTACCTCATGCGACAGATGGACCATAGCAAAGAAGAGTCCTACTGCGTCACCGAGGAACTCAAGCCCGCCTGTGAATGGTGCCACGATCCGTCAAGGTAACGACATGCATGCATCTTAACCCTGTTAAGCAGGACCAGGTCCCCTGTTCTTGGACCGATACGTAGTGGAAGAAGCGACGGGCGGGGCGACGCATCCCCCAGCCCCCTTCAAGGAACCCTACCTCATGGCAGAACACCGGGAACCTGCTCCCTCCAGCCACAGAGCATCGCATGGCGCAGAACTTGACCAACTCGCCAGGCACCTTGATAAATTTATGCCACGTCTGCCAGGCAGCCAAGATTTCCAGACTTATGTATGAAAAGTGATCTCCATCTAGAAAAGAGACTCCACATCACTGACCAAGGTAAACTCTGGCTTTGAACAACATACAGCCCAAAAGTGTGCAGCTACCTAAAGTGTGCAGCTCACCCAAAGACTGACTACCATCTGCTCCGGGAAGCTCTCAACAAAGATTTCTGACCTTGAATCAGAACAATGATTCAACAAAGAAACTAGTCAAAAGTCTAAGCTAATCCAGCTCAAGCCCAAGCCACAAATGAGCTGAAGACATCACCAATGTCAAGACTTTTAAGAACTGATGAGAAGGATGATTAAAGAGTTGTTCCAAACTGAAAAGGGGGGAAGAACAGACCACTGACACAGATCAACTGTCGTATACCTTTCACCACAGTAACATACTTTGGTCCTTCTAGGAAGGTACATACAGATATTTTATTCACTTTTGTAAACAAACACCTAATCACCCTCCTCTGTCTGCACTGCTAGGCCCAACCTCTGGTAGAGAGGAGTTGCTCTACACATGCGACACTAGTTTAGTTTCCTCAACCTATTTGTGTCCTTGTGGCCCTTTCTCTTTGTGTTTGTCTATTTTTTTCCCCCTGCGTTTTCTCTTTCTTTGATCAGGGAATTATCTTAACCAAGCTTGAGTACAGCTCCCAAAAATTAGGTTGACTCTTTCCACCCAAAGTGAAAGTAAATCGTTGTCAGCCAATCGAAACAACCCAATTTGGGATAAAGCCTAGCCAAAAGCACCCCATGTCATTTTAAGTGTTCGTAACCAGACCATACGAGGTAACTAGGTTATGCACCATGATTCAGTTGGTTATGGAGGTGTTGTTTGTGTCTTGTGTGTGCCTGTTCTCTCTCTCTATGTTTCTACTTCCAGTGCCCGCTGATGTTCGCGAATGGAACTTCACCGAGCAAAAGGGGGATATGTAGCGAATAACAGGGCTCCCTTAGAGAGAACAGTCAATGGATCACATTCCTGAACCCCCTCTCCCAACATGCATGGCACCATCCTGATAACCTTATCTGGTTCGCTATCTTAAGGAGGACGTCTGTAAAACTAAGAAACTCCACAAGGCCAGATGCTTTGAAGTAGACCCCGAAACCGAGGGTGTAAATCGGCGATCCGGTAAACAAAGAATACAGTTTTACAGCTTCACCCCGAGCTGGGGGGGAAGAGAACTCATTACATCTGGACACTCTCTTGACCTCCGGAAGACATGCCTTTCCATGAACAAAGGCATACGGCATGGACACTATTTTAAACATCTTTAAAGTGTGCCAGTAGGGCAAAACGTATTTACATATATTTACTCAGTTCCTTTTATTCCTGTGTATATGTTTGATTAATCTGCATAACTTTAAAGGTGTAATCAGCATTTACAAACCTTTTTATTAGATAAAGGAAGGAATGAGTGGGTAAGATATGTAATGTTTGGTGTCAATCTCAAGCTGGCTTTATTTCAAGAATGTTGGTAAACATGGGTAATTGGTAACATGAACAGAGCTCATGCAAAATTACTTTGTATAAAGTATTAAAAACTCCAACCGGATGGGTCACACGTGACTGCCGAAACACCTGGCTAATTTATGCATAGAAGGAGGAACCACGTGAGGTGTGGCTAAGCCCTGCAATCACATCCGATTGGATGAATCACCTGTGGGACGGACTGACCCCCAAGGGACAAAAACCCTCAGGAAGTCCACAGTAAGAGAAGAAGAAGAGAAGATATCATCACAACTGCGACCTACAACATCTTCCAAGCAGCTCGGGCTTCCGCCCTTGCGGGCGCTGCGCCACCGCTGCTGGCGTCATCCGCTCTTCAAGAACTCTCAACGAGACTTCGTGCCAGAACTCCAAAGTCCCGCAACGAAGGAAACCTCAGGAGAAGTTCCAGAGCGCAGCCATCGGTAACCAGGCAACCAACGCCTCACCGAAGGGCTTTCCTGACTGACGTCATCTCTACAACAGCACACCAACCAATCAGCAACGCCGTGATTCCCTTCGCTGGAGGCGAACCAACGGATGAGAACGAAACATAACGCAAGTAAACAAACAATGCTGCATACCTTGCTGAAGTTGGTGCTCGTTTCATAACTAAACCGTAAGATTAAACCCAAGACTCTGCTCTTGTGACTTTCGTTGATCTAGTAACCAGTACTAGAATAACTTCATTCATTTTCACTTGCCAAATTGTTTGTGTGTATGTGTGTGTGTGTGTGTGTGTGCACGTGCGTTCAAGTAGTGTAGTTTCATGTATCGTAGATTAGTCAAATAAATTCTCGTTTCTTTATAAAGTACTGTTGTCTTGGTCATGTGTTTTAAAGTCTAAACATTTGCCCAGATCGTGTTACCTTGCTCATAAATTGCTAAATACTAGATTTTGTGTTATAGCTGTTGGCCATGTGATAACCAGAACTAGTAAGATACACTAAATTGTGCTAAACGCTGGACGGGTAGTCAATATAGTGTACGTTATAAATTTTGATTCAATTAATCAAATTAAACCGAATCGTTAAAGATTCGATACAACTCTGACCCAGAGCTAAAAATTACTTGTTAATGATGACGGATGCGTTGGCATTGTGTTCACATTAAAATGTCTATATTTATTGGTGGATAATGCAACCGTCATTCGTTGTCTTGATTATGTAAACCCTACGTATTAATGATGAAGAATGCCGGAAACTATTCATGGTCATTATTATGTTAAAACTCTACCTATACACAGTATTATGGTGGAGAATGCCGGCAGCTTTTCATTGTCATTATAACGTTAAAACGCTACATATATTATGGTGGAGAATAAAAGCGGGCATTGTTTGGCTTAAAAATTCATAAAACCAAGACCGTCACTGTATCTCTTCTATTGTCCAGAAATAGATTAGAGGCGGAGAAACAGATTGTTGCGATACTGTATACGTCCTTGTCTCGCGGCACACCACTGAGTGAATGAATGAAATGCAACACGAACTTACTTTCGTGATTGGATGGTTCAAAACCACCTTTAGTATTGTACTTTAACAGCCACTATTTGTCCGACATTTAGTCATGGTTAATGGTTAAAGTAAACTTGTAAAGACGAAGAAATCTCTTTACATTTTAATACTATAAAGATCGCCTGTTGGAACGAAGAAATCTTCCTTCACCGCGATAAAGATTGATTGGAGCGATGTTCCTCCTATCATCTTTTAAAAGGCCTTCATAGCGAGCGCGAGATGCTTGTTCCATTTTCAAGCTCAGCTATATTTTTAAAGTAAACTGCAGCTTATAATATTAAACTTGTACTGTAAAGACGAAGAAATCTCTTTACATTTTAATACTATAAAGATCGCCTGTTGGAACGAAGAAATCTTCCTTCACCGCGATAAAGATTGATTGGAGCGATGTTCCTCCTATCATCTTTTAAAGGCCTTCATAGCGAGCGCGAGATGCTTGTTCCATTTTCAAGCTTAGCTATATGTTAAATTAAACTGCAGCTTATAATATTAAACTTGTACTGTAAAGACGAAGAAATCTCTTTACATTTTAATATTATCAAAATCGCCTGTTGGAACGAAGAAATCTTCCTTCACCGCGATAAAGATTGATTTGAGCGATGCTCCTCTTATCATCTTTTAAAGGCCTTATATTATCATAAAAACAGCGAAGAAACCCTGTTTTTATTTGTAAGTGTGTAGGCAGCGAAGAAACCCTGCCACGCATCTTTGTGCAGCTAATTTGCGCAAACCCTAAAGTCAAATTAGTGTGTAACAAACAGCGAAGAAACCCTGTTTGTAATTCTTAGTGTGTATGCAGCGAAGAAACCCTGCCACACACACCTTTGTGCAGCTAATTTGTCTCAATGGTGAATCTGCCTGTGCGATGTTCCACTTGCAAATTCACTCAAGTAAAATGTGCGGTTAAAAGCCACGTTTGTTTTTGTGTTTAATGTCGGTATGTTTGTCTGACAAAGGGCTGAGATACGCCGAGATCTCAGCAACATTGTTGTCTTAAATGTAGTAACAACTAAGTTGTGTGCCCCACTCTAACGAGTGGAGTCGAGGTCGTGCAGCTATAAAGAGCTAACTAGTGTTGTTCGGGTTGTTCATTGTTAAATGCGCTGCCATTGTCACTGATCACCCATAACTGTTGAACTAGCACGCTCGTTTAAGTGTACGTAACCATAGCGACGTAACGCATTCCGCCCGCGCTATCTAATACCAGTTGTAAACAAAGTCTAGCATGAGCTACGTCAGTTAGCAAACCTAGCGCGTTTACCAGGTAGCCTGTGTGCATGTAGCATCTGTGCTAGTAGCATTTAAGGCTAGCGGTTGGCACATAGCATCTTTCAGTTGTGAATGCACTGTTCAAAAGTTGTTAGTGACCTAACCTCGTTACACCCAACTTTAAATCACACCAGTGGGTCTTTTTCCTTTTTCTCTTCTGACCCCCTCTTTATTACTTTACCTATACGTAATGGATTAAGCAAAATTACTTTCATTGATTTTGATGACATCATGAAATGTTGATCATTGTCTAATTGTTTTAATCTAAAACTTAAATTCAATTTCATAAATTATTACAGATTCGGTGTTCATCGTACACTGTAACTGTAACTACTTATATGATTTTGATGATAAACATCTTTTAAAATTCATCATCGACTATCATTATTAGTTTGAAATTTTTTAAAATTAAGTAATAAATTAGAAGTCGTGTCTCTAATTTAATGATAGATGATCAATGGAGTTAATAACAAATTGCTCCTACCAATTCTAGTGCTAATTAATGCTCAATAATTAGCTATAATTCATAATTTGAAATTCAAATTTGAAAGTTCTCGCATTATCCACCAGGGCTTTTGTCACCCAGTTTTAACTAACTTGGTCAACCCTGTTAAGTGTCCTCACATTAGTAGGAAACCCCACACTTTCTTTTTCTCTTTAACTCAGTTTTTCTCCTGGTTTGACTACTACTGCTATTCTAGGATTGTACCTGTGAAAGTCACAAAAGCAGAGAACGGTAGAAACGTTACATATTGTTGAAGCGTAAATTCTTAAGTTCTAAGGCGCCCGACTCTCACCGTACCTTCCCTTTTCGTGCTGGGATCCTACCTAGCCAAGGTTAAAGCAGGTCAACTAGGAAACCGTCCATAAAATTTTGAAGACGTGTTTAAAAGTGTTTCAATCTGTGTATGGTTGTCAACCCTAATGCTGAGTTAACCAATACTGTCATTGTTATTGTTTCTTTCGCCTAGAGGAAATCTTAAATAACAATCACATACTGAGAAATCCCCATCTTGAAACCCCTTTACTTAGGAGCACCCTTCCAAATCAAACTTAATAAAAACAAAAGGGGGGAGGGAAAAACAAAATTTGGTATTGAACTTATTCTGCCACAGAAATGCGGTTTCTGTTTGTTTTTCCTCAGCTTAACATTAGCTCTAACCTTTCCTTACACAAAAAAGGAATCTCCTCTTATAGGAAAGTAGAAAATTACCATGACTTTTCTATCCCTTGCTCTGTGATTGATGTGATTAATGGATTTATCATTTCCAGGTGCCAAAATACCATTTCCAGGTCATCCCCTGGCTTAGGCATTTTGCTAGGCTGCAATGTTTGTTGGTCCCTGGTCAAGCTGTCTGCGCGTTACAGAGGTTTAAGGCTTCTGCCTAAGATCAGGCCATGCAAGTCAGGCTGTGACTTTGAGTGTGTGTGGGGGATGGGTGTGTTCTGACCCAGGTGGAATGGACACCTAATACAACAGCTTATTAAAATACATAGGAAGCACTGTGTCAATCCAGGCATTCTGTCTTGGGAACTGTTAGTCCTAGAGCTTAGCTTTTTTGTCATCAAGGGTAATGTTTAATCTCAATAGATATTAAGCTTTCTGTGTGTATTCCTAAAATTTTGGCTTTAGAAAAATACTCCAGAACAAACCAAAACAATCTAACCAATCAGCTCTATTCTTATTTTCTAGAAGTAAGGAGACCTCTCTATTATAACACAGGTAAGAGTGGTGTGTGCAAAAATGAAGGAGGATTGGTGAGAGATGAAAAAAGGTTTAATATTTTTTTCAAAATACTGTACTTTTCCCTCTACTCAGGACACCCATTCATTTTCAATCGGGCACGTATAGGGGGAAATTTAGGAGGACCCATGAATCACACTGATCACACACACCTTTATCTGGACTGATGTGTTCCAGCTGTGATGTCTCCTCACTCTGAGAAGTTACACACTGCACAGCGTCTGTTAAACGGAGGATCATTCGTTGCATTTTACCTTCACAAGAAATTGTTCAGATATTAATTTTAATGTTCAGTTGAGGTTCCTTGAAAATATTTTGACAGACAGAAAACAGCTGAGCATGATTTTAAACATGGTGTGTATCTCAGTTTTAGTTTCCCACCAGGTAATAAGAGGTCAGTATGAGCTGCACTACTGAGCTGTGGTGCTCCTCTCCAGCCCTGAGCTCCATCTCACACACTTTAAACTCAACTCACAGCTCAAATCCTCCACTAGAGACTCATTTCACAAACACGCTGCTGCTGTTTATCACCTTACATTAACTGTATGACGAGGGATAACCTGTTAATTAGACAGGTGTTACATTAAACAGTAATTAATGCCAACTACAGGAGACAATTTAATAGATTTAATCAGTTTTAACAGTTTACTGAACTTTAACTCACCCTGTTACAAGCGAATCCTAAACTGTCTCAGCATGTCCGCTAGCATAAGTCACTCTAACATTGCGATTACTTTTATAAATAACACTAAAACACAAAAACAAACTTTAAAACATGTACTGATATAAACACTTTCCTGAGCGCCCACAGCCAGAAGTGCGTTGGATAGGTGGGCGGGAACATCCGGAGCAGATGGGAAATGTAGCTCACTTCTAATTCCCACACGATGTAGTTCATTTTCTAACCCCCCCCCCCCCCCCCATCCACCCCATAAAAAAAAAATACTGGTTCAAGACTAAAGGGGGCGACGTGGAGCAAATGGTCACACAACTACACCTATCCAGAGGGTCACTTATGTGCCAAAGCTAAAAATTGGTGGGGCACTTATTTATACCCTCCTCAACACGTTACAATACTTTACCAGTGTGGGGACATTTCTTTGTCCCCATAACGGTTTCAGCACCCATACTGTTTGTGTGTAGCCATAGTGATGTCCCCACAATGCGATAATTACACACACACACACACACACACACAGTCTGTGAGACCACAGGAAGTTTAGACAGTGAAACACATCACTTCTTTGTCAGTCAGTCAGTCTTTACAGGACCATGATGGAGTTCCGTCCACTCTCTGTGATGCTCTGTGAGTAAATGTTCTCTTTGACTTATTGACAAAATGCCCCAACCTTCTTGATGTTACTATTTGTGTAGGCAAGTGTGTCTGCATTAGAATAAAAAATAATCTAATTTTCCTGCAAACTTTTTTGTTTGTTTGTTTGTTTTTTAACGTACATATTTAATGCAGATATATTTAATAGCTTCTCATAAACAATGTTGTCAGAAGACATGTTCTGTTGTCATGGAAAATCTTGCACTGTGTTTCAGATCAAATTACTGGTTTAAACAACGATTTCTATGTCATTACTACATTACATAGGGTTGTTATAATAATGCCATGGTGAATTCAGACATTAATCACAGTTAAGGGCAGTCAAGCAAAATATTCGAGTGTTAGGGATGTTTTTTATACATTAGAGTCAAAAACTTGAGCAAAACTTATGCAGAAAGAAGCAGAGGCCCTAAAATAGAGAAGTTATTTTTGTTAGGTTTTTTTTTTTTGGCTATTCAGCAGTGTGGTTTTAGCAGGAGGAGGTGTGAAATGATGTATGA
This sequence comes from Clarias gariepinus, assembly GCF_024256425.1. Taxonomy (NCBI): domain Eukaryota; kingdom Metazoa; phylum Chordata; class Actinopteri; order Siluriformes; family Clariidae; genus Clarias; species Clarias gariepinus. The sequence continues at coordinate 8,002,003 of NC_071100.1, read as the reverse complement.
GACTGATAACAGGCTTTAACTAAACAGAGTTTTACCTAAATATGGAAAACATATATACCTCATGTATAACTCAACATATGATTGGTCACTTTTACCATGAACCTCATTCCCCTCATGTCACATGTCTCCACCAGCAATGTGCTTGTGACTATAACACTTGCAGTGTGTAAACTCAAGGCGTAACTTGGCTGATGTTAACGATAATTAAGTTCAGTGTTAATTCACTGTTACTGAATGATGAAAGTTCAGAATTCATTCAATTGTGTATTAATTCTCAAGTTAGTTTATGCAATGTCATGCCATATTGAGAACAGAGCTGATATTACTGGATGATGAAGTACTTATATGTTGATCCGTTCAAACCGTTTACTAAAATTACTCCATGAGCTCAACGATGACTCATTCGGGAGCTTAAAAAGAGCCCAGAAAAACATCTAAATTAAATTCAGTTACGACTTGTCTAAATTAAAATCAGTGTTCATGATCCAACAATAAGAAAGAGAAAATAGGCAAAAATGGCAGCCGTGGGAGAGTTCAAAGGCAAAAGTCACTGCTGACCAAAACAAACCAAAGGCTCATTTCACATTTGCCAAAATCATTTTTATTACTTTTGGGCAAATATTATGTGGCAGGTTGAGACAAAAGTTTTTAAGGTGTGTGTCCTGTGTGTGTTAACACAACATCTCATAAAAAGGACATCATACCATCAGTAAAACATGGTGGTGGTAGTGTGATGGTCTGGGGCTGTTTGCCATAACTGATGAAACCATGAACTCCTGGTACTGTATATTTTGACAGCTTAATAAATGAAATCATTATGTTGTGTTTTCGGTCAAATCTGACTGATTTACAATTTTCCTCACTAACAACTGCAGTACATTTTATCAATATTTCATGAGGTTTACATTTAACACATAAAATAGATTAGAAATATTTACATAAAAATATGTGTTTTATGGAACTTATATACACTCATGGTGTTCTCAGTCAAAAATGACAGATCATTGGAAATAAATGGGTAACACTACAATTAGTGTAGAAAACAGAGTTTAAGGACTTAAAGGATCTTCTACCCCTTATTGACTACTATGGCAACCTGCACAGGAACCTATCGACAACATCATTTTTACCACACCTGTTGAAAAACAAACTTGCAACATTGTTTCAGTCATAGAACTTTCTTGCAGCCTGGTATACAAAATTTTTTTTCATGCCTTACTCACAGTTAAGTCTTTAACAGCTCGATGGCCAAGTGATAGACTGCATGTGTAGCTGTAGAATTATATTTGATGATGACAGTGATCAGGAGGAGAGAAGTCAGGTTGACAATGAGGAGGGTTGAACGGAGGAAGAGTCAGAGGTTGAGGATAATACAAAGTATAATTCGAGGAGGGAGACGTTGACATTGATGAGGCAGAAGACCCGGCTTAAGTTGTGGTCTCCTTTCATCCAAAAATGGAACCAAACCCTAACACTCACCTGATATTCCATATCCTGAGTAGAAGATATCACATCCTATTTTCAACTTTTCCGTACAGACTCCGTTGTAACCATTGACATACAATAAACTCTTGGTTTCCACCCGGATCTCAGCATGTCTGGTAGACATCTCATTTTGGATGGCTGCTCATCAGCTGAAGCTCAATCTCAGTAAAACCGAACTGTTGTTTATCCCTTGTGACTCATCTCCAGGTCAAGACCTTGTGATATCCCTGGACAACAACCAAATCACACCTTCAGCCACCGCCCGCAATCTTGGGGTAACCGTGGACAATCATTTGTCATTTTCCCCACACATCGCTAACCTTACTCGCTCTTGTCGATTTCTTCTTTACAATATCAGAAGAATTCGCCCATTTCTTTCTTCACAGGCTACTCAGGTGCTTGTTCAGTCCCTTGTTATTTCAAGACTTGACTACTGCAACTCACTCCTGGCAGGCCTGCCTCTGTCCACGATTCGTCCTCTGCAACTGATCCAGAATGCAGCAGCACGTCTCGTTTATAACCTTCCCAAGTTGTCCCACACCACACCACTCCTCCGCTCCCTGCACTGGCTTCCTGTAGCTGCCCGCATTAAATTCAAAACACTGATGATTGTCTACAAAGCTAAAAATGGCCCAGCACCCACTTACCTCTCTGCTCTAATCACACCACGCACTGCACCACGTTCCCTCCGATCCTCCAGCACTGCTCGCCTCATCCCACCAGACTTTGACTATCTTTAAACAACGACTTAAGACGCATCTGTTTCTCCAGTACTTGAATTAACCCCCCCCCAAAAAAAAAAACATCTTCCCAGTTGTGTTGGACTAATGGCACTTAGTTATTAACCTAGTTAACCCAGTGTAAGTATGTATCCGATGATGTAAACTTTAAAGCACTTTTTGTAAGTCGCTCTGGATAAGAGCGTCTGCCAAATGCCTAAATGTAAATGTAAATGTAAACATGACAAAGCTGTAGGAGAAAAGGGTTTATGGAAACACCTGGAAAGAGCTTGACTCGGTGAATATTGAAGCCTATGTGGATTTTTTTTATTTTGTGTCTACCCGGCCGGGCCTCTGCCTGTTCAGAACTCTGCAGGGAAGCAGGCTGTGGATCTGCTGACCAGGAACACAAGTTTTTTGTGCTACAGTTTAAAAAAGGGGACTTTGGTAATCAAAGCTACAAAGTTCTCTGTGATAAATAGTATAATAGGTTTCATCTTAGTATTTGTTATGGTCAGAATAATATCTATATAATGTTTTCCCCCTAAAAAAACAAACTAGTGGTATGAGCTCAGGTAAATGAGGTCTGCAGGACAAACAGCAAATACAAGTTCAAATTCTACATTTATTTGTCACATACACAGTCACACACAGTACAATATGCAATAAAATGCTTAAACGACTGCCCGTGACCTTAAAAATGAAATATTATTCTCACTCACTCATCTTCTATACCGCTTTATCCTGTATTCAGGGTCACGGGGAACTGGAGCCTATCCCAGGAGGCTTAGGACACGAGGCAGGGTACACCCTGGACAGGGTGCCAATCTATCGCAGGGCACACACATACACATACACTCACACAGTATGGGCAATTTGGGAATGCTAGTTCACCTAACCTGCATATCTTTGGACTGTGGGATAATTAAACAAATATATATCAAATAAAATTATACCAGTTTAAAATTAATTTGACCTGGATCATTTAAGTGTGACAAAATTTTTCATTAACTCCTTGATGTTATTTTATTTTTTTAATGAAAATGTCCTACACTTGGCCTTCTGAGGAATCAGTAGAACTTTGTTTGAGATCACATCAGTGCATCATTGTGTCTATAATGTGTAGTGTTTAATGATGTACTGAATCTTTTAGATGTATAAAGCACATCTTCTGTTTTTATTCCTATTCAGTGCTGATTTCACTTATACCACTGACACCTGCTCAAGGTGAGTGTACTGTACATTGTATGCTGTTTGTTTGTGCATATTTAATTTGAATTTGAGCAGAGAAGGTTGTGTTTTGTGCATTACCCTGCAGAGTTTCTGAGTTTGTTAATATTATCTCATATCTGTAAAGAGAATCAGCTACTTTAACTGAGTTATGTAAGAGAAAAGAAGTCAGGATGCTTCTGCAGATGTGACTTTATTTAATATTCACAGGATTAGAAACTAGAAACTGCCAAGCTTTAGTAGAAACACAAATAAAATGATAAACTCATTAGAACCATAAGCAATCTTTTTGGGAACACTTGGGCTTGTACGGGTATTGTATTCAACCTACAGTAAGTGGAAGCTGTATTAGGACAGGGCTTGTAATGATAGGGTCAAAATATTAAAGGTAAAAACAATGTAAGTGGTGCAATGTACGGGGGAACACTGTGATTTATTATTATTATTATTATTATTATTATTATTATTATTATTTCTTTCATAAAATTTGCCTTTGTGCTCTTGGTGAATTCTGAATATTCTGAATAATGACTTTATTGCAGTGGTGTTGTGAACATCATCGTGTAATTAGTTCAATATTAATTTTACATATTTGTATTTTTTTTCTGTATTTAGCATATTTAGTGTTTGATTCCTTATTCTGTATTCAGTGTGACATCAGAAATCAATGGCAAAATTATTATTGTATATAAATTAAATGTACAGATTTAAAGTATCGTTTTTTTGTATTTCCTGTGTAACAGTAAGACCTGCAGTACTGAGTGTATCTCCACAGAGCTGGCTGACTGAAGGAGACTCAGTGACTCTCAGCTGTGAGGTTACAAACTCCTCTACAAACTGGACATTCAGCTGGTACAGAGAGGTTCCCTACAGAGATGGCCTAATTCAATTAAAAAATAATCATAGCTATGTGGAGCTCCTCTCAGACAGCAGCAGAGGATCTGGAGGCATCTACACTCTCAGTCCTGCTGCTCTTAATCACACAGGAGTTTATAGGTGCAGAGGAAAGAGAAAAAAACAATTCTTTACAAAGTTCAGCAACCCACAGCCAGTATGGATCACTGGTGAGGAAAAATATCAACAGTGATGTGTTGGAGTATCAAATATAGGTGTACACTTGTGAAAATAAATGCAGCATTGATTTAAAATATGATGGAGGAATACACTCACCGGTTACCTCATTAGGTGGAACCCTTGCTTGTTAACACAAATATCTCATCAGCCAATCACATGGCAGTAACACATTTCGGCATGTAGACACGGTCAAGGTGATCTGCTAAAGAAAGGAGATTTAAGTGACTTGTTGGTGCCAGATGGGCTGGTCTGAGTATTTCTGAAATTGTTTGTCTACTGGTATTGTCATGGACAACCATCTCTAGGGTTTACAAAAAATGGTCTGAAAAAAAAAGAACATTTTAAGTAAGGGCAGCTATCTGGGCGAGAATGTGCTGTTGATGTCAAAGGTCAGAGGAGAATGGCCAGGTATACTGAACACACAACATTGAATAATTGAATATTGTTGCTGACCATGTCCATTCCTTTATGACCAGAGGATAATGTGGCATTTCACAAATATATAATCATATGAAACTGGCTTCTTGAACATCACAATGAGTTCACTGTACTCAAATGGCCTCCACACTCAAATGGCCTCCACAGTCACCGGATCTCAGTCCAATAGAGTGGCTTTGTGATGTGGTGGAAAGGGACAGTTGCATCATGGCCGTGTAGCCAACAAATCTGCAGTGACTGCATGATGCTATCATGTCAAAATGGACCAAAATGTCTGAGGAATGTTTCCACTACCTTATTGGATCTATGTAATTAAGAATTAAGACGGTTCTGTATGCAAAAGTGTGTCTAACCCAGTACTAGGTGTACCTAATGAATTGTCCTGTGCGTGTACAGCTGTGCCTAGATTTATTAAAAGATGTTACTCTTTTGAGTGAGGAATTTGTAAGGCAGTTCATTAGCCCTAAGCAATCCACAGCCACTAACTGATAAATAAAAATACAAACACTCATGAGTTTAAGTAGCAAATATTAATAAAGAAATGTGCAAATTAACACAAAACTAATTTGACATATAATGAAGAAATACAGTTACAATATAACCTGTAAAAATATTCCCTATAGTCCGTGATGGATGTTTAAGGAAGTTGAAAAGCCCTAAGCACTGGTAGAGGATTATTCTCATTCATATATAAATTTAAGTTGACCATAAAAACACAATCATAATAACACATCAATTATTATATATATATATTATTTATAAGTGAATTATATGCATAATTATAATGTTGTGTGTTTAAGGTGAATCTCCTCCAGTCTCTCTGATCATCAATCCCAACAGAACTCAACACTTTACTGGTGACTCTCTCTCACTGAGCTGTGAGGACCAGAGACACTCTACTGGATGGATATTGAGACGATACACACACAATAAAAAAGCGTCAAATTGTTCACAGTGGGGATCAGTTACAGGATCTACATGTAAAATCAGCTCCCTCTCCACATCACACACTGGAGTTTACTGGTGTGAGTCTGAATCTGGAGAAAACAGTAATCCTGTCAACATCACAGTGTATGGTGAGTCTTCATGTAGTGTGTTTATTGTTAAAGAAATACAGTATATTATTATTATTATTATTATTATTATTATTTATAATAATAATGATAATAATATATGTAGAGTTTCAAACAGGGAAAACTGTTTAACAAGAGACACTTAACTGGTTTATCTCATTAATGTTTTAAAAGTTATTAAGCCTCCGAGTGGCGCAGTGGTAAAGTGCTCGCCCTATCATCCGGAGATCGCTGGTTCGAACCCCGGGTGATGCTGTTTTCCTCTCACAGCCGGAGGCACAGAGAGAGCTGATTGGCCGAGCTCTCTCAGGGGGAAGAGATGAGAGGTACTTTGTGCTCCCACATTAATCACGGCTCTACAGCCAATCAGAGGCGTCTGTGAGCTCGCGCACCCGGAAGGAATGGCTAGCGCTTTCCTCCGAGTGTGTTACTCCGCCCCTAACGGTGCGTGATCGAGCAGTTCGAAAAGATGCGGTCGGCTCACATCACGTGGTTCGGAGGAAACACAGGATAGCTTTCGTCCTCCCGACTGAGTGGTGGTAGCCTTAATGTGGGAGCCCCCTAGTGACGGGGAGGAATTGGCCACGACTAGAATTGGACAGGACTAAATTTATAGAAAAAAAAAAAGTTATTAAAATCTGTAACTTAAATATTACCTGAAGACAGCAATAAAACGGCACAGTTAAATTCCTCTTATGAGCTGAGTCATCTACTGTAGAACATTTGAATGAGACTGTAATGTAGATTTGCACAATTCTAGTATTACACTCCTTAACTTAAGATTTTTTACCCAATTCAACCTTTAACATCACAAAACACAAGCATGCTAATAGGTTTCACAGTAAGAATTTTGTCTAAATACTGTTTAGTTTAAAATGATCCTGGAGCATCCTGTCCATCCTGTGAATGAGGGACATCCTCAGAAATACTAGAGTTTATATCACAACGCAAAGCCCTCAAACATCTAATCTGAGTTCTATAAAGATGAATCCATCCTCAAGGCCTGCAAGACAAGCATTGTTTAAAAGCATTTTTTTATAGTTTTATACTTGCAAACTCATATTTAGGATTTCATTTCAATTCCAAGTAAACTATATATTAGACATATTTATGATTGTTTACATGGCTAGACCTCAGGTATGTTAGTAAGGTCTACTCTTAGCCCTCTTTGAAAGGTTAGACACAGCTGTATTATGTAGATTATACTACAAATCAACAGTAGCTAAGCTTTTGCATAGTATTGTTATACCCTTTGGTAATGTGTGAGGAACTAAAACACCTCAATCTCATAACCATAATCATATGTAAAGTCATATTTAATGCTAAATTTAAATATTTCATAAAATAAGTTTATAGAGATAATGTGAATTAAGCACACGTTTCCTGTAGTGAAAAATACAATATATTTTATATATTTTTTTTAATTGCCTGTTTTCTAAAACTAATTTTAATTGTAATTTTCCATTTGAGGATTTTTTTCCTTCTTAACACCTACATTATTGTGTCTGTGGGGTCTATTGAGTCATACTAAAGTATAATAAAAGAAGACTGTTTTGGTTATTATATTATGACTTTATTGCAGTGGTGTTGTGAACATCATCGTGTAATTAGTTCAATATTAATTTTACATATTTGTATTTTTTTTCTGTATTTAGCATATTTAGTGTTTGATTCCTTATTCTGTATTCAGTGTGACATCAGAAATCAATGGCAAAATTATTATTGTATATAAATTAAATGTAAAGATTTAAAGTATAGTTTTGTATTTCCTGTGTAACAGAGAGACCAGAGGCAGTACTGAGTGTATCTCCACAGAGCTGGCTGACTGAAGGAGACTCAGTGACTCTAAACTGTGAGGTTACAAACTCCTCTACAAACTGGACATTCAGCTGGTACAGAGATGTTCCCTACAGAGATGGCCTAATTCAATTAAAAAATAATCATGGCTATGTGGATCTCCTCTCAGACAGCCGCAGAGGATCTGGAGGCAACTACACTCTCAGTCCTGCTGCTCTTAAACACACAGGAGTTTATAGGTGCAGAGGAGAGAGAGAACAATTATTTACAAAGTTCAGCAAACCACAGCCGGTATGGATCACTGGTGAGGAAAAATATCAACAGTGATGTGTTGGAGTATCAAATATAGGTGTACACTTGTGAAAATAAATGCAGCATTGATTTAAAATATGATGGAGGAATACACTCTCCAGCTATCTCATTAGGTGCAACAGTTAAATTGCTTGTTAACACAAATATCTAATCAGCCAATCACATGACAGTAACACATTTCGGCATGTAGACATGGTCAAGGTGATCTGCTAAAGAAAGGAGATTTGAGTGACTTTGAATATGGCCTGGTTGTGTTGTGGAAATTGATTGAAGACCCAGGCTTTGGTTTCAGAAGATCACGACCTTTATTTATCATGCAATAACGGCCGGGGGAGACTGCAGAATCGCAACACTGTCCCGTCGGCTCGCCACTTATATAGTCAACCAGGACAAAAGAATTCATTCTACATGCAATGATGTCATCCTAAACATCTGGGGTTCATCAAGCTTCCCCAGCCTAGGGGCCTCAATGTATATATCGGACTGCTTATGCAAGCAGAATCTCAGGCCTATACGTGCAGCTTCGCACACACATTTCTGAGTACTTTCCTATGGGCTACCATTTATTCCTTAAAAGGAAGTAAAGTTACATAAAATCAAATAAAATCAAATAAAATTTACTTCCATATCCCCCCCTCTGGGGCTTATAAGTCCCATATCACTGGTTATCTAGAGTGCAAATCCATGTGCTAGCCCCTCTTACACTAGCTAGTGATTAATTTAAATCACTGGACTTTTATCAATGACCAACTCATGTATTTGTACTCTAGCGAAGATCGAGCCAAACTTCTCCGCCCTCATTTGACTAGGACAGAGTAAAAGACTTGACCTCCTTTACCTTATACAGTACTTTCCATAACACAATAACATGACATGCATATATGAGTAATACAGTGATTTCCTAGGATTACATTAAGCTAAATAACTTGGATAACATATATATGGTTTAAACTGATCCATGCATAATACAGTACAATTTTAAAAGCAAGTATAATTCCAAACAGCTGTGTCCTAATATTTGGATCTTCAACCCAGATACTTTGCGCATCGTAGAGGGTCGCCTTTTGGGGAGAGGCCTGGCCAGTGCTTTCACCCAAGGCATGGCTCATCGTTAATCATCTTCTTCGTCCTCGTCCGAGGTGCCTGAATCTTCTTCTGATTCTTGTGAATCACAGTCAGGGTCATAAATGTCTCTGTCGTTGGTTAAGGGTATTTTTTCATCTTGCCATTTTAATACTTCCATTTGTTGAACTGTAGCTTTTATGACCAAAGATTTTAATATAGGAAGCACACAACAGAACAACAATCCTCCTATTAATATAGCAAATCCCAAGAACATACCAAATTTAGCAAACCATGCTCCCCAAGCTCCCAGTTTTAGATCTAACCAGTCCCATATTTTACTATCTCTCCCAGCATTATCAGTTACTTCCCGTCTCAGATTTTTTAGTTGGTTCATGGCTTTAGTAAAACTTCCCTCGGGTGCTGTGTTATTAGGAATATATGTACAACATTGATCACCAAACAGAATGCATACACCTCCTTTTTCAGCTAATAACCAATTTAATGCTTGTCTATTTTGCCAGGTCATTGTACTAGTAGCTACTAATTGTTCTCCTAAAGCAGCCAAAGCATCCTCGGTATAATTAATAAATCTCTGTTGATTGTAGTAAATATAGTTAATCCATTCAGCATTTTTATTAGGTGTTATCCATAAAAAAATAGACTCAAATCCAGATTTTACCTCATCTCTGGCTTTAAATTCATTAGGTATACCCCTGGGTTGGCCTACTGAATCTATGTACACGTTGGGATCTGCCTGATAAGCCCTTCTCATTCTATGATGGTCTTTTGAGTTACGCTGTACAGGCTGGTCTATATTCCAGCCCGCTATTGACATTTCTTGAAGCATCCGGATTCTAGCGCAGATTCCTCTCCAACTTTTTGGTAATGTTGCCCTCAATAATGTTCCTCCACAAAGCCAGAAAAAATCAGCTACTGGTATTGATTGGTCATCATAACGGAACTTTAAAGGAAACAATAATGTTTGATTCATGCAGCTATGTGTTATAGTTATATTACCCTGCACTGTGACTGTTGCATGAAGTGTAGTTTTCTTATGAACATCCATTCGTGCAAAAGAGCCAGTGTCCAGATGCCACATTATCATACAATTACCTTGAAATTCTCCCACACTGTTATTTCCCACTGTTTTATTGAAACATTCATACTCAAGGGTATAATCTATTTCATACTCAGAGGGGATTTCTATCTTTTTTTCCTCAATTCTTACATCTAGCTGCTGGCACCATTCCCCCCATTCAGGTGTATGGAAATTATTAAAGTAATCTGGACTACTCAATATTGCTAAACATTCAGCTGGACACAGAGGTCTTCGGAAGACATGTAGATGACAAAATTGTTGGGTAAATTTTGCACAATGTCTAAAGTCATATGGATTGGGTACCACTATAACCTTTTCTAATGGTGATGGAGTACAAACCAAACAACTAGTTATTTTATTTTCCTGGGCTGTGTAGGCAGCCCATTTATACCACTCATTACTTTGTGCCATGCTTAAGAGTTTTTCCTTTTTCCTGCCCATAGATTGATAACTAAGAACCTTTTGACCAACATTTACTTGCTGTAAGGTTAATTCTTGGGAAGTCTGGTTGGAACTTGGTAGAGGTGAGCTGACCACAGCTTGATTTAATACCTGGAAAATAATGATCATTAGGTAGGCTGCCCACTCTATTTTCCCCATTTTTCTTCTTTATTTCCTCCACCCCGTTACCCCGATTTCAAAACCCTATATTTTATCACTGTCGGGTGGTGGGTCTTCTTCTTCTTCTTCTGCACTCTTTCCCTTACTTACTTTAGGGATTCTTGTGCAATGGTTTAAGTGATACCAGGTGGTTTTGCCTTCCACTTGGACCGCTGTGGGGGTGGCTGCTACGACCTTGTATGGCCCCTCCCTTCTGGGTTCGTGCCACTTTCTCCTGAACACACGCAGATAGACCTGGTCTCCTGGAGTGATGGGACACGGCGCGTCTTTCTCTTCCTCCGGCTCCTTGCTTTTTTCCTGCACATAAATGGCTTTATGTATGGCAGTTAGTTTCTTTATATATGATCTGAGTTCCAGTTGTAATTGTTCTAGAGGTGGGCCTTTATAGGGCCCTCTACAGAATGGCACAGGCATGGGTCGACCCGTAAGCATTTCATGCGGGGTTAGATGGGTATTTCTGTTAATTTGCATGCGATAACTCATTAGTGCAAGAGGTAAAGCATCAACCCAGTTAAGTTTTGTACTAGCACAAATCTTGTTAAGTTTAGCTTTGAGTGTTCCATTTATTCTCTCTACCATACCTTGAGACTGCGGATGATAGACACACCCAAATCTTTGCTTTATTCTCAACTGTTGTAATACCTGCTTTACCGTTTTCTGAATGAACGCGGATCCGTTGTCTGAACTGATTTCTGACGGAATTCCAAACCTAGGTATCACCTCTCTTGTGAGGAATTTCACAACTGTTCCTGCCCCTTCATCAGCAGATGGCATTGCTTCTACCCATCTACTAAATCTGTCAATTACTACAAGCATGTATCTCTTGCCTCGAACACACTTTATCATGTCCACGTAATCCATAACCAAATGCTTAAAAGGTCCCTCTGGTACCGGTATATGGCCAATAGGTGTCGCTGTTCCTTTTCTAACGTTATGCTTAGCACATATTTCACATGAAGCTAGAAACTCATCAACCATAGCATGCAGATATGGAGACCAATATCCTTGTTGCTTGATTTTCCTCACAACCTCTCCTCTAGCACAATGATCAAATCCATGAGCATCTGAAATCAAAATGTTCAACAACGCTGTAGGAGCTATGATCAGACCTTCATGTGAACGCCAAATACTCTGTGCATCCTTCTGAGCTCCCCTCTGGAGCCACATAGAATGCTCATACGGTCCTGCTTGCTGTTGAATCCGAATAATATCCTCCAACTGAGGCTGCGGTTCTATAAGGACTATTGGCACTTGTACAGCTAGTTGACACTTAGATGCTTGCTTTGCTTCTAAGTCTGCTATGTTGTTACCCTTAGTGATATAATCATTTCCCTTTTTATGGGCCTGACATTTAATGATAGCCAATCTTTTTGGTAGCATCATAGCAGACATTAGCTTACTTATTTGCTCAGCATGCTGAATGGGAGTTCCATCGCTTCTTTTAAACCCTCTTTGTTTCCACACTGCTCCAAACAGATGACATACACCATGCGAATAGGCTGAATCTGTAAAAATATTTGCCACTAGTCCTTTGGCTAATTGGCAAGCAGCGGTGAGTGCTTTTAGCTCGGCTAACTGAGCCGAACATGGTTGTGAACAGTGCTGAGACAAAATAGATTTAAAACCTTCTCCATCCTTCATTACTACTGAATACCCAGTGTGACTTCCTACATGGTCTCTAAAGCTAGATCCATCAACGAAGTAAGTGACTTCTGCGTCAGCTATAGGTTTAGACTCAAGATCAGGCCGTAACCTGGTAAATGACAATGAATTCGCCACACAATCATGAGCTACTCCTTCAAAAGTTAAAGGAATCAATTCAGCTGGATTAACTGTGTCACACCTCTTTATAGTAATGTCAGGATATGTGAGCAGTGAAGAATATGCTAGAATGCGAGCTTGAGTAAGAACAAATTTCCCTTGTTCTATTAATTCTACCACCTTATGATGGGTGTAAATAGTTACTGGGTAACCCATAGTCAAAGTGGATGCTTTGTCATATGCATAATGTACTGCTGCAAGACCCTGTTGGTAGCAAGGCGGATAACCTTGTGCTACATTATCTAGCTTAGTGCTGTAATAAGCTAGGGGCTGTTTCCTCCTACCACTGCAGGTTTCCTGCATCAACACAGCTGAGGCATATCCATCAGCTCGGTTAGCCACATACAGATAGAACGGTTTGGTATAATCAGGTATACCTAAGGTAGGTGCTGTCTGCATTTCTTTTTTTATGGATTCGAAAGCTAACAATGCATCTGTGTTCCACTTTAAGGGAGCACTTAGATTTTGCACTCCTTCGTCTTTCATTATCTCCCTCAGTGGAGCTGTTTTTACTGCATACTCCTCAATCCAGTCAGCACTGAAACCTGTTAAGCCTAGGAAGGTCATCAACTGTTTAACTGTTTGTGGTAACGGTGCTTTACTTATGCCTTCTAACTGGGTAGGCGCTATGGCTATTGAACCATGAGAAATTTGCCGCCCTAAATATTCAACTTGGGGCTTGCAGTATTGCAACTTAGCTTTAGACACTTTATGACCTCCCTGTGCAAGCTTGTTGAGCACTTTAATGGAATCTCTATGGCATGCTTCTAAAGAGGATGAGCAGATTACGAGATCATCCATATATTGCAGCAGGTTACTCTCCATTATTAAATCTGATAAATCAGCTTTTAACACCTGATTAAAGATATTTGGTGAGTGTTTGAACCCTTGAGCCATCCTGCAATATGTATATTGTTTACCCGCATATGTAAACGCAAACAAATACCTACTCTCTTCCGCCACCGGAATACTGAAAAAAGCTGAACAAAGATCAATCACAGTAAAGTACTTGGCATCGGGAGGGACATTAGTCAGCAGTGTGTGTGGATTTGGAACATCAGCTGGGTAATCCTCAGTTATATTATTAATTGCACGCAAATCATGCACAAGACGCCATTTATTTGTACCTGGCTTGATTACCGGGAAAATTGGAGTATTACAACAACTCGTTGTCTCTTCTAGCACTGATGCTTTCACAAGGCCTTCAATAGTGTTTTTTATGCCAGCTTCTGCCTCAGGTCGCAAAGGATATTGTCTTATCCTGGGCAGTTTTATATTTGGTTTAAGTTGTACTTGAATTGGGCTGGCTGACTTAATTAGACCTACATCTGTATCATGCCGAGACCATAATTCAGGTGGGACGTGACTCTCCATGTCCCTATACAATTCTTCCTCGGCAGTATCAGTTACTTCAGAGGCTGATGTCATTTGGGGTTGTGAGTCGCTGCTAATTACCACTTCCTGAGGAGTACCAATCAAGTTATTACCACACAAGATTTTCATATAGTTTTTATCTACAGAATGAAAAATCAATGGATTTATGGTTGATTCCCACTGGACCTCTTTAGCTTTTTTCATCATTGGTCCTAAGTCCTTTGAGCTGTAGTTTTTTCCTACATACAATGTCACATGAGGAACAGAATCAGTTACATTAAACCACCGTTTTACAAAATCACACTCGTCTACACTGATAGCTGCTCCTTGCTGGCCTATGATGATGTACTGTGTGATTAACTCAACCTTGTTCTCTCTTGTCTCTTTCTGCCATGTCTGTTCTAAGTCAGTGTCTTTAGCTGGGTCATAAATCATTGTGCAGTGGAAAGCCGAACAAGGCAGTTGTGCTTCAGGAATTTGTGCTTTAATAAACTTTCCCCATTTATGGATTATTTGACTAACGTCTTTTTCCAGCTGTCCCACCCAATACACATTTGCTTGTGGCTCAAGCATTACCATTTGATTTTTAATACCTTTCATGTCAACATACACACCCTCTGGGGAACACAATATTTGCAGTCCTAATTTACATAAAGCATCTCTTCCTAATAAATTTACCGGTGTCTGACTTGAAACTAATACAGGTAGGGTCACACTTTTGTTGTTAGTTTGTAGACGGACTGGAGCGGTCATAGGAACTAACTGCTTTTTTCCCGAGAATCCTACTGTCTTGGCAAATTTTCCAGACATGGAGAGATGTGAGGCATGACTTAAGTTTAAGCATGTATAAACCGCTCCTGTATCAATTAACATGGGTGTACTTTTACCGTCTACCTCAATGTGTAACATGGGTTCTTGTTCTGCACTAGTTGTTAAAATAGGTAACTGATTCTCCCCTGTAGGATTCTCTGGGCACCCCTAATATCCCAGCTTTGGACCCCCCCATGGGTTTACTGGGCCTTGAACCTGATCTCGAGGAGGCTGTTGCCACCCCCCTCCCACCGCATTCCTTTGGGCTTGAGGCCATGGGTGGGAAAGGCAGTGTGATCGGTTGTGTCCAGCTTGTCCACACCCCCAACATACGCCTGGGGGAAAGCTAGACTGAGGGTTCCTTTGTCCTCTCTGTTGTTGATTGGCTCTCCACTCCCTCTGCCCTGGCTTTTGAGTGAAAACGTTAATGACAGGCGCAGGCATCTGGTTTGAGTTTGGAGAGAATGCGGCTGGTGCTGTCATCGCAGTAACTGCCGCTGGCTGGACTGTGGATGATGGATTGCTTGGGGCCCTCACAGACATTTGCTCTGCTTCCTCTGTTCTTAGAGTAGCTTGGACTTTTCTCTTGTTTTTCTTTGTTAGTTCTTCAAGCTGTAACTGAGCCAGTTTTCTTTGCAGTTCTTTTTCTTGAGCTCTCAACTTCTGCTCATTTTTCCTATACTGTTCAACAGCATGTGTGACGTGATCACAGAATTCTTTGTGTGATTTAGAAGTTAAGCCGACCACATCTTCCAGTTTACTTTTCACTGGGTGAGGCATGGCATTTACTATGGTTTGTCTGAACAGCGTAGACAATAATGCATCTCCTTCTGGATCACTTTCAGTCTCTTGCTTCCATCTCTTTAGCTGCTTCTGGATGTACAGAGTTGGATTCTCTGTTTCTTCCAACTCGTCCCCCTTTAAAGCTTTTGGGTCCACTCTAGTTGGATATTCAGTACGCAAAGCTTGCCACACAGAAGGACGATAAGCATCAAACACAGTTCCATCCATATGGTATGTATCTATGGCCTCGCTCAGGTCAGAAGCCTGGAGGATCTCCTCCAATTTCCCTCCGCCTAAAATCTTTGCCAACAGAGCTTTTATGTCCCCCACTGACAACAGCTTGCCTGAGGTCTCCTCTTCTAAGACCTTGATCCATTTCCCTGCACCCTCGTGAATGTTAGGGAGGCGGTTGACAAGCCCCTCGAGATCCTGAGTTGCCCATGGTACATATTGTCCCCGTGCACCTTTAATTAAGATTGGAAATTGTGGAGCCAGTTCCCTAAGTCTCCCCGTGTCCCTTCCCAGTTTCCAACTACTCATATTAACTGACAAATCCTCTTCACCCCCTTCCTCTCCACTGCACAAAGGCCCACGCCCAGTCCTTAATGTTGTATCTAACTGTATCTGACTTTTTACTGGTGTTTTAGCACTCCTGTCTGTTCTCTCTCCACTTGCTTGCACCTCTTCCCATTCTTCTAACTTATCTTCCTTCCCATACAACCTTTTCACTCTCTGTAGATCTGCCCTTACTTCCTTGTAACAATCTAATGGTGTGCTTTCTTCTCTATCAGTTTTCCTATCCTGCCTCTTTCTTGACTTCACACACGACTCTCTGTAGTCTCCGTCTAAATCTACATGACCTTCCATTTGCATCTCACCCGACACTTCCACCACGCCTTTAAGCATGGGGAACTGTCCTTCAGTCTGCACATAGGGGGGAGGGGTGACTAAAATGTCCCCTCCATTACTCTGGGCCTCACTTCCTGATTTTTTAGATTTTTTCCTAGCTTGCTTTTTCTGTTTTACTACTTCCTCCCCCTCCTTCTTAAACAACGCTAGGATCTCTCTCTCCTGCTGTCTTTTCGACTCTCTCTGTACACGCTTTTTCTCTCTTGATGCCGTTTTATAATTTCTGATCAAAACTTCCATCTCCGAACACAGTGTCACATCAAATGACCCTCCCTTTGGCCATTTAGTAAACAGATCTTTAGTCCGCTTTTGCCATTTATTAGAGACCTTAGTTATGAGATCTGCACACAAAGGATGTTTCAGCACTAATATCTCCTCTGGAGAGGCTGCCATTGTGCTTTATAACCTACTTCACCACAACTTAGTCGTAGTTAACTTGTGCCTATGCACTTATTTTAATGAATAAACTTTTACTTACAACAACATCCAATATTGTATACTGCCAGAAATATCCACCTTCCTTAACAAGCTTTAAAATGATAATCACTTCTTAATGTACAATATTGCCAAAATCACAGTATATTTTATACACAGTAACCGAGTAATGGCACAGTATTAATATAGGGTTCAAACACACTCACCACTTCAAACTTTTTATTTATTTATTTATTTATTTATTTATTTAGTCATAGGCTTAAGCATTCATACTTTATCCCTTTTTTCCTGGAAAATAGGGCTTATTCTTTACATACTTGTCCCCTTCACTAATTGGGGCTCATTAATACACTCACACGTGTCCCTTTTATTGAGTAATGTTTAACTATTTAACTCTTTATTTAGTTATTAAACTAATAAGGGCTCATACACACACACACACACGACTCCGGTCTGGCAACAAGCTGCCCCCCCTCTGAGGGTTGTACACACAATTCCCTCGGGAGGTCCAGGCCTGTTTACTCGACACGAAGCTTATGATTTCACTCAACCAGCCTCTCTCTCTCTCTCTCTCTCTCTCTCTCAGGCACACTCAGGCACACATAGAGCTCTCACACACTCAAACAGTAATAGACAGACACAACATCAATTAGACACAAACAATTGCAATTGCATTCAACTTAATGGCACAAAATAGTGCTCCACATAGAAAGTTATGACACAATGCTTATGATGTACACCCGTACATTCCACATAGGAAAAGATATCAATAAATGCCACAAAACCCCATACAATACAAATTTTAAGGTGGCTACAAAATGCTTACGACACCAAAGTGTTCCTCATACGAAAGGGTATTATTTTATTAATTGTTGCGTATCCTCACACAAACAATATTACTAATTAAGCGCAACTCCGTATTAACCTGCTTTCCCCTATTGCCATCCAATCAAGGCCCACTTGACAATAAGTACAAATTAATATCAAGACTATCTACCTTTTTATATTGCCCTCTTAGCAACTTAAATAGATACTCAAATGCGCTCTCTCATACCACCTGTTATTGCTGCCATCAATCAATGCCCTCTTGACAACAAAACAGACAAATGCAATGCTTATTTTATCAATTTACTATCAGTACAACAGTTAGTAAGCTGATGCATGCATTTCTTTCTGGAACCAAAGCCCATGTAGAGACTACTTAATTTGGAGAGGTCTTTATCAGGTGTCCTTACCACCACGGGTTATCCCAGCAAACAACACAAACTAAGTATATAAGCAAAAGTTGCTTACCTTTTTAGGTGGCCACCTGTTTGTGCTGCCCGCCAAGGATGCCCACGGTGATCAGCCACACCTTTGCCCCTTCACCACCCTGCTCGCAGCGCCAAGATGTTGTGGAAATTGATTGAAGACCCAGGCTTTGGTTTCAGAAGATCACGACCTTTATTTATCATGCAATAACGGCCGGGGGAGACTGCAGAATCGCAACACTGTCCCGTCGGCTCGCCACTTATATAGTCAACCAGGACAAAAGAATTCATTCTACATGCAATGATGTCATCCTAAACATCTGGGGTTCATCAAGCTTCCCCAGCCTAGGGGCCTCAATGTATATATCGGACTGCTTATGCAAGCAGAATCTCAGGCCTATACGTGCAGCTTCGCACACACATTTCTGAGTACTTTCCTATGGGCTACCATTTATTCCTTAAAAGGAAGTAAAGTTACATAAAATCAAATAAAATCAAATAAAATTTACTTCCATAGTTGTTGGTGCCAAATGGGCTGGTCTGAGTATTTTTGAAATTGTTTGTCTACTGGTATTGTTATGTACAACCATCTCTAGGGTTTACAGAAAAGGTCTGAAAAAAAAAGAAAATTTTAAGTGAGGTCAGCTATCTGGGCGAGAATGTGCTGTTGATGTCAAAGGTCAGAGGAGAATGGCCAGGTATGCTGAACACACAACATTGAATAATTGAATATTGTTGCTGACCAGGTGGCACGGTGGTGTAGTGGTTAGCACTGTCACCTTGCACCTCCAGGGTCTGGGTTCGATTCCCGGCCAGGCTTGGTTTCCATCTCTGTATGCATGGAGTTTGCATGTTCTCCCTGTGCTTACTCAGTGGGTTTCCTCTGGGTACTCTTGTTTCCTCCCACATTTACAAAGACATGTAGGTAAGGTTAATTAGCGTTCCCAAATTGCCCGTAGTGTGTGAGTGTGTCTAAATATTATGTGTGCCCTGTGAAGGATTGGCACCCTGTCCAGGGTGTACCCTGCCTCGTGCTCTTAGCCTCCTGGGATAGGCTACAGTTCCCCGTGACCCTGAATACAGGATAAAGCAGTATAGAAGATGAGTGAGTGTTGCTGACCATGTCCATTCCTTTATGACCAGAGGATAATGTGGCATTTCACAAATATATAATCATATGAAACTGGCTTCTTGAACATGACAATGAGTTCACTGTAATGGCCTCCACATTCAAATGGCCTCTATATTCACCTATATATTATTGGATCTCAGTCCAATAGAGTGGCTTTGTGATGTGGTGGAAAGGGACATTTGCATCATGGTTGTGTAGCCAACAAATCTGCAGTGACTGCATGATGCTATCATGTCAAAATGGACCAAAATGTCTGAGGAATGTTTCCACTACCTTATTGGATCTATGTAATTAAGAATTAAGACAGTTCTGTATGCAAAAGTGTGTCTAACCCAGTACTAGGTGTACCTAATGAATTGTCCTGTGAGTGTACAACTGTGCCTAGATTTATTAAAAGATGTTACTCTTTTGAGTGAGGAATTTGTAAGGCAGTTCATTAGCCCTAAGCAATCCACAGCCACTAACTGATAAATAAAAATACAAACACTCATGAGTTTAAGTAGCAAATATTAATAAAGAAATGTGCAAATTAACACACAACTGATTTGACATATAATGAAGAAATACAGTTACAATATAACCTGTAAAAATATTCCCTATAGTCCGTGATGGATGTTTAAGGAAGTTGAAAAGCCCTAAGCACTGGTAGAGGATTATTCTCATTAACATATAAATTTAAGTTGACCATAAAAACACAATCATAATAACACATCAATTATTATATATATATATTATTTATAAGTGAATTATATGCATAATTATAATGTTGTGTGTTTAAGGTGAATCTCCTCCAGTCTCTCTGATCATCAATCCCAACAGAACTCAACACTTTACTGGTGACTCTCTCTCACTGAGCTGTGAGGACCAGAGACACTCTACTGGATGGATATTGAGACGATACACACACAATAAAAAAGCGTCAAATTGTTCACAGTGGGGATCAGTTACAGGATCTACATGTAAAATCAGCTCCCTCTCCACATCACACACTGGAGTTTACTGGTGTGAGTCTGAATCTGGAGAAAACAGTAATCCTGTCAACATCACAGTGTATGGTGAGTCTTCATGTAGTGTGTTTATTGTTAAAGAAATACAGTATATTATTATTATTATTATTATTATTATTATTATTTATAATAATAATGATAATAATATATGTAGAGTTTCAAACAGGGAAAACTGTTTAACAAGAGACACTTAACTGGTTTATCTCATTAATGTTTTAAAAGTTATTAAGCCTCCGAGTGGCGCAGTGGTAAAGTGCTCGCCCTATCATCATCCAGAGATCGCTGGTTCGAACCCCGGAAGCTGCTGTTTTCCTCTCACAGCCGGAGGCACAGAGAGAGCTGATTGGCCGAGCTCTCTCAGGGGGAAGAGATGAGAGGTACTTTGTGCTCCCACATTAATCACTGCTCTACAGCCAATCAGAGGCGTCTGTGAGCTCGCGCACCCGGAAGGAACGGCTAGCGCTTTCCTCCGAGTGTGTTACTCCGCCCCTAACGGTGCGTGATCGAGCAGTTCGAAAAGATGCGGTCGGCTCACATCACGTGGTTCGGAGAAAACACAGGATAGCTTTCGTCCTCCCGACTGAGTGGTGGTAGCCTTAATGTGGGAGCCCCCTAGTGACGGGGAGGAATTGGCCACGACTAGAATTGGACAGGACTAAATTTATAGAAAAAAAAAAAAAGTTATTAAAATCTGTAACTTAAATATTACCTGAAGACAGCAATAAAACGGCACAGTTAAATTCCTCTTATGAGCTGAGTCATCTACTGTAGAACATTTGAATGAGACTGTAATGTAGATTTGCACAATTCTAGTATTACACTCCTTAACTTAAGATTTTTTACCCAATTCAACCTTTAACATCACAAAACACAAGCATGCTAATAGGTTTCACAGTAAGAATTTTGTCTAAATACTGTTTAGTTTAAAATGATCCTGGAGCATCCTGTCCATCCTGTGAATGAGGGACATCCTCAGAAATACTAGAGTTTATATCACAACGCAAAGCCCTCAAACATCTAATCTGAGTTCTATAAAGATGAATCCATCCTCAAGGCCTGCAAGACAAGCATTGTTTAAAAGCATTTTTTTATAGTTTTATACTTGCAAACTCATATTTAGGATTTCATTTCAATTCCAAGTAAACTATATATTAGACATATTTATGATTGTTTACATGGCTAGACCTCAGGTATGTTAGTAAGGTCTACTCTTAGCCCTCTTTGAAAGGTTAGACACAGCTGTATTATGTAGATTATACTACAAATCAACAGTAGCTAAGCTTATGCGTAGTATAATTATACCTTTTGGTAATGTGTGAGGAACTAACACACCTCAATTTCATAACCATAACCATATATAAAGTCATATTTAATGCTAAATTTAAATATTTTATAAAACAAGTTTATAGAGATAATGTGAATTAAGCACACGTTTCCTGTAGTGAAAAATACAATATATTTAATTTTTTTTAATTTTTTTTTATTGCCTGTTTTCTAAAACTAATTTTAATTGTAATTTTCCATTTGAGGATTTTTTCCTTCTTAACACCTACATTATTGTGTCTGTGGGGTCCACTGAGTCATACTAAAGTATAATAAAATAAGACTGTTTTGGTTATAATATTATGACTTCAATGCAGTGGTATTGTAAACATCATCTTGTAATTAGTTAGATATTAATTTTACATATTTGTATTTTTTTCTGTATTTAGCATATTTAGTGTTTGATTCCTTATTCTGTATTTAGTGTGACATCAGAAATCAATGGCAAAATTATTATTGTATATAAATTAAATGTAAAGATTTAAAGTATAGTTTTGTATTTGCTGTGTAACAGAGAAACCAGAGGCAGTACTGAGTGTATCTCCACAGAGCTGGCTGACTGAAGGAGACTCAGTGACTCTAAACTGTGAGGTTAAAGACTCCTCTACAAACTGGACATTCAGCTGGCACAGACATCTTACTTACAGAGATGGCCTACTTCAATTAAAAAATAATAATGGCTATGTGGAGCTCCTCTCAGACAGCAACAGAGGATCTGGAGGCAACTACACTCTCAGTCCTGCTGCTCTTAATCACACAGGAGTTTATAGGTGCAGAGGAAAGAGAAAAAAACAATTCTTTACAAAGTTCAGCAACCCACAGCCAGTATGGATCACTGGTGAGGAAAAATATCAACAGTGATGTGTTGGAGTATCAAATATAGGTGTACACTTGTGAAAATAAATGCAGCATTGATTTAAAATATGATGGAGGAATACACTCACCGGTTACCTCATTAGATGGAACCCTTGCTTGTTAACACAAATATCTCATCAGCCAATCACATGGCAGTAACACATTTCGGCATGTAGACACGGTCAAGATGATCTGCTAAAGAAAGGAGATTTAAGTGACTTGTTGGTGCCAGATGGGCTGGTCTGAGTATTTCTGAAATTGTTTGTCTACTGGTATTGTCATGGACAACCATCTCTAGGGTTTACAGAAAATGGTCTGAAAAAAAAAGAAGATTTTAAGTGAGGTTAGCTATCTGGGCGAGAATGTGCTGTTGATGTCAAAGGTCAAAGGAGAATGGCCAGGTATACTGAACACACAACATTGAATAATTGAATATTGTTGCTGACCATGTCCATTCCTTTATGACCAGAGGATAATGTGGCATTTCACAAATATATAATCATATGAAACTGGCTTCTTGAACATCACAATGAGTTCACTGTACTCAAATGGCCTCCACACTCAAATGGCCTCTACATTCACCAGATCTCAGTCCAATAGAGTGGCTTTGTGATGTGGTGGAAAGGGACATTTGCATCATGGTTGTGTAGCCAACAAATCTGCAGTGACTGCATGATGCTATCATGTCAAAATGGACCAAAATGTCTGAGGAATGTTTCCACTACCTTATTGGATCTATGTAATTAAGAATTAAGACAGTTCTGTATGCAAAAGTGTGTCTAACCCAGTACTAGGTGTACCTAATGAATTGTCCTGTGAGTGTACAACTGTGCCTAGATTTATTAAAAGATGTTACTCTTTTGAGTGAGGAATTTGTAAGGCAGTTCATTAGCCCTAAGCAATCCACAGCCACTGACTGATAAATAAAAATACAAACACTGATGAGCTGCAATAGCAAATATTAATAAACAAATGTGCAAAGTAACACAAAACTGATTTAAAATATAATAAAGGAATACAGTTACAATATAACCTGTAAAAATATTCCCTATAGTCCGTGATGGATGTGCAAGGAAGTTGAAAAGCCCTAAGCACTGGTAGAGGATTATTCTCATTCAAATATAAATTTAAATTGACCATAAAAACACAATCATAATAACACATCAATTATTATTATTATTATTATTATTATTATTATTATTATTATTGTATATGTTTATAAGTGAATTATACACATAATTATAATGTTGTATGTTTAAGGTGAATCTCCTCCAGTCTCTCTGATCATCAATCCCAACAGAACTCAACACTTTACTGGTGACTCTCTCTCACTGAGCTGTGAGGACCAGAGACACTCTACTGGATGGATAGTGAGACGATACATAGACAATAAAAAAGTGTCAGATTGTTCACAGTGGGGATCAGTTACAGGATCTACATGTAAAATCAGTTCCCTTAACACATCCTACACTGGAGTTTACTGGTGTGAGTCTAAATCTGGAGAAAACAGTAATCCTGTCAACATCACAGTGCATGGTGAGTCTTCATCTAGTGTGTTTATTGTTAAAGAAATACAGTATATTATTATTATTATTATTATTATTATTATTATATTTTAAGTTTCAAACAGGGAAAACTGTTTAACAAGAGACACTTAACTGTTTATCTCATTAATGTCTTAAATGTTATTAAAATCTGTAACTTTAATATTATCTGAAGACATCAATAAAACGGCAGAGTTGAATTCCTCTTATGAGGAAAAAAAAAATCTTAAAATCATCTACTGTAGAACATTTGAATGAGACTGTAATGTAGATTTGCACAATTCTAGTATTGCACTCCTTAACTTAAGATTTTTCACCCAATTCAACCTTTAACATCACAAAACACAAGCATGCTAATAGGTTTCACAGTAAGAATTTTGTCTAAATACTGTTTAGTTTAAAGTGATCCTGGAGTATCCTGTCCATCCTGTGAATGAGGGACATCCTCAGAAATACTAGAGTTTATATCACAACGCAAAGCCCTCAAACATCTAATCTGAGTTCTATAAAGATGAATCCGTCCTCAAGGCCTGCAAGACAAGCATTGTTTAAAAGCCTAAAATCTGCTTTCTTTCTATTCTTCATCTCAGATTCTGGAACCAGAACAGTAGGAGTGGCTGTGGGACTGAGTTTGGCCTTTTTCTTCATCATTTTATTAATCCTGATGCTGTGGTGCTTCAAAATAAAGAAAGGTCTGATAACTGATATATAGTTAACTAACTAACTAACTAACTAACTATCTAATGCTATTCATATAGTGCCATTGTCTTTCCTGGTTTGATTTTTATTTCTTTAATGTACTTAGTAGTATAGCATACAGTATTTATTTATTTATTTATTTATTTACTTTGTATTGAGAAGAAAATCAATCAGAGGTCAGCGCAGGAACAGAGAATCAGAGTCGGTCAGGAGTTGAAGACTTTGAGTCAGGATACACACCAGTTCAGGCTGGTCAGACACTATCTCAATCACATTTTATCCTGCATTAGAAAATTTGAGTATAGCTCATTAATCAAGTACAGGCATGGTTTGTTGATATTTAACAGACTGCCCTGTGTTCAGGTGAACCAGCAGCTGAAAGCAGTGATGTCACTTATGCACAGGTCACAAAGAAAACCAAGGCAAACAGGAACAATGGTAGTGTATTTTGGGGGGCAAGTGGGACAATCACTAATATATTATCTATTGCAGTGACATTCTCTGTCCTGAAAAGATGCCACATGATAAATGATAATGAAAGTGCTCTCATCATAAAAGTAATGAACTGTAGGTTGGTGATCAGTTTTGTTCTTTCTGCAGAGGATGATGCTGAGCCCAGTAGTGGTGATGTGACTTATACTGAACTTTCAATAAATCAGAAAAAGTCTATGGGAGATAAAGGTACAGAACATCATGATATAATGTGTTTTTTCTTTCCTTTGGATATTAATTGAAGATTTTTTTGTTAAAATTAGAAAACGCAAGTGTGGATGCTGATACTGTATACTCAGAGGTGAAGCTGAACACTGAGGTAAGACTGATGACAACAGATTGTTATGAATACACCAAACACCATAAAGTAACAAGTATGTACTTGGTAGAAGTTAGAAAGAGAACTACAAAACCATTGGATTTAATCCTTGTACATATATTCTGGTTGCTAGCTAGAGAAGTTTCCATCATCTGATTTTACTTGAGTATTTGACACAGGTGGCTATGAACATTGAATGTACGGACATCAACTACTTACTGATTTGTTGCCACAGAGGAAACAGAAAAATGTGCATCCAAAAACAATTGTTCCACTTGGAGAAGTTCTAAAAGCAAATGTCATATTGAATCATGTTTCAAATGTCAAATTTCAAGTTTCAAATTACAATTCAGACGTAGATTTCACTGTGTAATGAAGCTTTGTGTCACTGGTTAAAGGGGCTAGTGAACCACATGCTAGTCAGATGCGACCTTAAACAATAATTTCAGTATAATTATGTAATGATCCATGCTGCACATCTGGACCTAGTTTTCTGACCTGTATTTATTCAATTTCTTTTTTCCATTTCAGTGAGCAATATTCCTGTGTAAGCTGATGGAGCCATGGTTAAATGTTTGCAGAAAGTGGTGGTGGTTGGGGATGATATCTCTCCAATAATGCAGCACTGAAAAGAAATACCAGATACAGTACATTTGGCAGATGCTCTTATCCAGAGCGACTTACATTTTTATCTCATTACACATCTGAGCAGTTGAGGGTTAAAGGCCTTGCTCAAGGGCCCAACAGTGGCAACTTGGTGGTTGTGGGGTTTGAACCTGGGATCTTCTGAACCGTAGTCCAATGCCTTAACCACTGAGCTACCCCTGGCCCCAGATACATGCAGTGCCATGAAAGAGTATTTTTATTTTGCATTTTTGTCTTGATTGACATAATCAAACAAATTTAAATATTAGTTTAGTTAGTTTAGTTTAGTTTATTTATTTAGCACATTTACAAAACAACCATGGTTGACGAAAGTGCTTCACAATGCCAAAAAATAAGATCACACAAAATCAATACATAAAAAATTTTCAAAATGTCTCAAAAACTCAACTCAATAAAAAATTAAAGCCAAGGAATATTACGCAAAGATAACTAGAGTAAATAGCTTACAGTTTTTAAATAATTATTGCATTTATTAAGGGGAAAAAAAATATGTTCAGACCTACCTGGCCGCATGTGAAACAAGAACTGCCCCCTACTGTACGTCTAATAACTGGTTGTGCCACTTTTGGTGGAAAACAACTGCAATCAAGCTTTTGCAATGACTTTTTTCACATCTCCGTGGAGGAATTTTAGCCACTCTTCTTTGAAGAATTGTTTTCATTCAGCGACTCATTCGAGAGTTTTCAAGTATGATCGGCCTGTTTAAGGTATAATCTCAATCAGATTTAAGCCTGGACTCAACTAAGCCATTCCAAAAGCCTTTTTTTGGCAAGTTGTCCAGGTTCTGATAATGTAAAGCAGCCCCAGACCATCACTCTACCACCACCATGTTTGACTGTTAGTATGATGTTTTTTTTTTATGAATTGCTGTGTTAGTTTTGCTGTGTTTATACATGGTTTGCTGGAGTCCCAAAGCCTTAGAAATGCTTTGTTTCTCATCTATTTCTATAGAATTTCTTTAGATTGTGTTGATATTGTTTTAGATATTTTAGCATGCTTACTTTATCCAAAAATTTAAGTGGTTTCTTGATTTAACTGATCTGGCAGTAATCAGGGCTAAGTGTGGCAAGTCAAATTTAACTCAACTTTCCAAAAATTACAATTCATTCATGATTTGCAAGTTACTTTTTGACATAGGGTCAGGTGGATGTGGACAGTTTTTCCCTCAATCAATGAAGACACCATTTAAAAACAAAATTGTATATTTACTCGGATTATCTTTGTGTAATATAAAAATTTCTGAACCATTTAAGTGTGACAAATATGCAAAAAAAAATAAGGAAAAGAAAAAAACTTGTCCATGACACTGTAAAATGCATAAATGCTTGAATGAAGATGACGATTTTTTGCTAAAATTTTGCTTGCAAATACCTTTAGAATTCCTAGACTTGACTTTTTAAATACTTATTGTCCTGCTGTATCTGTAAGCAAATGTCCGCTCATCCTTAGCACCAGCAAATTCAGAGCACATTACTTGCATTTTTATCCAGTCTAAACTGTTTGCTAAATTTGATGTTAACTGCTATGATTTTTAAAGCTTATATCTTAACATTTCCTATGTTATTATATTCCCCATATAACTGAGATTCTTATCTTCGTTTTATATTAGTAAAAAGCCTACTATAATTATATAGCTACTATTTAAAGTATAGTTAATCTGTATATCACTGCATACTGCAATGTTATTTTATTTTTTTACAAAGGACATATTTTTATGCTTGTTGTTTTAGATTTGTGAGGTCAAGTTGTACATCATACATTGAAATGATAACATGTCACAAATTAAAATATTACTCATATATATTTGTTTTACTTTTATAATGCATGAATCAATGAAATAACCTTTTAACCAGTTACTTATATCACTTTTTTAATCATCTTTTAGTAAAAGTACATTGCACATCATAGTGCAATGCTTTTTTAGTGTAAAGCATCCAGGGCTTTTTGGAGGTCTTAACATAAAATCCCCTATTCTAAAATTGCCATAATGGTAGTGGTATTGCCCCTTCACATGCATGTGGCCAAGGTTCCAATTGTCTTTCTGGTGTGTCAAAAAAAAGCAATGGCACAGGTGCTTAGGCCCAATCATCATTGCTTGCAACAATGTTTTTTTTAATCATATTTTTGCATAATAATATACTGGTATTAAACCTTTAAAGGTATTTTTTTTTTCTAATTCTATTTCTAAAGCAGATGATTTGATTCTGCAGTATTGATCAGTATTGTTCAGGAGTTTGGCCAGCTGAATGTAGAGTAGTGCCCCTTTGCTCCTGTAGCCAAAATT
This sequence comes from Clarias gariepinus, assembly GCF_024256425.1. NCBI lineage: Eukaryota > Metazoa > Chordata > Actinopteri > Siluriformes > Clariidae > Clarias > Clarias gariepinus. Next base: position 7,973,387 of record NC_071100.1, on the reverse strand, counting down.
GATTCAATATTCTGGTGGGCAGGGACTGAAGCCCAGCAAATGTCCATCTGTACACAGCAAAATTCCCAATGTTAAATTATCACCCAAAGTGTTTACATATCACCATATATTATATATAGAAAATTTGCTTAGATGCTGTCAGCTCTTTAGCTTGAAATACAGGGTTTCGTCTCGTCCTGGACATCTCTGCACTCGAAACCATAATGCAAGTAGCCACTTCACCCTGGAGAAATTTCCATTGAGCCAAAGGGTTTGTGGCATATCATGAGCCAAGGATCTATCAAGTGTCTAGCCAAGGGTCTGTTTGCTCTTTTCTGTCATGCAGCATCACACTTGTTATTATTGTTTGCTTGTCACCAGATTGGCAGGTGTCTGTCTGTTACATTTGAACACCTTGCAAAGTGTTTGGCCATCCTGTATTGTTTGGTTTTTTATTTTGGAAAATGCTTGCAAAAATAAAACATTTACACACGGAAAAACCTATATAAACATATATGTTTTAATATAGGTTTTTAACATATGTGACATATAAAATTGGCCGTTTTCCTATATTATATGTACATATATGCGTACATACATATATACGTGCATATATGTACCTATATAGGTACATGTATTCACGTATATATGTACGCATATATGTATGCATTAATAAAATCTAGGTAAACATATAGGTGCATATATGCACACATATATACATGCATGCATGTACCTATGTGCATATATGCACCTATATGTTCACCTAGATATTAGTAAAATTATTAAAATCCATAGCTGCTAGACAACATAAATAAAAGCCCAAAATGTAGAAATAATTTTTTTTTATTTTTTTTTAAGAACAATCAAATAGTAAAAGAACAAAAATAAGACAAAAAAACTCAACAGGAAGAAAAAAATATATATATTTTGAGGACAGCTTCGTGAGCTTTGAATTGATAGATGTGCCTGTCTGCCCTCGGGTGGCTGCCGGCCACTTCTTCAATGTAGCATCTAGAGAAGACAAAAATAATAAGACAGTATAATAATAATAAATGATTATTTATTAAAACTTCAGATGACAACAATTAGTGCCACAAGGTTATTTGCTACACTATATGTTCTACAAAATAGAGGACTACACACCTTATAGCACAATACCCCAGAAATGTGGCTTTAAAGGAAAGGTAGGATTAAGAAGTGAGCAAGCGATGAATTAGTATATAGGTCCCAAGCAGATACAGTAACAATAATGGGCCTACTGTAGATCAGCCTCCGATGCCAAATAAACGCGACCAGCTGCTCCGCATCTGCTCTTTTTGGCTTTCCACCTTAAAGTAATATTTCAAAATTATTATTAAAGGGGGTAAAATGAAGGTGGAGAAAGCAAGAGTTTTTTTATATACACATCAGGTTTTCTTGAGGTCCAAGAAAATACAAAAATGCCAAGTAAAAAATCACCCCAGAGCCTTTTCAATCTGAAAAATAATTTCACATCACAATATTAATTTATTGGCAACTTTTAAAAACTTTTTCATGTTTCATACTGATTCTTGCTTAGCTTCCCAATAGTTAATAGGATTTTATGTATAAATGCAGATAAAGATATGAAACAGTGTTATAAGCTAACCAAAATGGAGCCAAATACATATTAGCAACCATAATCTAAAGCTATCCAAAACAAGGGGAAATACATTAGAACAATTATAAACATCTGTAAACTCCATAAGGCATTAGCTTAGCCTTATCGAAAATATCATGTTTGTACTACATACAGAAAGGCAGCATGTTAGCATGATTTACCTAAACTATGTAAATGGCATTGAAAGCCAATGTGTCACACAAGCTAACAAGAGCTAGCTGAAGTAAGGAAAATATTCACTAATATTAGTTTAATATTATCAGAATAAGAGTTATATAAGACTTAATAACTTACCCAGTGTGTCCTCTGTTAAATCTATTCTCTCTTTAAAATGCTCCTGTTCGTCGTCAGGGCCACACAGTCTTCTTCTGAGGTAAATGTAAACTCCTCCCACTTTCCAGAACATTCTGAAGAGTTTCCTTTGATGTGTAGTAGCGCGTGTCATCTTCCAAACGTGCAGAAAACTGAATCTGTGTGTAAACTCAAGCCTGTCTTTGTGTGTGTTTTTCATGCCGGTGTCCGGGGGCGGGGCCTAGTATGTAAATTAGCCGGACTGATTTCCGTGTGATTGGCGTGTGGGCGTGTCCTGCCTCGGGTCATTAGCAGATAATGCGACAGAAATTCTAAAATGTGTATAACTATAGTTAAATTCCATACCATGCCAATTACATGTGATACCAGTTTCATGTGTTCGCACATTTTATTTAGTTAGTTCTTAGTTATTGCCTTGATAATAGAAAATATGAGCGCATCATGTATGACAGTTGCCAAAGTGAGATATGAGCTAAAATGACCAGATCCTGCCATGAGCTATATAGGAGACATATCTTGTATGTACATATAGGGCTTATATGTGGATATAAAGAAGCAATACAGGAGACCTATATGGCCTGTATATGCACATATATGCACCTCAATTTTGGCTCTATGCAGCATATATATTGTCATATATATGCATATATACTGCATATAGACTTCATATATGCGCATATAAACCACATATAGGTTCTTAATGACTTTTCAGTATTTTACTTAAGAGTTTTATCCTGATAGCATTTGATCTGGTGGATGCCAGGAACAATGTAGGGTGAGGTGGACATACACCCTGGATAAAACACCAGTTAATCACAGCACATAGATTTGCCTGCACTTCCACCTTTGGTTATGACCAGTTATTAAGATTCAACCACTTTTAAGATGTTGGCTGCTGCCTTGACTTCTTCATTTTTAGTTCTGTTCTGCTGCTGATACTACCAGACTGTGACAGCCATGTTGGGTTCTGCATTTCAAATTCTGATTTGCCACTGTGGCTCCTGAAGATTGTTTTCTCTGCCACTATTCTGACCTGCTGCTCCAGCCACCAATCTGTGGGTGGCCCCCTTGGCCTACAAATGAGACTGGTGATTGTTGCCGTCATTTCATGCATATCTCTACACATCCTACTTTCTTCTCACTTTATTCCCCTTCCTTAATTCCACATTTCACGTTCATATATTTTTCCTTTATAATTAAATTAAAACACTTCCTTTTTGGTCAAGATCTCATCTTGTCTGTGTGTCTTTGTGTAAATATCATGTTTGATCCTTTTCACAAGTTAATTAAATATCAGTAATTTGATATGGTGGCATAGTGACATAGTGGTTAGCACTGCAGCCTTATGTATTTAATTCCTGCCTTGGGTCTGTGTGCATGAAACTTGCATGTTCTCTTCATGCTTGGTTTCCTCCAGGTACTCAGGTCCTTCCTCTTCCTCTCCAGTTCAAAGACATGCAGATTCGTTTAACTGCCATTCCCAAAATCTCTATAGTGTGTGTGTGTGTGTGTGTACACTACCGTTCAAAAGTTTGGGGTCACTTGCATATTTCTTTGTTTATGTTCAGTGATTTATTTTCTACATTCCACAACAAAACTGGGGATTTCAAATCTATAAAATAACACATATGAAATTAGGTAATTACGTAACAACAACAAAAACAACAGTTAGTTGTTATTTTAAGACACAGAGGTCAGCCTTTCTGAAATAGTTTTTGCAAGAACAGTATTGTCAAGTGCATTTGCAAAATCCGTCAAGCACCATAATGAAACTGTCTCTCATGAAGGCCATCCCAGGACGGCGAGACCAAAACCTACCTCTGCCTCAGACGAGAAGTTCATTTAGAGTTATCAGCTTGAAAAATAAGCAATTAGCAGCACCTCAGATTAGAGGCGTTATGAAGTCTTTACAGAGCAGAAGTAGCAGAAACATCTCACCATCAACTGTTCAAAGGAGATTAATGCATTTTTTGGACGCCTTCAGCATTCCTTTACAATGTAGAAAGAAATAAAAATCAGAAACCATCATGGAGTTAGAAAGTGTTCTATATATATGTAGAGTATAAAATATAAAGTGATATATATATATATATATATATATATATTTATTTATTTATTTATTTTTTCAATTACCTGGGCCCTTTTGATGGTTTTAACATGCTCAAAAACTAATAGAAATTACCACACAAATTGGAATCTGCTGCCATTAGGACGTCTGCGAGTCCCTGTTGCTCAGGGTTTTCACAGGATATTTTGCTCCATAGCTCATACACACTTGCATGTATACAATATCAAACTCAGAACGCTTTTAATTGAGCTGAACAATTGTCACTATGCATGTCATGGACTCAAATCAGCAGGAGGTCAGAGAGTTTGGGTCATTTGCAAAACCCCTACAACTTCACACAATACACATCCTGCATGCACACACACTACCAGGGGCAGACTGGGACCAAAAAGTGGCCCATATCTTCCTGGCCCACAGCAGCCCACCACATCCCATATCATAATACATTGGCTCATTAATGTGGAGATTTATTTTGAACACAACTTACAGTACTAGTATAAAAATATAACGCAATACAGAAATAAATGCTTTTTAAGCATATTATTTGAAGTATCACTAATTGGGTCATATTTGTAAAACAAAGGATAGAACATTAAGACAAAAAACATATAAAACAATATATTAGCTAGTCGGGGGGGGGGGGGGGGGGGGGTCATCTTGACTGGGTTTTTTTTTGACCCAGCATTTTTTAGGGTGTAGCTCCAACCATTATAAAGCAGAATCCAGCTAGAGCTGGTCGTTCTCTGGATGCCTCAGAAACCTCGCAGGGTTGGCCTTTTTTTACTGAAGCTAACACAATCTCCAGGTGCCTCAGAATGAGTAGAAAAATACAGAACAGATGGAAAGAATTAGCGTAGCCATTCAGGATAAATGTACTTGAGTATGAGGTCATGCGATGAATTATATATATATGCCAGATTAAAAAAAAATGTGTCTTGAGTTTACTTTTAAACTGTAATTACTAATTACAATTAATTACAATTAATAACAGCTAATTACCAATTACTTTAAAAAATAACTCACAGCAAAACCTATACAACAAAAACAAACATGTCTCATTAGTCTTGTACACAGGCAGGGCAGTGTCAAAGGACTGAGAACAGAGACAAGTTGGGTGCCGTGGTTTTGCTCATGTTTTATCTATTTTATGTTGTTATTATGTATTTTAAATTTGACAACAAAACAAGTTTCCCCATAAAACAAATAATAGAGCAGTGGGAACATGGGCTACCAGTTATTGGTTTATCAAAAATGTTTTTTTTTTTTTTTTTTTTGCCCATGTGATAAATTGATTTATTTATTTTTTTTACTTCTTAAAATGACCTAGGATCTGTCACTTTCAACACACGTTTCATTCCCTACATGTCACATGCTTCTCTCTAACAACATGCCTGTGACTGTAACACTGTAACACTGTACTGTGCTAAATGTATTGTTTAAATTCAAAACTATCTCAGAACAAATTAGTAATTTAAGCCAGAATGTGTGCCATAGTAACTGCTGGAGACAAAGTATGTGCAATAGACATGGTACAGTAGGTATGTTTTCATTATGTGTTTACACGCTATTTATTATCACATGCTTTTTTATTGATATATTAGCAGCAATTGTGCTCCATTAAATATGTGTAGTCCACTATACGGAACAAATAAACATGCAGGCACTGGTGGCTTAGATCAGAGAATAAATAAATAAATAAATAAATAAATAAATAAATAAAAACCTTGTGCATGTATGTCATCCTTCAATCTGGTGTTTAGCACCACTGTGACATTTTAAAATGATGGAAGGCTTGGTGAGTCTTCTACTTTTCAGCAGTGTACTGGGTTCAAGCACACTACACTACACTACACTACACACACACACACACACACACAATATATATATACTGGTTTAAATCCCTATGGGATTAAGCAACATGTGTTATCTGTTGGTTTCACCTTTTTCTGCAACATTCAACCATATCCCTGCTGCCACAGTAATGCTTTGGGTATTAACATAACAAATGTTTTAGTCATTGTTAAATTAATTCTACTATGGGAAAAGATAACAGGAAGTGTAGAGACTGATAATCGCACTACTTCTCTGACTGTCAGTCTGTCAGTCTGTCATTATAGAGACAGAATGGAGCTCAGTCCACTTCATGTTTTACTTTGTGAGTAAATCTTCCTTTTAACTTATTGACAAAATGCCATAGGACCTACTTTTCAATGTTTTGTTACCATTTATGTATGGAAATATATAGTTGGCATCTAAGAAAATACTCAATGTCTTGCATTTACTGTTTTGTACAATCGCTATGACAGTTTTTTTCAAAACCTTTCCTAAACTCTAAACACGGTTAACACAACGTCTTTGTAGGCTATACAATTAACACATTTCTTGTTGCTCTGATACAAAATGCATACAGTTAACACCAATTTAAAATGCTTGGACTTCTTTCACACACAAGCTCAACCAAGACCAAAACAATGTCATTTTACAGTCAAATTTACAAATGCTTTCAGACTGTATGTCAGAACAGATAACATCATCTTCTAAACATAACTTATATAGGCTAAAGTCAAAGTGAACAGCTGTTCATATTGTGAATTGAAAGACAAATATATTCTCTGTATTTTATTTAAATAAGAAACAGCTTATTGCAGTAATGCAAATATATAAATCACAGTTGATTCCCCTCTAGGAACCACACTCAGGTGTTGAGGTTTTTCCAATCACATGATCATATGTTCTAAAAGAGGACTCTTTAGGCTGATCTTGTCTGTAAAAAGAACAATATAGAGCGAAAGAAAGAAAGAAAGAAAGCCTGCACGAGGGAGAAGAAGACGAGTATTTTGTCCCTCTAAAGATTCAACGTCTACCTTTCTCAAGGGGCAGAGGAAAGCTCTTGAATGAAGAACAGGAACTTGCTATTGTCAACATGGTGATTGGTGACAATGAAATAAAACTGAAGGATATTCACCCCAGAGTTGTAGAGGTCAACCTTGTCTTTGGGAACATTGCAGCAATCAGCATACATCCACTATAAACCTGGAGTGCATTAGTACATACAGTAGATATACAGCACAGCACAACATTTACGTATACTGTGTGTAATTACTTTCAGAGAGTCATGGAATTGGAGGCCAATCAAGTGCCACATGAAATTATCTATGTTGACGAGGCTGGCTTCAACTTGGCGAAAAGGCGTCACCGTAGGAGAAACATAATAAAGCAAAAGGCCACAGTTACCGTGCCGGGCCAGAGAGGAGCTAACATCACCATATGCGCCGCAATCTCCAACAATGGTGCACTCCTGCATAAATGTCAGATTGGCCCCTACAACACAAACCATCTTCTGCTGTTTTTAGAAGACCTGCATGAAAGACTGGTGCCAGAGGTAGAAAGGGGACAGGTGGGAGACCCCTTGCCAATATATGTTTTCACATGGGACAATGTGGCATTCCACCATTCCTGTGCAGTCACAGCCTGGTTTGACATCCATCCAAGGATGATGTCCCATTTCCTTGCCCCTTACTTCCCTTTCCTCAACCCCATTGAGGAGTTCTTCTCAGCCTGGAGATGGAAGGTTTTTTGATCATTGTCCACATGACCAAAGGTGAATCCCAATTCTACCCCTTACCCCTACACTTAGCCCTACCCCTCCGTTTGGCGCGTTCACGTGAAGGGGTAGGGGTGTCTCATTTCTCTTTAGGTTGGAGGGGTAGGGGTAAGGGGAAGGGCCAGATAGCCCTCGAAACGAAGATTTTTCGGGACCTCACTTCAAACGAAGAGCTAACGAAATTTTCAAGATGGCCGCTCACTCGAGCAAGCAGACCCGTAAATTTAAAGATTTTTTGCCATTAATAAGGATTTTTATGACAAGTTTTGATTATATGTATATTAATTTTAGTCTTGTGTTTGTGTTTATGGTGATGTTTTGTAAAAAAACGTTTGCAAAAAAACCGCTAAAGTTTGCAAGCGGATAGCGCCGATTGCGCAATATTACAAAAATATATTTTTATGTCATATACACTTTACTACATGCTACAAACAAATATGAAAGTTCAGTAGCACGGCAGTTTGCCGAGCTTTTGATAACGCATTGTTTGTTTTGCTTACGGCCATACTGTATGTGTACATGTAAATGAACGGATACGTATGATGACGTATAACAGTGTTGTAGTGGTGTCTCATTTCTTAGGGGAAATATTTTAACCCTTCCCCTTTCCACTTCGTTTCAAGGGACAAGGGGAAGGGGCGAGGGGTAGGGGAAGGGGTAGGGGAAGGGGTAAGGGGTAGAATTGTGGATGCTGCATGCCAGGACATGACAGTTAATGTGGACAAATGCAAAAGACCGGGCAGAATAAAGATTACTTTTTGTTTTAATTATAATTCGGTGCCTTTACTGTTTGTATTAATTGCAGTAATGTCCTTTTGCAAATAAAGTCTGTACTGCAGCCGTGCTGTGTCTGTAGCTGCTCTGCGATTGTCATTCACTTTTTTGTATTGAATTTCTGCAGCAATAGAAATTCTGCAGTTACTTAACCCAACAAAACACAAATGTACAAAGGCTTCAAATATAAGGGCAGACCTGACACATAAAATAATGCAGTTTCTGTCATTTCAGCTGATCATAGTGTCTTTTTATGATTGACTAAATGTTCCTGTTGGAAGAGAACATGTGTTACTGTTTTGAATAATTATTTGATTTTAAAACATGTTTGCAGTGTCTAGCTAGACATAGTGTACTGTGGTAGTTTATTATTGTATTTTGAAAATCAGTTTTTGGGTTTAGTTTACAATGTTGGATTTTGAGCATGAAATTAACCGTTTTGCCAATTGTGTGTTTTAGGTGTGATGGTGGGTTAAGAGTTTGGGCAACTTGTTAAATGTTTTGAAAAAACTGTCATAGCGATTGTAAAAAACTGTAAATTTAATTTACTATTATGATCTGTATAGAGAATAAGTAAGTTTACTCTTATTCACACTAATACTAAAACAATGCAATATTAAATACTAATACTACTACTACTACTACCACTAATAATAATAATAATAATAATAATGTGTAATTACCAAGGACTTTAAAAAACCTACAGCAAAAAAAAAAAAAAAAACCCATGCGTCGCATTAGTCTTGTATACAGACAGGGCAGTGTCAAAGGGCTGAGAACAGAGACAAGTTGGCTGCTGTGGTTTTGCTTCTGTTCTATCTATTTAGCAATGTGGTTTAAGCAAAAGGGATGTGAAAGTGCTAAAGTTGGTAGACTGTATTCTAATGATCATTACTGTACGTGCATGTTATTCACAAGTTCTGACGCGTGTCTTTTGTTACACAGTTTCACTGACGACTTCAGACTTTCGTTGATTTCTTTGTCTCTTGTTTATTTTCAACATCAAAAACAACGGTGTTACAGTTTCTTGCATAAATCCACTGTAGTCACGACAAGTCACTTGCTGTGTTCTGTAGCTTCGATAGATTACAGTTACAACAACTTATTTTACTGTATTCCTTTTAGCTTACTGTCTCACAGGGCAAAGGCTTGTGTGCTCCACACCTTTCTGTATCCTTCCGTGTCTTAACAACAACTACAACTAACGTGCGTGATAGACATGCAGCTACATAACTGTGGGATGATGTCACAGAACAAATTATGAGTATGATACTTAATGCTTAATGCTTAACTAATAAACTGAAATAAGATAAACATAACAACAAATCACAAGAATGAAATATGGCCCTTACATTTCCAGCCCCTAATTGACAGGCAGGAAGACTGACAATTACACACATTTTTTTTTTCTTTTTTTTTTTTCTTTTTTTACAATTGGGCCACAACTTTTACTATTGGATTAAAATTTGAATTAACTTTCTTAACACTTTAAACATTTGTTAACGGTTTAACTTAAGGTATTCATATCGCTGCGTACCAAATGAAAGGAACATGACTACTTTATAAGGTAATTAACAGTCCATTTCACATATGAGGCACAGCTTATCGATGGGTCTTTTCAGGGTACTGGTTTTAGTTTTGACCAGCACAAGTCCTTTTTTATCAGGGAACACTTTCGTGATCCGTCCGACGACCCATGAATTTCTTGGAGAAGACTCATCAATTATTAGAACTACGTCTCCAATCGAGAGGTTTTTTCTCACCTGAGACCATTTTTGGCGCTCCTGAAGCAAGGGCAAGTATTCACGCACCCATCGCTTCCAGAATAGGTCGGCAAGGTACTGAATTTGCTTCCACTTGCGACGTGCGTGAATGTACTCTTTTTTTCAAAAGTCAGGTGGCAAGTTTGGCTGTTTTTTCATCAGCAGCAGGTGGTTAGGTGTCAGGGGTCCCAGGTCTGTGGGATTGTCTGTAGCGGTGGTAAGGGGACGGTCATTCATTATAGCTTCCACCTCGCACAGAAATGTGTGCAAGCTCTCATCGTTTAGTGTTTGTTCTTTTAGTACAGACCTCAAGATTTTTTTAACTGACCTTATCTGCCTTTCCCATATTCCACCGAAGTGAGACCCAGCAGGAGGATTAAATATACATTGTATCCCCTTTTGCATGAGGACGCCTTCAATTTTTGACTGATTCCACTGTTGGATAGCTTTACGCAGTTCAGTCTCAGCGCCTATGAAGTTTGTTCCATTATCACTTCTCATAACTGACACCTGGCCTCTTCTGCACATGAAGCGTCGAATAGCATTTAAGCAGAAGTCTGTATCTAATGACTGCGCGACTTCAATGTGCACGGCTCTTGTTGTCAGACAAGTAAACAATACGCCATATCTTTTAACATTACTTCTACCCCGTTTGACCTCGAAGGGTCCAAAATAGTCTACCCCTACGTTAGTGAACGGCGGGTGATCCGGTGTTATTCTATCACGTGGCAGTTCTGACATTTTTTGTTCACTATTCTTTACTCTGATCTTTCTGCATGTCACACAAGACCTTGTGATATCCATGGACAACAACCAAATCACTCCCTCAACCACTGCCCGCAATCTTGGGGTAACCGTGGACAATCATCTGTCATTTTCCCCACACATCGCTAACCTTACTCGCTCTTGTCGATTTCTTCTTTACAATATCAGAAGAATTCGCCCATTTCTTTCTTCACAGGCTACTCAGGTGCTTGTTCAGTCCCTCGTTATTTCAAGACTGGACTACTGCAACTCGCTCCTGGCAGGCCTGCCTTTGTCCACGATTCGTCCTCTGCAACTGATCCAGAATGCAGCAGCACGACTCGTTTTTAACCTTCCCAAGTTTTCCCACACCACCCCACTCCTCCGCTCCCTGCACTGGCTTCCTGTAGCTGCCCGCATCAAATTCAAAACACTGATGCTTGCCTACAAGGCTAAAAATGGCCCAGCACCCACTTACCTCTCTGCGCTAATTACACCACGAACTGCACCACGTTCCCTCCGATCCTCCAGCACTGCTCGCCTCATCCCACCATCTCTCAGGGATCGAGGGCGGCATTCATCCAGGCTCTTTTCTGTTCTGGCACCTAGGTGGTGGAATGAACTTCCTCTAGATGTCCGTACATCAGAGACTTTGACTATCTTTAAACGACGACTCAAGACGCATCCCCCCCCCCCCAAAAAAAAAAAAAAAAAAAAAAAAACTCAGATGTGTTGGACTAATGGTACTTAGTTATTAACCTAGTTAACCCAGTGTAAGTATGTATCCAATGTTGTAAACATTAAAGCACTTTTTGTAAGTCGCTCTGGATAAGAGCGTCTGCCAAATGCCTAAATGTAAATGTAAATGTAAACTGGACAGAAACTTCCTCACAAGGGAAGTTGCTGTCGGAATCCAGTATTTCTGCCGCAATTTTGAAAGCATATAATTCCTTCCACAATGTCCGACCTGTTCGTGAGTGTTTCTTAAGATTCACCCACCGTTCACTAACGTAGGGGTAGACTATCAAAAGCTTGCTCCACCGCAGAAATGAAGATAAGTGATTTAAGAGTGTGAACGTGGAGTGAAGAGCCCGCGTGCGATTCAAAAACGCGCATCGACTGCCAACGAGCAACCGAAGCCGAAAGCGAGAAGAGGACTTGCCTGCCTTAAACTTTACCATGTCACACGGCGAGGACAACGTCGCTATCGCCGAATCTGAGCAGGTGATGGTGCTCGACGAAAACGATTCTCCAGACAAGCTTTTGACTTTACATGTACATGCATGTTATTCACAAGTTCTGACGCATGTCTTTTGTTACACAGTTTCACTGACGACTTTAGACTTTCGTTGATTTCTTTGTCTCTTGTTTATTTTCAACATCAAAAACAACGGTGTTACAGTTTCTTGCATAAATCCACTGTAGTCACGACAAGTCGCTTGCTGTGTTCTGTAGCTTCGATAGATTACAGTAACTACAACTTATTTTACTGTATTCCGTTTAGCTTACTGTCTCACGGTCAAAAGCTTGTGTGCTCCACACCTTTCTGTATCCTTCCGTGTCTTAACAACAACTAACAACTAACGTGCGTGATAAACATGAAACTGCATAACTGTGGGGGAGATGTCACAGAACAACTCATGAAATGATGTCACAATACAAATTATAAGTATGATACTTAATGCTTAATGCTTAACTAATAAACTGAAATAAGATAAACATAACAACAAATCACAAGAATGAAATATGGCCCTTACAATTACTATACTGAAAAATAAAAATACTGTGCTAAATGATGTTTAAATTCAAAAGTCAAATATTTCAGCACACTATTAATTTAAGCTAGATTGTGTGCTATAGTGACTACTGGGGACAAAATGTGTGCAATAGATGTAGTAGGTGTGTATTCATTATGGACACTATTTATTAGCACATGTTTTTTTTTAATATTAGAAGTAATTTAGCTTCATGAAATATTTGTAGTCCACCATACAGTACATGCAGAATGTTCTTCCTCGAAAGGAAGTGCATATATCAAAAGTAGATTATCTCCATAAAGGTTTATACTTCAATTTAATCAAATGTTTACAATCACAAGAACAAAAGAATGAATTGTATACTAGCACATTTCGAATTTAACAGCATAACAAGTTTCCCCAAGAAACAAATAACAGGGCAATGGGAGCTTGGGCAATTTTTTTATTTTAATTTTTTTTTTATTTGCTCATGTGAGAATTTTTTTTATGAAGATTTATGTTTTTTTTTTTTTTTATTAACATGACCTATGATCTGTCACTTTCAACACAAAATTCATTCCCTACATGTCACATACTTCTCTCTAACAACATGCTTGTAACTGTAACACTCATGCAGTAGGTTGCAAGCTCGAGCATTAAGTTGGCTGCGAAAGACAGTTCAGTGTTAATTAACTGTCAATGAATGGAAAGTATTCAATATTTATTAATTTACAAACAAATTCTTAGATATGTTTATGCCATGTCTATATCTGATCTCACGGCAATGAGGAGGGGGGGGGGGGGCATCAAATTATAAACAAAGAAACAATACACACATTACCATTTTAATGAAACATTTATTTGCCAAATTTGACAAGACATAAACTCTAAACTTAAACTGGTTTACTTTGCAAATGACACGTAACAAGATCATGAACAGAGAGCTGGATTTATCTTATTAGTAAACAGTTTCAGAAACAATACTTCTGCCACAAGTATTATACAGTTAACATGTGGAAAGGAGACTTTTGTATTAGAATCTAATGAGTCACATTTTACATCTGAAAGATTGCACACCTTCAGCTTCCTGCAAACTGTGGGATCCATACAAATGTGTGTGCAGACCTTCTCAGGTCTTAATGAAGCAATGACAGTCTAAAGGAAGACAGGACACATACAGTATGTTTGATCAACAGTATCATGCTTTACTTGATAAGGATCAAAATTCCTTTTTTCTTTGTTACTATAAAGTCTACCAGACTGGTAAAATAGTACTTCTGTTCAAATACATACTTTTTGGACTAATATACATCACACTGATCTATAAGTGGTGTTCAAGTCAAAGCAGTACTTGTGATGAAACGAAGATGTACTGACGACTGCTTTGATCACCAAAGGCATTTTGCTCTTGCAGAACCATGCACAACCTCATATATAGAGAAAAAAATAGAGAGAGAAATAAAGGGAGCTTTTACTCTAAGTGTGTTCTGTTATTCTGCACAAAGGTCCTGCTTTGACTTGAGTGTCCCTTGTACTGTACATTTCTTTGTCCCTTGTATAAAAAATGATACCCAACTTTATTTATGCATTACTATCAACTTTATCAATTTTTTACTTTAGTTAATGGAAAATCTCGTATATTCGAATGGAAAACTTGGTGAAGTAAATTAAATCATGGTTTGAAATATTTAACCTTACCTATAATTCAAACCATGTTTTAATTTATTTCACCAAGGGTAAAGTAAAGTAAAGATTATAACACCCTTGATGAGAAAAAGGTACTGAATCTAGATAAACTACATTATCTCTCTCAAGGATAGAAAGCACAAGAGGCGTTGAAGTTAAAACCTCTACTGCGTCAGCTGGTCAGTCATAAGGGGTCAAAGATGCAGATGGTTTATACTTGTACTTTCATAAAGGAAGTCATGGTTGTGACTAAATATCTGGCTGCTGAAGTCAGACTCCACAGTCTGTATTGAAACAGAAATGAAGTAACAAAACCATTTTACTGCTAAATGCACATAACTGACAATCAAAATCATGAAGTAAAACTAAAAACACCACCTGATCTTCGCTCCTAGTGCCACGTTTTTGTGGAGTTAAACAAAGAAAACAGGAACATAAAAAATATTACTAGGATAGAAATTACTTTTTCTATCCAATTACAGTGAAACCTCGGATTACGAGCATAATTCATTCCAGAAGTGTAAAAAATAGTGTAAAAAATAATTAATAAAGCAAATTAACCTGCCCTTTACCTTTTAAAAAAGTAAAAATAAATTCCGACAGATAAGTGTTTCCGTTTATGCGTGCAGGCGCTGTGTGTGTGTGGGTGTGTGTGCATGCGTGTGTGTAATGTGTGTGCACATTAACGGAGAGACTCTGAAAAATTAGCAAGGAGCATCGCTAGTTACACTCACGTAAGTGCATACTAACGGAATCACTGCTGTAAAGTAAAAAAAAAACGAACCTGCACTTTATCTTTGAAAAGAATCGCGACAGAGCAGAGCGGTGTTTCTGTGTAAGGCAGAGAGTGTGCGTCCATGTGTGTGTGTGTGTTGGTATGAGTAAATGAGCATGGTGTCAAATTACGCGCGTGCACACTGTCATTGGGTTTACCATTCACGCTACACAGGGCTAACTGCTTCAGTTAACTGCAGTGTCCAAGCAGCTGTAAGGGTCCTCCACTAGAGGTCACTGTTTTTATTTTGTAGTTTTTGTTGGCCGACTCAGTTTCCCAGCAGGCACCTCGGTCAGGTGATGCAGTGAAATTTTCTGATTTTCTTTTCTTGTTCTCTTTAAGTGCTGATTTTGCTTATACCAGTAACACTTTCCCAAGGTAATTATAAACAATTATATTAATTTGTTTATTTTTATTGTTTTTTATGTAAACATGTCTGATTTGAATTCTAAAATGTTGCTTTGTACAATATCAAGCAGAGTTTTTCAATTTGTTTTGGTTACTGTTTAATGGCTGTAAAAACTGAATATAATTTTCATTTTTTGGTTAATTTAACATGTGAAGTGAATCATTAATTTGATTGGAAATTAAGCATAGTGAACAATGTGGGGGATTCAGTTCTTGTCTCCAGTGTGCATCTGTTGATATCTTGTACTATACTACAAAAAAAAAGTGTCTCTGTGTAATTGGAAACATTGTATTATTATTATTATTATTATTATTATTATTATTATTATATTTTAATAGTGAATCCTAAAGCTGTGGTGTCCATAAAACCTGATAAACATGTGTTCACTTGTGAGAGAGTTACTCTACGATGTGATGTAAATGAGGGAGGAGACACTGAGTGGACATACAGCTGGTACAGAAATAAAGACAAAATCCATGCGGAGGGAGATAGATTCAGTGCAGGCAGCACAAAGCGGGAAGTCAGTATTATATGTATAATAAAGGCTGACAGTGGTGACTACACCTGCAGAGGACAAAGTGGCTTTCAGAGCTCAGAGGTCAGTGATGCTGTTACACTGAGTGTATCAGGTGAGTCTGTGGCAACATCTGAATTTTACATTTTTACACTTACAATATAAATGTGCTGATAAAACTGTATAATTCATTAGATGCTGATATGAGGTCTTTCGAAAGAGTAAAGATTTTAAAACATTAAAAAAATTAATGAATGATAAATTCGTAATTATCCTGGCTCTAAAATATGTTGAGTCATATTTATGTTGTACAGGCATGTTATTCCACAAAAGCTGACGCGTATCTTTCTTATTGAACTGGTTTACTCATGACTCGGACGTCCATGAATTCTTTGTCTCTTCGTTTATTTTTTAACGTCAAACGTTCAACACTTTTTACAGTTTTCTTGCATAAATCCACTATGGTTACAACAACTTATTTGCTGTATCTTATTACGTTTTTTTGATTACGGTCAAAAAGCTTGTGTTCCCCACAACTTCTGTTTCCTAAAAACTTCTACCATGCGTAATAGACATGCAACTACGCAATTATGGAATGACGTCACAGAACAACTTACGATTATCATAAATGAATGCTTAACTAATAAACTCTAAATAAACACAACAACAGAATGCTAAAAAATGAAATATGTCATATGTCATTAAGAAGACGTTTTATAAAATATTTTATTTACATTTACATTTACTGTAGGCATCTGGCAGACACTCTTATCCAGAGCAACTTTCAAAAAGTGCTTTAAAGTTTCTGTCACTAGATAAATACTTACACTGGGTTACTAGGTTACTAACTAAGTGCCATCAGTAAAACAGTTAGAAACAGATTTTTTTGTTGTTTGTTTGCTTATTTATTTATTTATTTATTTTTGTTTTGTTCTGGGCATTATTGAAAAAACATACATCTTAAGTCGTCGTTTAAAGTTTAGTTGTAAATATAATTTTCCTATAGGTTATGCATTTCAGACATGAACCTAATGTAAATACTTTGTATTATTAAGTTACATTTATATTTAATAACTAGTTGTGCCTGTGACTTTGTTTATGTGGAATACCTCAAAAAAGTTTACCTCAAAAAACTAAACAAAATAGGTTATGAAAATATGTATGTGTAAGCCAAGTCAAGTTATAAGTAGGTACAACAAAACTTTTCACAAATATCTTTAATGTAAATACAGGTCAACTTTACAGTTTTATTATGTATAGATTGTAATTGTGGTTTTGTCTTTGGGTGGCGTGACATTTTGATTGTGATTGTGTAAATATATTTACTTAAATGATGTATTTCTTGTGCAACAGAAACACCACAGGCAGTACTGAGTGTATCTCCACAAAGCTGGGTGACTGAAGGAGACCCAGTGACTCTAAACTGTGAGGTTACAGACTCCTCTACAGGCTGGACATTCAGCTGGTACAGAGATGTTCCCTACAGTGACAATAATGGACAAGTCAGGTATAGGGCTGTGCCTCTTCCAGACAGCAGATCTGAAGGCAATTACAGTCTCGGTCCTGCTGCTATTAAACATACAGGAGTTTACTTATGCAGAGGAGAGAGAAAAGATCGAGCCCTTAAGACATTTTACAGCGATCTACAGCCACTGTGGATAACTGGTGAGAAGCAAAACATAACTGGTGTCTAAATGTGTATGTTATTTTTTAAACAACAAAGTACAGTGGTACTTTATAGTGTGTATCTAACCATTTGTGTCACTGTTAAGGGTGTCACACAAGAAACTGAAAGGAAATATTTAAAGCCTAAAGTAAATGGAAAAGACCTTTCTCTTCAAACTTTGCTTTCTAACTGTTTCAGGCAACACCGTTCTCCAATAAAGTGTTAGCTCTTCATTTTTTTCCTGCCATGTTTCAGGATGCTGAACATCTAACATCCCCCCTGTTTAACCAAGCCACCGAGACTTTTGCCCCTTTCGGAGAAACTGGCAGTGTGGAAGCTACTGCAAAGTATATCTCCTTGGGTACTAAGCACTATAGAGAGAAGCTACAGGATTCAGTTCTTGCATCACCCTCCACGTGGTCTCCACTTTCCCATAGAACATGTTCCCCTACCAGATAGAGTCAGGCTACTACAGTCGGTATTTCTTGGTTTCCAAGAGGAACGGGGGGCTGCGTCCAATTTTTAGATTTTCTTAGAGGTTCCTGAGGTTCGCTTTTGGGGGCGAAGCTTACCAGTATAGGGTTCTTCCATTTAGCTCTCTCACCCACACGACTGGCTGGCCCAGTCTCAGTAGCTAGCGCTCCAACATCAGGATGTCGTCGTAGCTTATTTTTGTTTCTTAGGATTGAGACCCAACGCCATGAAAAGCGTGCTCTCTCCTGTTCAGAGGACAATATATTTGGGTGTCACATGGGATTCGATCGTAAGGTGGGCACAGCTGTCTCCCGCTCGTTTCGAATCCATTCTTAACACCCTCAAGGAATCAAGCTAGACCAGAAAGTGACTATTCATCACTTTCAGAGATCTTTAGCGCTCATGGCAGCTGCATCCACGGTCAAAATTGCCCTTTACATTTCAGGGAGCAGATGTGCTGTCCAGTCAAGCTTTGACACACACGGGAATGGAAACCCCACCCCGAAGTAGCAGTCAATCTGGGAGAGATTTCATGTGGCAGAGGTGGACCTCTTTGCCTCGCAAGAAACAGCAAATGTCCCCTTTACTACTCTCTGTCTCTTCCAGCTCCCCTGGGTCTGGACGCCTTGGCCCGTACATGGCCCAGATTACGCCTTTATGCGTTTTTCTCGATAGCTCTGCTCCCGGGAGTCTTGGCGAGGGTCGTCAACAGGGTTTGCGCCTCTTACTGATAGTGCCCCACTGGCCGACCAGAGTGTAGTTCTTAGATCTAATATCTCTCCTCGATGGCTCACCGTCGGTGATTTCAGTGAGGAGGGATCTTCTGTCTCAGGTGCAGGGGACAATATTACCTCCCCGCACTGAGCTTTGGAATCTTCACGTTTGGCCCCTGAACGGGACCAACTAAGTCAAGCTGGTCTTCCAGCCAGCGTAATTAAGACTATTCTAAGTGCTAGGGCTCTCTTCAGTAGAAGAGCTTATGCCCTCAAATGGAATATATTTGAAAGTTGGTGCATGACAAAACATGTAGACCCAGTCAACTGCCGAATTGTTTCAGTGCTGGAGTTTCTGCAGGAAAAGTTGTCCTCGGGCTTGTGCCCTAGGACTCTCAGAACATACGTAGCCACTATTTCATCCTGCCACATTCTGATTGATGGGGTTTCCATGGGAAAGCACCCTTAAGTTGCCTGTTTCATTCGTGGAGCTAAACAGTTGAGGCCACACACTAGAGCCACTACCCCTTTGTGGGATTTATCTATCGTGCTCGCAGGTCTAAGTGACAATCCTTTCGAACCACTAGAGTCAGCACCTGTCAGGTTTCTGACCCTTAAGATGGTTTTCTATGGCCATTACCATTCTGAAGAGAATTGGAGATCTGCATGCCTTGTCAGTCTCCCCATCCTGCCTAGACTTTGCCCCTGGGCTAGTCAAGGCTATTTTGAATCCTCACCCGAACTATCTTCCAAAAGTTCCATTCTCAACTATGCACCCTGTTGTTCTTGAAGCTTTCTGTCCTCCAACTTTTACAGCTCCGGAGCAGGAGAGACTTCACTTAATGTGTCCAGTAGGTGCTCTCCAGATTTACGTCCACCGCACCAGCCAGTGGTGTAAGTCAGAGCAGCTTTTTATATGCTATGGGGGCCGCAACCGGGGGGTGGCCGCCACTACACAGACCTTGTCACACTGGGTAAAAGATGCTATTGCCCTCTCCTATAAGGCGCATGGGCTCACTTCGCCTCTAGGAATTAGGGCTCATTCAACCAGGGGGATCGTCCCATCTATTGCGCTGGAAATAGGTATTCCCCTTCAGCAAGTGTGCGATGCGACAGGTTGGTCCTCTCAGCACATATTTGTTAGATTTTATAGTCTGGATCTTCATGCTACTCCAGGCTCACAGGTCCTCGAGTCAGCCTCCCAGAGATAGTTCTGAGACCTCCTTGGCCTTTGTGTGCACACGCTATACAACCTTGGGGGTCCAGACACTTGCAGTGCGGCAGCGTTGGTATTCATGTTCCCATAGCGTTTTCACGCAGCATCGAGTGTAGCCTTTGAAAGGGAATGTCTTAGGTTACTTTACTGTAACCCTGTTCCCTGATAAGGTGGGAACAAGTGCCAATGCCGCACTGCCTACGTGACTCGACGTCTCTTCAGACAAAATCGATCTGAGGAATGTTTCCGGTTCACTCCTATTTATAACCTGCAGGTGCATCTCATCAGATGACGTCACCCGACCTAGGTTATATAAGCCAAAGATTTGGCGTGTTTGATACACACATGCTTCACAACCGGCAACACAAAAGGATGTTTCCCATAGCATTTTCACACAGCATCAAGTGTAGCCTTTTCAGGGAACAAGGTTACAGCAAAGTAACCCAAGACGATTTATTGGATTGCTTTTATTAATTGAATAAAAACATATATATTTTTTGGCTCATTCATTTAATTGCATTCATTTTATTGTTTTAGGTCACATTCATGCAAAAATGTAGAAACTTTAATGGGTTCACAAACTTTCAGTCGCCACTGTAACATTGTTCCAATCTGTTAAATAAGCACTTAGGTCTCATAGGTCACCCTTTAGAGGAACAACAGGCTTCTCTAAAGGTCCCTGCGCTGTCCTGCTATTTCTCTTTAAATATCCTTGTTTAATTACATGAGTGCTATGCATAGTGCAAGTTATTCAAGTAATAATAATAATACATGTGAATTATAATGTGTGTTTAAGGGGAATCTCCTCCAGTGTCTCTAATAATCAATTCCAACAGAACTGAACACTTCACTGATGATTCTCTTTCACTGAGATGTGAGGACCAGAGTCACTCTACTGGATGGGTAGTGAGACATTACACTGATAAATGGGGCTTGTCAACTTGCTTTCAATCAGGATCAGTTACAGGATCTGTATGCAAAATTAGCTCCCTCTCCACATCCTACACTGGAGTTTACTGGTGTCAGTCTGAATTTGGGGAATCCGGTAATCCTGTTAACATTACAGTGCATGGTGAGTCTTCGTGTAATGTGTTTATTGTTAAATAAAAAGGAAAATTTTTAGTTACAGAATATTTCGAACTTAACTGCATTATCTCAGTAATGTTTTGTAAGTGTACTTAATGTTTTAAATAACTAGAGAGAGAGAGGAACGCCACTGAAAAGCTGGGTCTCAGTCAGGAGTGAGAATTTATTTATTTATTTATTTATTTATTAATGTATAAATGCAACTATGGATTTTGTGCAACTTTATGCAACCATTGTCTTGAACTCGAGATCTTTATATAAGGCAACCTCCGGTGTTTTATTTATGTGAATCTGTGTACAATATGCCATACACAAACACACATGTTGTTTTGCATATGTGTGCACAACTTTTTTAACTGTTTTTACTGAAGTTTGAGATAAATAATATAAATAATAATATAAACTATTATTATGTTTTAGGTCCATCACAGGTAGAAGCTCCATTCTCAGTGCTTATGCTAATCATTAGTGTATTGACGACCTTTCCATATATACTGGTGACCATCATTCTGCTGATCAAATGTTACAGAGGTCAAGGTAATAACCCTTTCAGTATGTTTTACATAAACAGTATAGAAAATTAGACTTTAATTGCAAGCATAACAAGCTTTTATGCCAGGTCATTAGAACATAAGCACATTAAGATTCAATTTATTTATAGCACAGTTAGTTAGGAATTTGGAGTCAGAGCACAGGGTCGGTCAGGATACAGCACCCCTGGAGCAGATAGGATTGAATGCCTTGCTCAATTTCTCAACAGTGGCAACTTGCCAGCATTGGAGCTTGGACCCCCGACCTTCTGATCAGTAACACATGTGGGCACATATGTTACAAACACACACAGACGGAGCAAGGAAAACAGGCAGGGAATAAAAGCCATGGGCAATATAAAAGAAGTATGATTACTCACAGATCAAAGATTGTTCTCTTTCATTTACATTTATGGCATCAGCTGCCCTTATACAGAGTAAATTACAGATGTTTACTATCAATAAATACATCCTGACACAAAGTCACAAAGTTACAGTCTAAGAATATTATAGGAAAAATATATTATTATTATTATTATTATTATTATTATCTGGGTAATCAGACTTTTTACCCAACTGTATTCACTCTGTGCAACTTTAAACATCCAGGTAAAAAAAAATGTCAGAAAAAAAAGAAAAGAATCACTAACTTGAAAAGAATTACCCCATCCAAAAATGACTTTGATGAATGACTCAATTAGGTGAATCCAATCACCTTCTCAATGGCCTCATGAGCATTTCAGTCTCTGGATACAAAAAAAATATTAATTTAAAGGCTTTATTACTGCCCAGGAGCATGGTAAAGTCTATTATTAAGACTTTCACTTGGTTGTTCAAAGTTGAACTAAATAAATACAGCTAAAAAACTAAGTGAACTCATGGACAAGTTTCAGGATGTATTCTCCTCCAATCCAGATCTCACCCACTTGATCCACCATGAAATCAAAAATGCCTCCTGGAATAATAAATGACTATTCCCTGGTTTTTCCCATTCTGCTGGGGGTTTGATTAGGCCATGTAACAATTTCTGATAGTTGAATCAAATCTCTAAATTTGATAGCTACCCCCTGCAAAAAAATGTATGAGCTGATGGAATGATTGAGAAGATTCTGCTTCATATCTACCTTGGACCTGACCAGAGGTTAATGGCAGGTGGCCTTGATTTCCAACACCAGACCCTAAACTGCAGTACAAAGGGTCACTTTCTAGAACAGGGTTCTTCCCTTCTGCCTCCTTGGAGATCAAACTATCCATCCACCTAGTTCCACTGGTAGCTGGACATAAAACTGCAAGGGTTTTATTCAATTAATAAAAGCAATCCAATAAATTATCTCGGGTTACTTTGCCATAACCCTGTTCCCTGAAAAGGCTACACTCTATGCTGCTTAAAAACGCTATAGGGACATCTTAAAGGAGGATGAGAAAGATGAAACACTTGTATCACACACTGGTTTCTCTCTTTGCAGGAATACCCATTCTATTTGCAACACAGATGAAAATGACCCAATGTGTGAAACCTTTTTTCCAAGCCAGAATATAATTAATATGGGGTTACTGTACCTCGCCCTTGCCTGTGGGTAAAACCCCAGCAGTAAGATGGGAGTTCCAGTAGTTTTCCCTGAATGTTGCCTAGCAATGGTCAAGCATCTCTGGTTGTTGACATTATTTGGTAATCAAGCAATGAACTCATCCAGTATCATGTGTTCCAGAACGTTCTCCAGTTCATCAGATATAATACCACAGCTACCTTTTGCATGCTCTTTATTTGCATGTTTTTCATAATACTTTCTGGGAAGCACCAGCAATGCGGTTTCTCCATGCATTGTAGTTTAACTAGTGGGTGGTATAATTTCGATCAGGGCATTCTTTCTTTCTTTCTTTCTTTTTTTATTTATTTATTTTTCAAACCTTATAAATTTAATTTATTATTTGCTGCTTTATCTTCTAGTGCTGCTGTTTTAAGTCACCAAAACATGCATACAATAGATAAATGAACATACGCTGGGAATAAAAGGCAAAAGACTTAATAAAGCAGGAATGATTATGCACAGGTAGAACATGTTATGGTGGAACGTGTATGTTTTCTAAGACATCTTTTCCTGAAGCACTGTAACTTGTCATTTCAATGTCATTGACAGGCATAAAAAAACAACCACACTTTAAACTGTGTTTAGGCTGAGATCAAATGCAATGTGGTTGCTTTTCTGTCATACACATATTGTAAGCTCATTTCAAGTAACATTTTGTTTTTCTTTTACAGCTTGTACTGAAGAAAGAGTTATGAATGCAGTCATAGAGGAATGAGTGAATTTTTGTCTAAGAGAATGTAATGGTGTTTTAATTGTTGTATTGGGATTTTATAGAAAAACTAATAATATTGATTTAGACATTATCTTAGACATTTTTCCCTGACTGGGTGCATTTTGTTTAAGTCCTGAGTAATCTGAGCATTAAAACCGTTACACTTCAATAAATAAAATAAATTAATTAAAAGAAGATTTTGACAAAGAAAATGAAGTGCCTTTTAATGAAATGTGTCTGTTATTAGAATTAATTCAATTCAAACATGGTGATCAGTTTGGTGTTGTCAGAGGGAACCAGATGTGTTTTCATATTTTCATATTTAGTTTAAAAATTTACTTGTGTGATGAGAATTGTAGGTTAAATGTTTTAATAAAATAAATTCATCATTATCACCTGTTATAACCTGGTTGCATTATTTAAAGTACAGGTACTTTAAACAATGATTTTTTTTTTCTTTTTTTCATTATTTATTGTTTGTTTGTTTTGGTTTTATATTACACTTGTTGTACTTTTAGATAACCATAAAGTGGTACTAAAACTTTTAAAGGCAATTTCTTTTTATTTCTAAAATCAGATTATTGATTATTAAATTGCACAAAATGCAGGGAGCCACTTCACCCATAAGGATTTTCACAGAATGGGAAATATTTTTATTAATTATATTAAATCTTTATACAAAAAAAGCTTACAAAACTAAAACATATTTTATTTGACTTTTCAGTATTTTATTCATTAGAGAGGTAAGCCTGACATTTTAGTACAAAACTTTACTGTTATTTCCATTGTGCTAGCATTTAAAAACACTGCTGTTAGTATTAGTAAAACTAAAGTGTTTATGGTTTATACAATGTAGTCAGTGTTCATGATTGTAACAGCTCACATATGAGATTGCTGCCAGGTTGAAACTGAACTGTATTTCTTTTGTTTGTGGGCTGAATCTTGTGGTTAAAAAGAAATTCTGCATGATTTAGTTTTTTTTTTTTTTTATTGAAAATTCAGTAAGTGCTTTATCCAGGTGATGGATGCTAGGAACAAATGAGCTTGAGGTGGAAATACATCTTGGGTAAGACACCAGTTCATCACAGCACATACTACTGTATATCACACACACGCACACGCACATGCACATTCACCCCCCCAAAAATTATCATTTTAGTGCTTTAACGTTATAAATAATAAATAACGTTATAATAAATAAGACCTTTAGGGAGTTGATCATCTTATGCAATAGAAGTTTGTGTCTTAATCATTTTACTATTGATAAAAATTTTGTTGTTTTTTGGCTATAGTTACACCTCAAAACAAACATTTTAAAGTATTTTTACAAATGTATGGCTTGACTGCAAAAACATTTTACACTTTATACCCTTTTATCACTTCTCATCTCAGCATCATTTTACTTTATGACATGATATGTAAATATCATAAATTTGGCAATGTCCAAAAAAAAAAAAAACTTGGAGCTTGATAAAAATCAGTAATAGCCAACGACTAACATTTCTTCACCGATAGCATTAACTGATCTCTTAACTCATGGTCCGTAATGTCTATTGGGCATACATGCAACAGGAATGACCCCTGGAGGGCGCTCTTAACCTTCATGCACTTCTTTGCTGGTATTGTTCATTTAATTCTGTTTGTCGATTCATTGTCTACTTTTATCTAAACATCTCTAAATGTAAAAAGCTCTGTTTAGTTTACTGTTACCCACACTAAAAAAAAACCTATATAAACATATGTTTTAATATAGGTTTTCATATAGGTTTTTAATATATGTGACATATATAAAATTGGCCGTTTTTCTATATTATATATACAGTGGTGTGAAAAACTATTTGCCCCCTTTCTGATTTCTTATTCTTTTGCATGTTTGTCACACTTAAATGTTTCTGCTCATCAAAAACCGTTAACTATTAGTCAAAGATAACATAATTGAACACAAAATGCAGTTTTTAAATGAAGGTTTACGTTATTAAGGGAGAAAAAAAACTCCAAATCTACATGGCCCTGTGTGAAAAAGTGATTGGCCCCCTTGTTAAAAAATAACTTAACTGTGGTTTATCACACCTGAGTTCAATTTCTGTAGTCACCCCTAGGCCTGATTACTGCCACACCTGTTTCAATCAAGAAATCACTTAAATAGGAGCTACCTGACACAGAGAAGTAGACCAAAAGCACCTCAAAAGCTAGACATCATGCCAAGATCCAAAGAAATTCAGGAACAAATGAGAACAAAAGTAATTGAGATCTATCAGTCTGGTAAAGGTTATAAAGCCATTTCTAAAGCTTTGGGACTCCAGCGAACCACAGTAAGAGCCATTATCCACAAATGGCAAAAACATGGAACAGTGGTGAACCTTCCCAGGAGGGGCCGGCCGACCAAAATTACCCCAAGAGCGCAGAGACAACTCATCCAAAAGGCCACAAAAGACCCCAGGACAACATCTAAAGAACTGCAGGCCTCACTTGCCTCAATTAAGGTCAGTGTTCACGACTCCACCATAAGAAAGAGACTGGGCAAAAACGGCCTGCATGGCAGATTTCCAAGGCGCAAACCACTTTTAAGCAAAAAGAACATTAAGGCTCGTCTCAATTTTGCTAAAAAACATCTCAATGATTGCCAAGACTTTTGGGAAAATACCTTGTGGACCGACGAGACAAAAGTTGAACTTTTTGGAAGGTGCGTGTCCCGTTACATCTGGCGTAAAAGTAACACAGCATTTCAGAAAAAGAACATCATACCAACAGTAAAATATGGTGGTGGTAGTGGGATGGTCTGGGGTTGTTTTGCTGCTTCAGGACCTGGAAGGCTTGCTGTGATAGATGGAACCATAAATTCAACTGTCTATCAAAAAATCCTAAAGGAGAATGTCCGGCCATCTGTTTGTCAACTCAAGCTGAAGCGATCTTGGGTGCTGCAGCAGGACAATGACCCAAAACACACCAGCAAATCCACCTCTGAATGGCTGAAGAAAAACAAAATAAAGACTTTGGAGTGGCCTAGTCAAAGTCCTGACCTGAATCCTATTGAGATGTTGTGGCATGATCTTAAAAAGGCGGTTCATGCTAGATAACCCTCAAATAAAGCTGAATTACAACAATTCTGCAAAGATGAGTGGGCCAAAATTCCTCCAGAGTGCTGTAAAAGACTCGTTGCAAGTTATCGCAAATGCTTGATTGCAGTTATTGCTGCTAAGGGTGGCCCAACCAGTTATTAGGTTCAGGGGGCAATTACTTTTTCACACAGGGCCATGTAGGTTTGGGTTTTTTTTTCTCCCTAAATAATAAAAACCATCATTTAAAAACTGCATTTTGTGTTTACTTGTGTTATCTTTAACTAATAGTTAAATGTGTTTGATGATCAGAAACATTTTGTGTGACAAACATGCAAAAGAATAAGAAATCAGGAAGGGGGCAAATAGTTTTTCACACCACTGTACATATATGCGTACATATATGTGTACATATATACGTGCATATATATAGGTACATGTATTCACGTATATATGAACGCATATATGTATGCATTACTAAAATCTAGGTAAACATATAGGTGCACATATGCACACATATATACATGCATACATGTACCTATGTGCATATATGCACCTATATTTTACCTAGATATTAGTAAAATTATTAAAATCCATAGCTGCTAGACAACATAAATAAAAGCCCAACATTTAGAAATTTGATTATTTTTATTTTCTTAAGAACAATCAAATAGTAAAAGAACAAAAATATAGTACAAGAACAAAAATAAGAAAAAACTGAACAGAAAGAAAAAAATATATTTTGAGGACCTTCTCAGCTTCGTGAGCTTTGAATTGATAGATGTGCCTGTCTGCCCTCGGGTGGCTGCCGGCCACTTCTTCAATGTAGCATCTAGAGAAGACAGAAATAATAAGACAGTATAATAATAATAAATAATAATTTATTAAAACTTCAGACGACAACAATTAGTGCCACAAGGTTATTTGCTACACTATATGTTCTACAAAATAGAGGACTACACACCTTATAGCACAATACCCCAAAAATGTGGCTTTAAAGGAAAGGTAGGATTAAGAGGTGAGCAAGCGATGAATTAGTATATAGGTCCCAAGCAGATACAGTGACAATAATGGGTGCCCTACCTTATGCAGTCTCCAATGCCTAATAAATGCGACCAGCTGCTTCCCATCGCTTCTGGTTGGCTTTCCACCTTAAAGTAATATTTCAAAATTATTATTAAAGGGGGTTAAATGAAGGTGGAGAAAGCAAGAGTTTTTTTATATACACATCACGTTTTCTCGAGGTCCAAGAAAATACAAAAATGGCAAGTAAAAAAGCGATGGCCCGCACACAAACATAATTTATTCCACAGAACATGACTGACTTGTTTTTTTTTTTTTCAAGGACAGAAGAGATTAGGAACATGTTTTGTACCATTCAGGTTGCAGCAAAGTCTCCAAGTCGAAGGTGCCCAGCAGCAGATTCCGAGGTGGCAAGGCGGGCTGCTCTCCACGCTTCTGCCTGGCAAAACACCCCAGAGCCCTTTCAATATGAAAAATAATTTCACATCACAATATTAATTTATTGGCAAATTTTAAAAACTTTTTCATGTTTCATACTGATTCTTGTTTAATGCAACCACGGGGGGGCGCAATCCAGTGTCTTCTTGTGCCAGTCCCAAGTCTGGATAAATGCAGAGGGTTGTGTCAGGAAGGGCATCCGACGTAAAACATTTGCCAAATCAATGATGCGAATCAAGAATATAATTCCCATACCGGATCGGTCGTGGCCCGGGTTAACAACGACCGCCACTGGTGCTGTTGACCTACAGGGTGCTGGTGGAAATTGGGCTACTGTTGGTCGAAGAAGGAGAGGAGGAAGGCGTGTTCGAGAGCAGAGGGAGAAGAGGAAAGGCAAGAGTTTAGGAGTGATAGTAGGGACTTTGAATGTTGGGACCATGACAGGGAAGGGAAGAGAGTTGGTTGATATGATGCAGAGAAGGAAGGTGGATATACTGTGTGTACAAGAGACCAGGTGGAAAGGTAGCAAGGCTAGAAGCTTAGGATCAGGGTTCAAATTGTTTTACCATGGTGTGGATAGGAAAAGAAATGGAGTAGGAGTTATTCTGAAAGAGGAGTTTGTAAGGAATGTTCTAGAGGTGAAGAGAGTATCAGATAGGGTGATGAGTCTGAAGCTGGAAATTGAAGGGGTGATGTTAAATGTTGTTAGTGGTTATGCCCCACAGGTAGGATGTGAGTTAGAAGAGAAGGAAAAATTCTGGAGTGAGTTAGATGAAGTGATGCAGAGCATCCCCAGAGGTGAAAGAGTGGTGATTGGTGCAGACTTCAATGGACATGTTGGGGAAGGGAACAGAGGTGATGAAAATGTGATGGGCAGGTTTGGTCTGCAGGACAGGAATGTAGAAGGACAGATGGTGGTGGACTTTGCAAAGAGGATGGAAATGGCAGTAGTAAATACTTTCTTCCAGAAGAGGCAGGAACATAGGGTGACATATAAGAGTGGAGGCAGAAGCACTCAGGTCGACTACATCTTGTGTCGACGTTGTAACCTGAAAGAGATCAGTGACTGCAAAGTGTTGGTAGGGGAGAGTGTAGCCAGACAACACAGAATGGTGGTGTGTAAAATAACCCTGGTGGTGAGGAAGGCGAAGAGGACAAAGGCAGAGCAGAGGACAAAGTGGTGGAAGCTGAGAAAGGAAGAATGTTGTGAAGTCTTTAGGGAGGAGTTGAGACAGGCTATGGGTGGTCAGGAGGTGCTTTCAGTTGACTGGACAACTACAGCCAATGTGATCAGGGAGACAGGTAGAAGGGTACTTGGTGTATCATCAGGTAAGGGGAAAGTGGACAAGGAGACTTGGTGGTGGAATGAGGAAGTCCAGGAGTGTATACAGGGAAAGAGGCTAGCTAAGAAGAAGTGGGACACTGAGAGGACTGAAGAGAGTAGACAGGAGTACAGGGAGATGCAGAGTAAGGTGAAGGTAGAGGTAGCAAAGGCCAAACAAGGAGCATATGAGGACTTGTATGCTAGGCTAGACAGTAAGGAGGGAGAGGGGGATCTGTACAGGTTGGCAAGGCAGAGAGATAGAGATGGGAAGGATGTGCAGCAGGTTAGAGTGATTAAAGATAGAGATGGAAATGTACTGACAGATGCCAGAAGGGTGATGGGAAGATGGAAGGAGTACTTTAAGGAGTTGATGAATGAGGAAAACGAAAGAGAACAAAGAGTAGAAGAGGTGACTGTTGTGGAACAGGAAGTAGCAAATATTGGTAGAAGTGAGGTGAGAAGGGCGTTGAAGAGGAAGAAGAGTGGAAAGGCTGTTGGTCCTGATGACATACCTGTGGAGGTATGGAAGTGCTTAGGAGAGGTGGCAGTAGAGTTTTTGACAAGTTTGTTTAACAAGATCTTGGAGAGTGAGAGGATTCCAGAGGAATGGAGGAGAAGTGTATTGGTGCCAATTTTTAAGAACAAGGGAGATGTGCAAAGCTGTGGCAACTATAGAGGTATAAAGCTAATGAGCCAGACAATGAAGCTGTGGGAAAGAGTAGTGGAAGCTAGGTTAAGGGTAGAGGTGAGCATTTGTGAGCAGCAATATGGTTTTATGCCTAGAAAGAGTACATCAGATGCAGTATTTGCTTTGAGGATGCTGGCGGAGAAGTACAGAGAAGGTAACAGGGAGTTGCATTGTGTCTTTTTAGATTTAGAGAAAGCGTATGACAGGGTGCCAAGAGAGGAGCTGTGGTATTGTATGAGGAAGTCTGGAGTGGCAGAGAAGTATGTTAGAGTGGTGCAGGACATGTATGAGAGCTGTAAGACAGTGGTAAGATGTGCTGTAGGTGTGACAGAAGAGTTTAAGGTGGAGGTGGGTCTGCATCAAGGATCGGCTCTAAGCCCCTTTTTGTTTGCTCTGGTGATGGACAGGATGACAGATGAGGTAAGACAGGAGTCCCCATGGACTATGATGTTTGCAGATGACATTGTGCTCTGTAGCGAGAGCAGGGAACAGGTGGAGGAAAATTTGGAGAGGTGGAGGTATGCTCTGGAAAGCAGAGGAATGAAGGTTAGCCGCAGTAAGACGGAATACATGTGTGTGAATGAGAGGGACCCAGGAGGATCGGTGAGGCTACAGGGAGCAGAGGTAAAGAAGGTGCAGGATTTTAAGTACTTGGGGTCAACGGTCCAGAGCAACGGAGAGTGTGGAAAGGAGGTGAAGAGGCGGGTACAGGCAGGTTGGAATGGGTGGAGAAAAGTGGCAGGTGTGTTGTGCGATAAAAGAGTATCAGCGAAAATGAAAGGAAAGGTGTACAGGACAGTGGTGAGACCAGCGATGCTCTACGGCTTAGAGACAGTGGCGCTGAAGAAAAGACAGGAGGCAGAGTTGGAGGTAGCAGAGCTGAAGATGTTGAGGTTCTCTTTGGGAGTGACAAGGATGGATAGGATTAAAAATGAGTTCATCAGAGGGACAACCCATGTTAGATGTTTTGGAGATAAAGTCAGAGAGGCCAGATTGAGGTGGTTTGGGCATGTTCAGAGGAGAGATTGTGAATATATCGGTAGAAGGATGCTGAGGTTGGAACTGCCAGGCAGGAGGTCTAGAGGAAGACCTAAGAGGAGATTTATGGATGCAGTGAGAGAGGACATAAAGTTAGTTGGTGTGAGAGAAGAGGATGCAGAGGATAGGGTTAGATGGAGGCAGATGATTCGCTGTGGCGACCCCTGAAAGGGAACAGCCGAAAGACAAAGAAGATACTGATTCTTGTTTAGCTTCCCAATAGTTAATAGGATTTTATGTATAAATGCAGATTAATGATTAAGATATGAAACAGTGTTATAATGGAGCCAAATACATATTAGCAACCATAATCTAAAGCTATCCAAAACAAGGGGAATTACATTGCCTTAAGGCATTAGCGTAGCCACCGGGAAATATCATGTTTGTGCTACATACAGTAAGGCAGCATGTTAGCATGAATTACCTAAACTTTGTAAATGGCATTGAAAGCCAATGTGTCACACAAGCTGACAAGAGCTAGCTGAAGTAAGGAAAATATTTACTGATATTAGTTTAATATTATCAGAATAAGAGTTATATAAAACTCAATAACTTACCCAGTGTGTCCTCATTCTCTCTTTAAAATGCTCCTGTTCGTCGTCAGAGCCACACAGTCTTCTTCTGAGGTAAATGTAAACTCCTCCCACTTTCCAGAACATTCTGAAGAGTTTCCTTGGATGTGTAGTAGCGCGTCTCATCTTCCAAACGTGCAGAAAACTGAATCTATGTGTAAACTCAAGCCTGTCTTTGTGTGTTTTTTTCATGCCGGTGTACGGGGGGCGTGTCCTAGTATGTAAATTACCTGGACTGATTTCCGTATGATTGGCGTGTGGGCGTGTCCTGCCTCGGGTCATTAGCAGATAATGAAGTGCGACAGAAATTCTAAAATTTGGACAGGAGATTTGGACAGGTTGCCAATATATCATTGGACATACATGCAACAGGCAATTTGAGAATGCCAATTTGTCTAATCTGCAGATTAGGCTAACTGAATTCTCAAATTGCCTGTAGTATGTGAGTAAGTGTGTGCTTGTACCCTGTGATAGATTGGCACCCAATTCAGTGTGTGAGTGAATGTGTTTCTTTTGCCTTGTGATGGATTAACACCCCGATTCGGGTGTACCCCGCCTAGTGCCCAGAGTTCCCTGAGCCTCCCATGACCTGTGTACTAAGTACCGCACTGAATCTTGTGCACCACAAGATGGATCCCACACGCAACAGCACACAGCAGTAATCTGTGATACATTTATGAACACAGGATTAAGAAAATGAGCCATTAACACAAAATTTGATCTAATTCTCACTGTAAGTTTTGGGAGACATCAAACTGCCAATTTCAAGTTTAGTCATGTCTAGGTTTACCAAGAACTCCACCCATATACTCTAGATCTGAGTCCAGAGTCAAAACTATAACTCTAAAGATGTGAGGCCCCAGTGCAGTGCTTCTTGAAAGAAATATATTTTTGTATTTTAATATAAAAAGTAAAACTCATATTCAAGATTATTTCCATGTGAATAATATATCAAGCCTTTATTGTTTTACAATCTTTTGCAGCAGGACTTAGCACCTGCCCACGGTACCAAAACTACCACTTTAACTGGTTTGCTCTGTACACACATAGACGCAGTAGTTTTTGTCAAAAGTCTCAACCAAGTATTAGGTGCATAAATGAACATACTTTACAGAAGTTGGACATTTCTGTGTCTGATTTATTATTATTATTATTATTATTATTATTATTGATCTTAGGAAATTTTCTTATTTTAAGGATTTTTTTTCATGAGCTGAAAGGCTTAAAATATTTCACTAAAAATGTGAGAAAAATATGAGAGTAAAATGTTTGAATTAAAAGAAATAACTTTTTCACAATAATCTACTTTTGAAAATGTTTCAGTTTAATGACGTCATTTCGGCTTCCGCTATCACACTTATACTTCCTCGACACGTGACTGGTGGGCGGGACTTCCTGATTTTCTTCAGGTGAAATGAAAGTTTAGTGGAGCTTTAAAAAAAAAAGCACACGGTGAACACGGTGTTTAGATTCAGCGTGACGCTTCTCCAGCGTTTATTTAAGGAACTAAAACTACAGCAGGTAAATTATAAAGAGGCAGAAAAACAAAGCAGCATTTTTTTTGTAATTTCCTCTAATCCTGTCAATGGCTGTTAAAGAGAGACTCTACAGTTTACAGGCTGTTTTGTTCAAGTAGTAAACTGTAATAATCAGTCTAAGCCATATTATTGCTGATATTGTAGCATGCTGTTTTGTACTTGACCACCTAAAAAACATTTATCCAAATAAGTCAATACATAAATAAGATTATATTTATAGACACTGAGCAAGTGTATAATTTATACATCAATTAATTTAAATATACTGTGTGGAGTTTGTTTCTCCTGGTTCTCGGTGGGTTTCCTCCCAGGACATGCAGAGTTGGAATTTCCAAATTGTTTTCATTGTGTGTGTGTGTGTGTGTGTGTGTGTGTGCGCTGTGATGGACTGGCACCCTGTACCACTTCATGCCCCAAATCTCCAGGAATAGCCTCCAAGCCCCCATGATGCAGTATACAGGATGGGCATTATATAAAAGATGGAAAACACACTCACATATAATTTAGGGTTCCATGTCACCTTCTGGTGTTGGTTCACTGTGTTTTATTAAATCTAATGTCAACCATTGACCAGTTTGCTTATAAGAGATGCTAATTTCCTTTTCCAGCAGGACGTTGCACCTGCTCACATTTCCAAAACTACCACTAACTGGTATATAAGCTTTATGAGCTTTCTCTCATAGCCAGTATTAATTTATTTTAGCATTGTGTGGTATAGTTGCTCTTCTTTGGAAATTGGCCTTCACTGTCCATGCGCATCAGACTTGGATGTCCATGATACTTTTGCTAGTTTTTAAACTTTTGACAGATTTTTTTTTTGTATGGTAACTATTTAGGAGAAGGCATTTTGTAGATGCAGGTCTACCAAAACTTTAAAAAATATTGATGTGACCAAAATAGTTTTGCTAATAGTACTGCTTCATCTTAAACATATGGTAGCTTCTATTCCTTGTACTTTTCATCAGGATTAGGGTATTAATTGGGGAAATGGTGAGAATTGTTTCAAAAGCAATACATTTGCCTGAGACCAAGCATGTGCATTTTCTCACATCACTGACATTACTGATGGTTAAAGTGTGTCTTTATGATCTTAATGTCTTTTTAATTAATCAGTAAATGATACTATTTTTTTCTTCCTTAAAATAATTACAGCAGATTTGTTTATTAGTCTGTGTTTTGGTATAGTCTCAGATACCATCTCTCTCTCTCTCCTCTATCAGCCATGGCTTCCTCCAGCAGCCTTCTGTCTGAAGATCAGCTCCAGTGCTCCATCTGTCTGGATGTGTTTGTTGATCCAGTCACTACTCCATGTGGACACAACTTCTGTAAGATCTGTCTTAAAAAGTATTGGGACAGCAGTCCACACTGGCTGTGTCCAATTTGTAAAAAAGATTTCTCCCAAAGGCCTGAGCTCCATGTGAATACTTTTATCTCTGGACTGGCTGCTACATTTAAGAAGTCAGTTCTGGTAAAATCTAGTTGCATAGCAAATGAGCTTCTCTCCAAGGGTAATAAGGTCCTGTGTGACTCCTGCGCTGAGGAAAAGCTGGAGGCTCTAAAGTCCTGTCTCCACTGTGGGGTTTCTCTCTGTAGTACTCATCTGATGCCTCATAGAACTACAAAAAAATTCAAAAAGCACAAACTTATGGAGCCAGTTGAGAACCTGGAGGACTACATCTGCCAGAGACATGAGAGACCCCTGGAACTGTTCTGTAGAGACGACCAGATAAGTGTTTGTCAGTTCTGCACTGAGACAGACCACAAAAGTCACAACACTGTTTCTGTTGAGGAGGAGAGTGCAGAGAAGAAGGTGAGAGTCATGTATGATAATGAAAAAAATAATAATAAGTTAGAAATTTACTTACATTGAGAAACATTTGTTTTAGATTCTGTTAGGAAAGACACAATTTGAAGTTCAGGAGATGATCCAGCAGCGACTTAAGAAGATTAAGGAAATTAAACACACTGCAGAAAACACAGAAGTGAGCGTTTTTTTTTCTCATTTTACCTACACAATAGCTTTATTATAAAAATATTGTAAAGAGAATCATAATATTTTCATATTCATAATTTATCTTGATTTGTCTTTTGTTAGAAAAACACAGAGAAGGAGAAAGCAGATGTTGTGGAGATCTTCAGCTCTTTGATGCACTGCATTGAGAGAAGCCAGACTGAGTTGCTTAAGGTGATGGAGGAGAAGCAGAAAGCAGCAGAGAGGCAGGCTGAAGAGTTCATTAAAGAACTGGAGCAGGAAATCACAGAGCTAAAGAGGAGAAACACTGAGCTGGAGCAGCTCTCCCACACTGAGGATCACCTCCACCTCCTACAGGTCAGATTCCCTCTGTTTCTCAATAACAATGCAGCACATGACAGGACAGCAGTCCCCATGCTGAG
This sequence comes from Clarias gariepinus, assembly GCF_024256425.1. Classification (NCBI taxonomy): domain Eukaryota; kingdom Metazoa; phylum Chordata; class Actinopteri; order Siluriformes; family Clariidae; genus Clarias; species Clarias gariepinus. Next base: position 7,937,327 of record NC_071100.1, on the reverse strand, counting down.
GGATTTCTCCTCTCTCCTGCTGTACTGTAGACTTACCCGTCACTGTGCAGCCCTCCACACACCCAGGACTGGACTGATGTCACTATTAACTCTCATATGAGTGTGGAGACTCTGAGGAGAGGTCTGTCTCAGATTCAGGACATTCTTAGCGAGGAAATGGAGAAGCTTCCTGAGATCAGTAAGTACTTGGTTTTCTGCTGAATTTGGCCAAAGTTGTTATTTGAAAATCATAAATATCCTAGAAAAGTTTTCTTAGTGTATCATATTGTAGAGGTTTATTTTTCTCAGTATAAAGTACTGCATATTTTTGATTAAACATATATAACGTATGTATATTTCTTTTCCAACCAGAACTAAAGAGAGTTCAACAATATAGAGGTGTGTGGTTTCTTACTGAATACAAACTTAATATATAATTTCTCTGTATAAGAAGGTTATAGAGCCATGTTTTGTTTTTTTTTCCTCCTCAGTGAAAGTGACTCTAGATCCTCATACAGCTCATCCTAACCTCATCCTATCTGATGATAGGAAACAAGTGAGACATGGAGACTTGCGACAGAGTCTCCCTAACAACCCAGAGAGGTTTAATTATATCATTTGTGTGTTTGGAAAACAAGGATTCTCCTCAGGGAGACTTTATTATGAGGTACAGGTCAGAGGGAAGTTAGAGTGGGATTTAGGAGTGGCCCAAGAGTCTGTTAACAGAAAAGGACAGAATGCATACAACCCCAATGAAGGATACTGGATTGTGTTTCTGAGGGATAAGACTAAATATAAAGCTTGGGACTCTCCTCCTGTCTCCCTTTCTTTAAAGCAGCTTCCTCAGAAGGTGGGGGTGTTTGTAGATTATGAGGAGGGTCTGGTTTCCTTTTATGATGTTGATGCGAAGTCTCTTATCTATTCATTCACTGGTCAGCGTTTCACTGGGAAACTTTATCCATACTTTAGTCCGTGTCTTAATGATAAAGGTAAAAACTCAACACCTCTAATTATCTCTCCTTAAACATTCTAAGCAAGAATCCTTTATCCCAAAAACAAAATTGTTTTATCATTTGTAGATTTTTTTTTTTTTTTTTGTCAACATTTTACTTGTCAAATTGGGGCAGCGGTGGCTCAATCGATTAAGGCTGTGGGTTACAGGGCTATTGATTGGAAGGCCATGGGTTCAAGCTCCAGCACCGCCAGGCTTCCACTGTTGAGCCCCTGAACAAGGCCCTTAACCCTGTCCATTCCAGGGGCACTGTATTCTGGCTGACCTTGTGCCCTGACCCCACTTTCCTAACTGGGAAAAAATGTGAAAATGAAAAATTTTTATGTGAAAAAATCACTTCACTTTACTGTAAAGTACATGTGAATCTTAATCTTTATTGACAAACGTAGACTTGGTGCGAGTCAATTCTAACTGAAGAAATTACATAACATTTTTGTGCTCTTTTAAAATATTGCTACTGATACTACTGCCTTAATAAAGAACTGTTTTTGTGTGAAATTTTGACCTATTTGTGTGTACATCGTAAATTTTGTCCAATACACAACCATGCACTGCATGATATGCATTAAAATAGTTGTACAACTGCCCGTGACATTAAAATAAAGATTGCTCTACAATTAAATATATTGCACTAGAGGCAACAATTATATTAAAAAATATATTAAGATAAAAGGAAAATAAGAATAAAAAAATTATATATAATTTAGGAAGTTTTACAATATTTTTATTCATCCAAAATAAAATATAATTTAAATAGAATGGTAGAAATTGTACAGCATTCACATAATTATAAAAGGATATATAGTGTATCATGTGAAAATTAAAAGCAATAAGCAATACCAATTATATTTTAACATCTATGCAGAGGTGGAAAGTAATGAATTACATTTACTCGCATTACTGTAATTGAGTAGATTTTTTTTGTGTACTTCTACTTTTTAAAGTAGTTTTTAAAATCTGTAATTTTACTTAAGTATGTTTTGTTTAAAGTATTGTACTTCACTACATTTTAAATCATATTCGCTACTGAGTAAAAAATAAATGAATGAAAATGAAAAATAATAAAAAATAATACAACGGGGAAGGAAAAAAATTGCACCCCGGAAACCACTGCACTGATTGATTGATTGATGGGCGTGGAGAACAAACGCCCTAAATTCACAAGAACGATGGAACAAATTCTAATGAAGCAAACCCCTGGTCATATTTAAGCGTCCACTTTGATTTCAAGCACAACAAAGGGAACAGATTTTTTATGCAAGGGTGTTCCATCCCCCATCTCACCCCTGCTGTTTAAAAAAAAAAAGTAACTCAGTAACTTTTACTTTGAGTAAATTTTTAATGAGCTACTTTTTACTTTTACTTAAGTAGATTTTTATAAGGGTAACTTTACTTGTACTTCAGTAAAAGTTCTCTAAAGTAACAGTACTTTCACTTAAGTACAAAATTTTATTACTCTTTCTACCTCCGCATCTATGCGTATTACTAAAAAATGACAATTGCACAGTTTATTTATTAATTTATTTTTCATATGAACTGCATGTGTATTTGTAGCGATATATAGGGATCACTATCCACCATCTCATCTAATCATTTTTAATCACTTCTTCCAAATATTAAAGATTTGCATGAAAGGTTTGCATGAAAACTCCTAATAAGGGGAATAGCAGGTATTTTAAACTGGTAGCTACACACTAACTGACCTAGTTATTAGGGACACTTGTACATTATCATTAATAAAAATGGTTAGCAGGGTTACCAAGCCGTTTCTAAGAGTTTGGGACTCCAGCAAACCACGGTGAGACCCATTATCCAGGTCATGTGCACTCGCGTTATGCAGCAGGACAAGAATCCAAAACACACCAGCAAGTCCACCTCTAAACAAAAAAACAAAAACAAAAAAGAATTATGATTTTGAAGTTGCCTAGGCAAAGTCTGGACTTGAGATCCTTTAACAGGTCGTTCTCCAAAACTGTCAATGAGAGAAATTTTATTTTTTCCCTTTTTTAAAAAAAACAACTGTTGTCAGAATTGAACTTTACAGAACAGTTAATACATAATATTATATACATAATCAAATTGTTGTCCATATGCTCCCTTTTTGTGCTTTACTTGAGGTTTACTTTTCATAAGTCCAATCTTTGCATCTTTTAGTCAATATTATATTACATTAAGTAATATTAGACAACACAAAGTAAGGTTATTTATGTAAAATCATTGTCACTGTATTTTAAAAGAACTATTTATGTAATCACTTAAGCTGTACACTTCTGTCTTCTAGACGGTGATGTGATCCTGGAGAGTTCTGTCCATCCTGTGACTAAAATATCATCTGAATATTTATATTGTAACTAGCTCTAGATGATTTAGAACCTCATGTAGCAAATAAAATACAAAAGACATTATTGGATTATAATGGCTATTTACCCATCAGTGTCAAAGATTATGCATCATTAATGCATCTTATTAGCCAAGTACACATACTGTATGGGGCAGTGACAGAGTTTAAAGCCTTGGCAGTTATGTCTTTTTTTTTTTTTTTTTGTCTGTTCAGTAAAGTGTGTTCATTTGGAGTGGGTGTGATGGTGGTGTGTGAGAGCAATTACAGACGTTTAACCAATGAACACAAATATGACTCCACTTATATGTCTCATGCTAACTGGTAGACAAGTTTGAAATCATCAATCTGAGCACAAAAGCCAGACTGTGTGAGGTATAGACCACTGAAGACTGTATGTGCAGATGAGATGGTGAATATACAGTACATACACAGGAGGAGGAGGACATGCACAAAACCCAATCCCGAGCATGCCTTTAAAACAACAGGCCTTACTGAACTGAAATATGTTTGCTTTTACTTAAATTGTAAATCATGTTTCACCACATTTAATTAGTGTGCTGTTTTTTTTTTTTTTTATTTATACCAAAATATTATGCTTGTTATGGGTTCTATAATATGAGTCTTGTATATAAAAATATTTCAAGTGAAAATGTCAATAACTTTTTTTTAACATAACTATATGTTCAAACTATAAATAAGGGCATATAAAATTTAAAATAAATAGAAAAAAAGTTTTTAAAAAACTCCCCCTCTGTGTGTGTGTGTGTGTGTGTGTGTGTGTTAGAAAACAGGATTTTGAGGTTTTAACACTAGTCTGTTCGTGATGAAGGCATGGTTGTGACTAACTGAAATGTCTGGCTGTGGTCAGACTATTGTAGCCATTCCTTTGAACAGAAGGGCAAAATTAGTGTGTAATCAGTAATAAATCTAGCATTACCCACTAAGACTTAGGACCACTAAGAATAGGGGCTGGTTGTGACTGTGTTTAAGGCCTAAGAGCAGAGACAAGGTTGTTGTTGTAGGGGTTTTGTGTGTGAGAGTTTAGCATTGAAGAGAGGGAGGAAACATGAAGGGTAATGTCTTAGACAGACAAATATCCCTCGTTTAACAAATGATTGCAAATATGATGAACAAATGTAACTCAATTTTGTTAATATAATGCAGAATAAAGTATATTGTGTATTAAACCCAAAGTTAAAGCCAGAGTGTGTGCAGTATAGTGTGCTGTAAACAAGGATCTGGAAAATGTGATCTAGCTCTTGATCACATTTTATTTGCACAATATTTTGAGTAACTTGGCTTTCTGAATTATTAGTAGTGCATCGTGAAGCAGCCTGCACAGTGCCATTTCCAAAATGAAGTTTTTCAAAATTAAACCTAAAGTATTCTTTAATCTACAATAAAGCTCCTGCAAATTTGAGCCTGTTTACATTAGTCTTAATTGCCAACTTGTTTAATATGGAATCATAAATTAAGTGCATGGGTTAAACAAACTGCAGGCAATTAAAAATGTACTCATAGACATAAAGCTCTACTGGGACACATCGCTCATGTAACACAAAACACCCTTTTTCTCTTGAATGGCTATTGCGTGTAAGAAATGTGATGATGTGGCAGATAAGTGGGTTTCCCTTGCTTAGTCTAGTATTGCTGACACTGCCATACTGCTGCTGCTACTGAAACTGCTGTACGTTTGCATTTATTTTTTCTGAATTTCACAGTACCAAAAAATAATAAGTAATTTTGTAGCAAAACAAACAAACAATGATTTTACAAATCAACATAGCAATTTAAAACATGTAGGAACTATATGAACGATATGTTCATTATTACAATTATCCAACCAGCTAGCCATATGGAAGAAACACAATGCCTGAGATCATACGAGTCAAGAACTTCATTTAACATAAAAGCATCCCCAAACATCAGAATAAAATGTGTGATTTCTGTAACTTTAATCATGGCATGATTGTTTTTTGCAGATGGGTTGATTGAGTGTTTCAGAAACTGCTGATCTAGGATCACACACAGCAGTCTTTAGAGTTTTTACAGAATAGTGCAAAAAGTTAGTTATGGCTCTATGGGTGCAAATGCATTGTTGATAAGAAAGCACAGAGATAAATTGGATTCCGCATCCAGAAAGGCTATAATGACTCATATAATCACTCTTTCCAATTGTGGAGACCTGAAAAAATATCTCAGCATGCACAAAACTTTAGAACTTGAGGTGCATGGGTTATAAAACCAGACAACCAGTTTTCAGATTCCAGTTTTAATGAGTTTTGTTCCTGTGATTACCTTTGATTCCTGTTCTTGTTTGACACGAGATTTATAAGCTTGACATGTTATGCACCACCTACATACATCACTATTAAAGCCTGGTCAATAGAAACTAAGCACCTGCCATTGATTTTTAATGACCTGTCTAGAAGAAAATTTCCTTGTAACTTTTCACAATTGGCAACTTGTGTACAACCTTAATCTGAAATAAATAAAACTATGGATAGGAAAGTTAAGTATTAGACTGAACTTGTTGCCCAACAATTAGGGGCGGTGGTGGCTTAGTGTGTTAAGGCACTGAGTTCCTGATTGGAAGGTTGAGGCCCAGCTCCGGCAGGTTCTCGATGTTGGGCCCCTGGGCAGGTCTCTTGGCCCCTGGGCAGGTCTCTTAACCCTGCTCCACGGGTGTTGTATAATGACTGATTCTGTGCTTTGACCCCTGCCTACTAACAAGAAGGTGGAATATGTGAAGAATGAAGAATTTCACTGTACAGTCATATATTTGTGATGAATAAGGCTGAACTTATTGTTACTTACAATTGCTTTTTCAAAACAGGGTTTTAGTATAAAACGTTTCCAATAAAATATTCCTGGAAGTGGTTCTCAGTGATGTCAATGGCCTTGGCACTGCCTTTCCAGTCAATCGTTGCACATTCTGCACCCAAACTAGTTTTATTGCATGACATATCGAATGATAATTTGACTGAGTAAAATTGAGAATCCCTGGCAATTCAATTTCAATTTTATTTTTTATAGCACTTTTAACAATAGTCATTGTCTCAAAGCAGCTTCACAAAAGTGAAAGAATTTTTTTTTCAATTAAAAAAAATAAAATATTAATAAAAATAAATTGTGTATGTGTGAGAAAAATGTGTCTAGATAATAAGGATATAAATGAATGAATGAATGAATGATGAATGAAATGTCTCTGTTGAGCAAGCCAAGGGTGACGGCGACAGTGGCAAGGAAAAACTCCCTGAGATGGCAACAGGAAGAAACCTTGAGAGGAACCAGACTCAAAAGGGAACCCATCCTCATCTGGGTGATAATATTTAGAGATAATATAACATCATGTGTGTTATGCAGCTGAACATTCAATATAACAGAAATTATTTAAATTAACATGAAGTCCAGTTCAGCATAGGGATGAGTCAGTAGGTGCAGAGGGCAGATGGGGTCTAAATCACTGGGAGCACAGGAGCAGCATGTGTAGCTCCAACCATAATAAGGCAGAATTCAGCTGGAGCTGGTCCTTTTCTGGATGCCTCAGGATCCTCGCAGGGTTGGCCTTTATCTACTGAAGCTGGTACAATCTCCAGATGCCTCGGGATGGGTAGAAAAGTACAGAACAGATGGAGAGAATTAGCGTAGTTGCCATTCAGGATAGATGTACTGAGTACTGTATGAAGTTATGGGATGAGTTACGCGTATGCCAGATTAAAGAGATGCGTCTTGAGTCTACTTTTAAACTGGGAAACCGTGTCTGCTCCCCGAACACTGTCTGGAAGGCTATTCCAAAGTTTTGGAGCTAAATATGAAAAGGCCCTACCCCCTTTTGTAGATTTTGAAATTCTGTGAATTACCATAAGTCCGGAGTTTTGTGATCTTAAGGAACGTGGTGGATTATAGCGTATCAGAAGACTGGTTAGGTATGTGGGAGCTAAACCATTTAAAGCCTTGTATGTAAGTAATACTATTTTGTAATTAATTCTAAACTGAACAGGTAGCCAGTGCAGGGATGATAATATAGGTGTTATATGATCATATTTTCTGGATCTAGTGAGAACCCTGGCGGCTGCATTTTGGACTAACTGTAGCTTGTTTATTGAGGATGCAGGACAACCACCTACTGTACAGTAGTAATGCATTACAATAGTCCAGTCTGGAGGTCATGAATGCATGAACTAGCTTTTCTGCATCAGATACGGATAGGATACTCCTAAGTTTGGCAATATTCCTAAGATGGAAAAAGGCTGTTTTTGTGATATTGGAAATATGATTTTCAAAGGACAAGTTACTGTCTAATATCACGCCCAGGTCTTTTACTGTTGAGCTAGTAGTAACAGTACATCCTTCTAAACGCAGGCTGAATTGTGAAAGCTGTTGTGTGCTGGTTTTTGGGCCGATGAGTAATATCTCTGCCTTATCTAAATTTAGTAAAAGAAAGTTACTGGTCATCCAATCTTTTATGTCCTGGACACACTCAGTTAATCTAGACAATTTAGGTATTTCGTCTGGTTTTGTTGAGATATAAAATTGGGTATCATCAGCATAACAATGGAATCTAATCCCATGTCTTCTAATGATGTTACCCAAGGGAAGCATGTATATTGAGAACAATCCATCCCCATGACCAGTGGAGAGGGTAAAAAAAAGTTCTAACATTTGCCTTATACTGTATGGCTGTTTATATTCAATGTTTTAATTTGTAAAATAAAGCACCAAGAGTTAGCGAATCTAGGGCTATATTCTCTCTCTCTCCCATCTCTCTCTCTCTCTCTGTAGAAAAACAGGAAGTGATGAGGCTTTAAAACAAAACAGTGCTCTGTCAGTCAGTCAGTCATTACAAAGGATGGAGCTCAGCCCACTCCATGTGATGCTCTGTGAGTAAATGTTCTCTTTGTGTCTTTGTTAGAGTGAGTAGTGGGGTATAGAGTTTTTTCATCTAGTTTAAAACTAGTTTAAAACACAGGGTTTAAATAATCTAATTAGCATAAACAAGTCTATATTCTTGGAATTCGTATCTGATCTTCTGTGTCTTGCTGTCATCTGCTGCTTGGTGACAACCTCTCATCATCATTTGTTCTGGTATGTTAATCTGACAGTCGGTGGTGTAGTGGTTAATCACTGTCTTAGGCTAATTGCTCGTAGTTTGTGAGTGTGTGTATGTAAGTGTGCCCTGCGATGGATTGGCACCCTGTCTAGGGTGTACCCTGCCACGTGCTCTAAGCCTCTTGGGATAGGCTCCAGGTCGTAAATACAGGATAAAGCGGTATAGAAGATGAGTGATTAAATGAGACCTTTGTAGACTTGCCATAGGGCTCTGTATAACTGCTGTTATAAAACTGATGTGGTACATAATTATGGGTTCTACCGCACAGTAGAAAATACTGTACTGTAAATGCATGCATGTTTATTTGATTTTACATTTGTTCTATTAAATATTTAAATTTATTTCTGCATATTTTTAAATACCCAGAAGTTACACAACAAAAACAAAAACAAGAGCAATAATAATAATAATAATAATATTAATAATAATAATAATAATTACTCAGCATTTGCTGTTTTTTTGTATTACCACTGTTTATATTAACATACCATACCATATGGTACCATATTAATTGGTCGCAAGTCTGCAGCCATGTCTTTGCTCAAGTGAGCTATTTCACACATTATTATTATTATTTTTTTTACATTTCTCTTGTCATTAAAAATGGTTGTATTTACAACAGTTTCAAATAAATGTGTCCTGGTTAAATACTTTAAAAGAAACAAGTTTATAGAATAAATAGGGCAGGTTGTGGCAGCATAAAACCTTCAACAAAACTGTATTTCTATAGAAAGGATTCCATAAAACTTTCAATAAAAATAAGCAAATCTGCCACAGATATGTTTGACATAATTCGGCACGTTTATAGCGATGCTGCAAAGAGTCATTCGAGGTGTTATAAGTGGCATGCACACTTCAAGAGTGGAAAAACAGTACTGGAAGACAATGAGAAAGCATGAAGACCTTCAACGAGCTGAACCCCAAGAACTCCATCAACATGCCATATCTGATCCGTCCTTCATATCGGTGATGAAACTTGGGTGAATGGCTGCGACCCTGAGACGAAGCAACAGTCTTTACAGTGGAAAAGCCTGTTATCTTTATGGACAATAAAGGCAAGCCAGGTCTGCAGCTCAACCAAGTTTATGCTCATTGTCTGTTTTGAAATTCATGGCACTGTATGTGGAGAATTCGTCCCCAAGGGCTGTCCGCCAAAAGAGAATTTGTCTACCAGGTTTTAAGGCATCTAAAGGGTACAAGGTAGCTTCGAAAAAGATTAGCGTGCCATAGATCTTGTCATTTTGACAACATCTATGGCACGCTAATCTTTTTCGATGCTACCTTGTATTACATTAACACTAAAGGTCCCACTTTCAACACTTTTAACACTTTAACTTTAAGCTTAATTAATATTTTTCGTAATTCATTTATCCTTGTCAACATTTTTAGCTGTCTATCCAGACTCGGTCAAAAAACTCCAGGCTTTTCTGTTCTCGTATTTTTCTTTTGCCTATACATAGATCAGTCATAACATTACGACACCAAACATTCCATCAAATATTGTGTAGGTTTTCCTTGTGCCAGCAATGGTGCTCTGGCTCTTAAGGTCATGACTCTACAAGGCCTCTGTGGGTGTGTTGTGCTGTCTAACACCAGGACGTTGGCAGCTGATCCATGTGTTGTGTATTTTGGAATGGAATCCGGGGAGTTTTGAGGGTTTGGGGTCTCTGCCTGCTGGACCCTGAACATTGCAGGCTGTAGTGCACTGGGTGTTCTAATGCCTTTCTATTATTACTTATGGCTTTACATGTGATCGGATCAGAAAGTGGCCTTTGGTCCCGATGATCCTGCAACCAGTTCATTGGTGTATAATAGATAATCAATGTTAATATGTTAATGTTTTGTGGTGTTATGTCTGATCGGTGTATCTTAAACAGAAAATTATGAATGATAAGATTACTGTATGATTGGGACATAGTGTTCCACTTTTTTGATAAATGTGTATACTAAGCCTATATTTTAGTACTAATATCTGTTAATACATATTTAATAAAAATATGTAGGCTGATTATTTTTTTCAAATAAGTTGGTTATGTAAAATGAACTGATTTAACCTTGTGCTTTTTATATTTACATAATGTTCCTTGTTTCTTTTCAAATTTAGTGCTGATTTTACTTCTATCAGTTCCAAATGCCCAAGGTAATTATACCGTACCAGTCAAATATTTGGACAGACCTTCTAATTCCATGGTCTTATAAAAATAATCTCCTTTAAACAGTTAATATTGAGATAACTGCATAACTATTTGTCATGTTAAGTTTGATGTGATATTTGTTTTTTTTTTTTTTTGTTTTTTTATTCATACTGTATGTCTCTTGCTTTTCTATTTACTTTTATAAAGCAATTCACTAAACAAAAGTAGATCTGGCAACCATTTCTGTTTCACTGTGGTTTTGTAAGATTACATCAAAACAATTTTGAAATTAGATTTTTGGTAGTATTATTCAAATTGTTTAAAATGGCTTTTTGCACCTCTGTACAGGTAAGAAACATTTATATATGTTTGCATATGTACTTTATTAACACAAAATTGATTAACTGACTAACGAACCAATTGATTGATTGATTGATTGATTGATTGATTGATTGATCCTATAGGGAATCCAAAAGCTGTGGTGTTCATAAAACCTGCTAACCATGTGTTCACTTGTGAGAGAGTTACTCTCAGATGTGACATACGTGGGGGAGGAGACACTGAGTGGACCTACAGCTGGTACCGAAATAATGACAGACTTCATAAGGGTGGAGAGAGATTCAGTGCAGGCAGCACAGAGCAGGAAGTCACCATCAGTTGTGTGTTAAAATCAGACAGCGGTACCTACACCTGCAGAGGACAGAGACGTGACTCTCAGAGCTCAGAGATCAGTGATGCTGTTACACTGACTGTATCAGGTGAGTCTGTGACAACATCTGGATTTCATAGTTTTACACTTAGAGTAGAATTATGGTGATAAGCTGTTATAATTCATTAAGTTGATATGCAGCCTCTCTTTTGCCTTTAGTTTATGTGAATGGGTAATTATTATAAAGGGGAATACACAGATTTATAATGTATAGGTATAGTAAAAAAAAATTTTTTACAAACATCTTCAATGTAAAGACAGGCTAACTTTACAGTTTTATTACGTATAGATTGTAATTGTGCTTTGTCTTTGAGTGGCGTGACATTTTGATTGTATTGTGTCAATATATTGATTGAAAATTATGTATTTCTTTTATGACAGGAACACCACAGGCAGTACTGAGTGTATCTCCACAGAGCTGGCTGACTGAAGGAGACTCAGTGACTCTAAACTGTGAGGTTACAGACTCCTCTACAGACTGGACATTCAGCTGGTACAGAGATGTTGCCTACAGTGACAATAATGGACAAGTCATGTATAGGGCTGTGCCCCTCTCAAACAGCAGCAGAGGATCTGGAAGCAATTTCACTCTCAGTCCTGCTGCTTTTAAACACACAGGAGTTTACTTATGCAGAGGAGAGAAAAAAGATCGAGCCCTTAAGACATTTTACAGCGATCTACAGCCACTGTGGATAACTGGTGAGCAAAACTTATACATAGATCTGTTAATATATACCTTACGTCAAATAAATTCAAGGGTGAATAAAACTTTCTTACTGTTTTTGTGCTACCAGAAAGGATTAGTAGCAGGTATTGCTAAAACAAGGCATCTTAGATACTGAATTGAAAGGTTTACATTATTTTTTATTCGCATTACAGTTTTTTTCACATTTCATTTACATAAAAATTGTGTTCATTTATTTTGGAATGGCAATGCTTTACCAACTTAAACAAAGTGTATATATATATATTAAAAATGTATAAAAAAAAATATATTATTTTGGTGTCAGTATGGTGATACATAAATTGTGACAAAAAATAATAATAATAATAATAATACATCACTGACCGAATTTCACCCCATTTATAGTAATAATTCATATGAATTATGATCATAATTATTTTTTATGTTTAAGGTGAATCTCCTCCAGTCTCTCTGATCATCAATCCCAACAGAACACAACACTTCACTGGTGACTCTCTTTTATTGAGCTGTAAGGGCCAGAGTAAGTTGCTAGTGAGACAATATACACAACAATGGGGATTTTGGTCACCAGTTACAGGATCTACATGTAATATCAGCTCCCTCTCCACATCCTATACTGGAGTTTACTGGTGTGAGTCTGAATCTGGAGAAAACAGTAATCCTGTCAACATCACAGTGCATGGTGAGTCTTCATCTAGTGTGTTTATTGCTAATGTATAATTATTTTATAAATTAATCGCAGGCATGACGTAAATGCCATGAATGACTTAAATGTTAACACACAAACAAAACCAATAGAGCATAAAGAAAACAAATAATACTGAAACAGGAAATCAAAACGACAATAGAAATTGGAAGCCAAACAGGGATACCATTGACAGAGGTCCAAACTGCAATACCTGGGACTGTGAAAACATGGAGCACTTTTACTCCCCACAAAAAGACTCAGAGGTTGTGGTGGATTGAGCACCATAGTGGAAGAAGTACACCACTCAAACCAAGTAGCAGTATGTTCTTGGTGCCAGAGGACATAGGTTCTATGATGAGTTGAGAAGGTGCAGTTTCTGACTGAGATGGGGCAGGGTGTGGCTGAGATGGTAAAGAGCATGGCTCAGATGGTGCTGGGCAGAGCTCAGAAAATGTAGGCCTGACGGAGCGTGAGTTAACATAAAGGATCTTTTCATTATTATAGGTATTGGAAGAAAAAAAAAATCTTACAGCGACCAGAAAGCATTTTAGGTTTAATGGGCCTTAGCTCATGGCTATAGCATGGCTAACAGGATAGAGTTCAGAACTATGATGACTAACAGGATAGAGTTCAGGGCTATTTTGACCAATGGGACAGAGATCAGAACAATCACTCTTAATAGGACAGAGTTTAGGGCTGTTATGGCTAACAGGAGAGAGGATTTTTTTAAGTCTTAACTCAGGTCAAGACTTGGTGTTATCAGTCTCCTTGTTGACCTTGACTGGAGGCAAGCTGCCCCTTCATGCTGAAGTTTCTGCATCCACTTCACCACATGCTGTGCAGGGAACACAGTTCCGCAAACATCAAGCTTAGTAGTGAGCTCCTCTTGTTTGCTGCTGGATGGTGCACAGTTGCAGTAGTCGTTCTTCAGTCTGCCCTCCATAGCCACTGCTATAAACACCGAGACACTTCAGAGGGATCAGTCCCTCCTTTGCACTTGGTATGGGGTGGCTATTCATCCTGATCACCTTTAGACCGAGTCCTGAAAAGTCTTCCCAGCTAGGCTACAGTGCTTGATCTCCTTTGCCAGTATGCTCAGAACATCATACAGGAGCTCACATTCCTCTCATTGGTACCAATGAAAAGTCACCACATATCAACTGGCCAGAACTGATATCTTAGCCTTAGTTTATATCTGCTTTTTATATTTGTAATTGTTCTTTTCTCCTTAGTTGTTGTCACATTAGATTGTGTTTGTTTTGTTTTCAGATTTATAATGTTGTACTGTCTTTCAGAGAGACCAGAGGCAGTACTGAGTGTATCTCCACAGAGCTGGCTGACTGAAGGAGACTCAGTGACTCTAAACTGTGAGGTTACAGACTTCTCTACAGACTGGACATTCAGCTGGTACAATGTGGTTCCCTCTAGACATGGCGCGACTCAAATAATAACCAATCATAGCTCTATCATGTATGTGGAGCTCCTCTCAGACAGCAGCAGAGGATCTGGAGGCTCCTACACTCTCAGTCCTGCTGCTCTTAAACACACAGGAGTTTATGTGTGCAGAGGAGAGTGGACGGATAAAACCGTTAAGACATTTTACAGCAACCTACAACCACTATGGATCACTGGTGAGGAAACAGCAACAACATAGAGATTTGTACCTTCTTTTTAATATAAATCTGTTAAGATTGAAAGGATTTGTCTAATTGTTTCTGTGCTACTGAAAACATTTAGTAGCAGTTATTGCTGGAGAAGGGGGTTACACCAGATACTGTACGCAAAGAGTTCACATAAATTTGGCAATGATCTATAATATTATTCTTGTGTCCTTTTTTTAAATTAAGTTCTCTCTTGCTGCTCTTAGTTGAAAACCTAACATAAACATTTATTCACCACTGTACAGCTGTGCTAATGTTTACTGTAAAAGGCGTCCACCCGAAGTGAAGAATGTTTAAGGCAGTCGAGTAGCACTAAGCGTTCATAGAGGATTATTCTGATTTTTTTCTGGTTTAATTAAATGGGGTGTGAATGTGTTCAGTACAAGTTATGTCATAAAACACAATAATAGTTAGTGTTCTGTGTTTAAGGTAAATCCCCTCCAGTCTCTCTGATCATCAAGCCAACCAGAACTCAACACTTTACTACTGAATCTCTCTCACTGCGCTGTGAGGACCAGAGACACTCTACTGGATGGACAGTGAGACAATACACAGGCAACAAAGGAGTGTTAGATTGTTCCCGGTGGGGATCATTTACAGGATCTACATGTGAAATCAGCTCCCTCTCCACATCCTACACTGGAGTTTACTGGTGTGAGTCTGAATCTGGAGAAAACAGTAATCCTGTCAACATCACAGTGCATGGTGAGTCTTCATCTAGTGTGTTTATTGTCTTCTTTTGCAATATTCACTTGAAGTCATGTTTAGACATTGAGATTGGTATCCAGTCTGCATGAACATGCCCAAACAAGCAAACAATGCACTGGGGCAGCATAGTGGTTAGCACTGTGTGCATGGAGTTTGCATGTTCGGCCTGTGCTTGGTGGGTTTCCTCTGGGTACTTCAGGTTCCTTCCACCGTCCAAGGACATGCAGATTAGGCTAATTCCCATTTCCCAAAAATAGTGTGTGTGTGTGTGTGTGTGTGTGTGTGTGCCCTGCCATGGACGGGGGTTTTGTACCCTCCTACGTGTCCTAAGTTTCCTTGGATAGGCTTCAGGTCCCCTGCGACCCAGTATACAGGAGAAAATGGAATATACGATAAGTAAGTGGCTTTACTGGCTGTGAGTGTGTGCACAGCTCAAAATGTATTAAGTTGCACTGTAGATTTGGTTAAACCTTAGAGCATGATTAAAAGGTTATAATGTATTATTATTATTATTATTATTATTATTTTATGCAGCCTCAGGTCCACCACATGTAGTGGCTCCATTCTCAGTGGTCATGCTAATCAGTAGTGTAGTGACATCTCTCCAGATCTGCTGATGACATCATTCTGCCGGTCAAATGCTACAGAGTGTGTGGTAAGGACAATTTTATTTAGTTGATTAATTTTGTATAACAAAATAACTAACTTATTGCAGAAAAAAAGAATATTATCACCATAGGACAAATATATGTTATTGAACTCAATATTACCATTAAAAATCAAGTTACAGTGAAGTTTAAATGCGAGTATGATTAAATTCACGTACTCTGTTAGCATTTTGACCTTTTCCACTGCAAGGGATACATGAACAAATTGTATCTCTTGCAGTGGAAAAGGTCCACTGCAAGGGATACAAGGTGAAAGTGCATTCCACTATGTAGGTATACTGTAGTACCAGAGGGTGAAGACTTCCCAAATACATTTTGATAGGGAGCAAAAAAATTAACTTTGAAGAAATGAAAAAAAGTCATGTGGTCTAATGAGTCCAGACTGAGCCTATTCCAGAGCGATGTGCGTGTCAGGGTAAGAATGGAACCTCATGAAGCGATGCACCCATCATGCATAGTGCCCACACTACTAGCCTCTGGAGACAGTGTTATGATCTGGGGTTGCTTCAGTTGCTCAGGGCTAGGCTCAGCAATGTTATGTGGCAATAAAATGTAGTCAGCTGACGACCTAAATGTACTGAATTACCAGGTTATCACATCTATGGAGTTTTTCTTCCCTGAAGAAACGGCCATATTCCAGGACTCAGAGTGTAAAAAGGTGGTTTTGGGAGCATAAGGAATCATTTTCCCACATGAACTGGACACAACATTGGACACGTATTGTAATGTAGAATCCCACTAGAATGAGAAATATCACACGTTCCATAGCTCTGTCTATTATGGTCATGGGTATGTTTAAATGAAGCCACAAAGAACTTTCATAAAAGTGACCCATGTCTGAATGACAGTAAAACATCACTTCAACAAACTGAAAGAAATGGTTTTAAATAAATAAATAAATAAATAAATAAAAACTTTGATCTGAATGGTATTCAAAATTATGGAATGAATGAATGAAGTTTATTTTCTTTTTTTTTTTCTTAAAGATATGTCACTTATTATTTCACTGTCAATCATAACAGTTAAAATAAAACACATTATAACCTGCGTTTAGGATGAAAATTAATGCAGTTTGGCTATTTTTCTTAAAAAAACGCCTGGAATAAAGTTGTGAAAAACTTTAAATAATAAAAAAAACTGTGAAATAAATCACTTATTCTTACTATTTCTTTTACAGTTCACATTGAAGAGAAAATGAAGAGGATGAGAATAAAAAAAATGTGTAGCTTTTTTTAAAAAATAAGCTTAAATTAATCTGCTGTTGGAGTGAGTTTAATGCTTATGTTTTATTTTGTAATATTTTGCTTAACTAAAATTGTAGTTATGCGAGGAGATTTCTGCATTTTCTGCATGGCGCTTTTTCAATGTACAGAATTATGTAAACTGGTTGCAATAATGTGTCATATGAAGTACAAGAAATACAACAAGAAAACGTTGAATATCAATTCACTTAAATCTTAACTATTTTTCAACTTTCTACTTTCATATAAAATATGGTTACTACTGATGAAAATAAAAATAAAAAAATAACAATGCAAAATAAAAACAGTGTGCATTTTTTTCTGTTGCTTTAAGCAGATAAAGCTGCAGTATTTTCCATGTATGTAGAGATTCTCAGCACAATAACAACCAGACAAAAGTGATATTACTCTTGCTGCCTGTCTACATATTGGGAACCTGGTGTACAGGACTAACATCACACTGAAAATGACCACAGTTTTTGGACCGAGGTATGTGTAAAGCCGAGGACGAGCAGAAGGGTGTGTGATGAAGTGAAGATGAAGGAGAGGACATTAGGGTGTGAGGAGCCTAGGCAGAGCAGAAGGTAGAGTGATCATCTAGGGGAGATCAGAGTGGCATGTGAGGATCCAAAAAAGAGCAGAAGAAGCAGAGGAAGATTGTGTAATGTGTAAGATGTGTAAGATTGTGAGTATGTAATATATATGACCTGGTAATCATATTCAATTTAGAGAAATGTGTCAATGTTTCAATTTTTGTGTACGTCACTATTTTATACATTAAACCAAATCCACACACACACATGTTCGGCATTAATTACCTTGTGTCAGAAATGTCTTTCTAAGAGGGGTGTCCAAGTTAAACCAGGACTTGTGATGACATTTCTGGTCAATGAAGGTACAAAAAACAATTTAATTTAAAAATACTTCAAGCACGGTACGGTGATGAGAGTCTTGGCCGTAGTAGCAGGGTTTAATTGTCCATACATTTGGGAATGATGAGCGCGGTTGAGTTGGCTCGAAGCTCACTGCCATCTGTCTCAAACATTTAGTGAGCAGAACATTTGATCCTTAAAAACTGGCAAATAACTTGTTGCTGACTTAAATGAGAGAAACATCTGTCTGTGGAAACTGTGCACACCAGTTGCACGTTACAAGAACTCGGCTAGGAGTTATTGCCACATCGTTGATAGTATCCAAGCACCAGTAAAACACTAGTGGATTAGTATATAAGTGAAATAAATAGAATTTCTACTTTTATAATTGTGTTATATTATCCTGCACAATCAGAAGACCCAGTTTAGTTTGATGGTTTGAAAGGAGGTAGTATACAGCCATGGTCAAAAGTTTTGAGAATGACACAAATATAATTTTTACAAAGTCTGCTGCTTCAGTGTTTTTAGATATTTTTGTCAGATGTTACTATGGTATACTAAATTATAATTACAATCATTTTATTAGTGTCAAAGACTTTTATTGACAATTACATAAAGTTTATGCAAAGAGTTAATATTTGCGGTGTTGACCCTTCTTTTTCAAGACTTATGCAATTCATTCTGACATGCTGTCAATCAACTTCTGGGTCACATACTGACTGATGGCAGCCCATTCTTACATAATCAATGCTTGGAGATTGTCAGAATTTGTGTGTTTTTGTTTGTCCTCCTGCCTCTTGAGGATTGACCACGAGTTCTCAATGGGATTAACATAGCTTTCAGTTTTTGTATAGTTACTGCAAAAGTTCTTTGTTTGTATCAATGTTTATATTGTACTGCTTTTTTCTGTTTATACCAAAAATATAATAAGAAGAAGAAGAAAAAGAAAAAGAAGAAGCGAAAGAAAAAGAAAAAGGTTTTTTTTTTTTGGACCTTGGCTTTTTTTGTTCCATTTTTGCTATGTTTTTTTTTTTTGTGTGTGTGTGTGTGCTGCAGGCAGAGATAGTGTAAGGTATTAAAATATTGTAAGACAATCTAATAGGAAGATTCCTGTACCTTGAGAACAGACCCCTCACTGTGCTTCCTAATGCCTTATGTGGTAACACCTTCTATATCCTGTATCCAGACGAGGAGACATCCAAAAGGCTCTCGTCTGCTAGAACCCTTTTGTTTAATCAGGAGGATGCTAAAGTATTTCCTCTCCCCTGTCTGTCTTCGGGTCTCTCTATGACTGACATGTTAATGACTGGTTCTTTTGATGTTTGGGACACAGCACCGCTTTATATGTGCTTTCTGACAGGTAAGTGTATCAAGGTACGGCGGACACAACCAGAAATAGCTCTTCTACTCTAAGCTTGAAACTTATCTCGGACACACTTCTTCTTCATTTAAACCTAACAGATAGCCTCACAGCGGGTCGAGTGGGTGAGGACTCGGTGGCATACTCGTTCAGTCAAAGCTGAAACAAATTCTAAATTTAAAATCTGCTGAATCCCCAGTCAACCATCAAGTATCAACTCACATGAGTCTTTATCAGGCTGCTAAATTGGATTGAACATAAAAAAATATATTTAACTGAAATGCATATGTAGCCCTGAAAAGTTATGTACAGCTAAAAAAAAAAAAGAGTAAAATATTGCCCCTATTTAAAAATAACATTTGGAAACTTCTGTGATAATGACTGCTATAACTGTGCATGTTCCTTTAAGAGTGCTGTTCTTGTTACAGCTTGACTAGCGGAGGCACCCTAATTGGTACCCTAGGCTGAGAATTGGGCGTGGACGCTAGTAGAGTCGAAGCGTTTAGCACGTGATCAGTTGTGCACGCGAAAGTGGTTTAAAAAGCATTTTCATATAATTATTCTACAGGTAAGCTGATGTTAACTAATCTTTACGTAAAGCACAACAGTATTATGTGTTCTCGCTCATGATAGTTTGTACCAGAGTAGATAAAAATGTTTAACTTGGTGTTAAGTCATTTAACTTGGTGGTAATTAAGAATGCTCGCACCTAAATCGGCAAAAAAAAAAAAAAAAAAAAAAATGGCGCTGATAATCGGGGTGAAAGGTCATAACGTTTGGCGGGTACAAAAATAAGGAAGAAGTGCTTAAAATACCATGGTTTAGATAAAAGTGGAAAAGGAGTGACTGATAATGGAATGAATCAATGTTTGGTGTTTAATGACTTGGTGTTAAGTATTTTGTTGTCCATTTAGCGATAATTTGATCGTTAAAATACAGCGATGTGTTCATTTAAAAGCAAATTTGTGAAATAGTTAATGAGCGTAATTCATATTGAGTTAATTTTGTGATTAACGTAATAGCAGCAAGACAGATTCATACAGTTATCAATGCTGGGAAATATGAATCAATGAATATCGAATTACCATCCTCATGATTTATTTAAATATTGTGTTTGTGTATCTGTTGAAGCAGTATGATGTGATTTTTGTCCGTTATGATCATTTCTCTCATATAAAAGAGAAAGCCACACATCTGTGTAAGTCTATGTAAATGTATCTTTGTCATGTAAAGTACTGTTTAGATGTGTGTTTTGAGAATTGGGCGTGGATGCTAGTAGAGTGGAAGCGTTCATGTACATAATGAGTGACTTGAGGCGTACACGCGGAAGAGAGTGCTCCTGGTTTAAAAGTGTTTTTTTGTATAATTATTTTTACAGAACTGAACGTGTTGCCCCAAGGACGAGCGCCGTCTCATTCTTAAAAGTGTAACACATTATAATTAATTTTAGTTTAAATCATTTAACAAACCATTTTTTCTCCACTGCCACAATACATTTACATTTAGTCGTTTGGCAGACGCTCTTATCCAGAGCGACTTACATTTTTATCTCATTACACATCTGAGCAGTTGAGGGTTAAAGGCCTTGCTCAAGGGCCCAACAGTGGCAACTTGGTGGTTGTGGGGTTTGAACCTGGGATCTCCCGAACCGTAGTCCAATGCCTTAACCACTGAGCTACCCCTGACCTCTTACAATAGGTAACTTCTTACACTACATCAAGCAAAGTTGTGCTGACAGTGTATTTCCATCCACATTGAAATCTTTAATTTTTATTGCTTGGTGGAAAGGCCTTTAGGATTGATACACTACTGAGGATTAAAAAAAAGGACACACACAGAAATGAAAATAAAAATGGGGAGAGGCAAAAAAATGCAGGACATCTGAGAAATAAATCTTTTTATTATTATTATTATTATTATTATTATTATTAGAATTACTATTTTTGTTTTATAAGCAGTTGGCAACCAGGTTTTAGGTGCATTACTGCCAACTGATGGACAGAACCAATAAAGCTTTAGGGTCTCGTGTTTTTTTTGTTTTTTTTTTGCTGATTATTATTATTATTATTATTATTATATTTTTTTAATTATTTTTTTTGCTCAATTTTATCCCCACCCAAGTCCCATTGGGTCATATTCTGTATTTATTCAAAATAAAACTTACCAAATTATTAGTGGACTGTGAGGGAGTCACAAAGTGGATACTCAGTACAGTTTAATTATGCCAGTGTTATTCTTAAAATGTTAAATAAAAGAAATAAACAGATGCAAATGAAGGGGTATAAGCTGGCAGGTCTGTGTACACTAGAAATGTGATTAACCTCCAACTCCTCTCTCTCACACACATGCACACACAGTCTGAAAGACCACAGGAAGTTTAGAGACAGTGAAACACACCACTTCTCAGTCAGTCAGTCCTTACAGGACCATGATGGAGTTCAGTCCACTCTCTGTGATGCTCTGTAAGTAAATGGTCTCTTAGACTTATTGGCAAAATGCCTCAACATTCTTTTGTCTTTGATGTTACTATTTGTGTAGGTAAGTGTGTCAGCATTTGAATAAAAACGAATCAAATTTTAATGAAATTATTAATATGTTTCATTTTATACTTTTTTGTTTGTTTTTAAAGCACGTATTTAATGCAGATATATTTAGTAGCTTCTCATAAACAATGTTGTCAGAAGACATGTTCTGTTGTCATGGAAAAACCTTGCACTGTGTTTCAGATCAAATTACTGGGTTAATCAACAATTTCTATGTCATTACTATATTACATAAGGTTGTTATAATAACGCCATGGTGAATTCACAGGGCAGTCAAGCAAAATATTAGATCATGGAACCATTTTTGGCCAGGCAGGATATGAATGAATGAATGAATCAATCAATCAACATTTATTATTATTATTATTATTATTATTATTATTATATAGCACTTTACAGCAACCTAAGTTGAACCAAAGAGTTCAAAATGAACTGAAATGAAATGAAAATACAAAAACAAAATAAAACATAATTATAAATAAATAAGTTAAAAATAAATAGAAAAATATAATAATAAAAAACAATAATAATAATAATAATAAAATAGTAATAATAATGAGAATAATAATAAATAAAACAAAATGATAAAATTATGAAATAAACAAAATTAGAAAAAAATTCAAGCCGTTCTAAATAAATGAGTCTTTAGTTTTGCTTTAAACGTAGGGAGGTCCGTAATGTTGCGTAACTCAGGTGGAATGGTGTTCCAGAGTTTAGGACCAGCCACTGCAAAGGAGCGATCACCCCACTGTTTGCACCTTGACCGAGGGACCACTAGCTGATTTTGGTTAGCAGAACGTAAGGCTCTACTTTGTTAATAAAAGCTTACTGTCTCACACAAGTGGGAAGGTGCCAGACCATTAATTGCATTAAAAACAAATATCAGATGTTTAAACTGAATCCGGAACTGTACCGGAAGCCAGTAGAGGGAATACAGGATTGGTGTGATGTGATTATAATGAATGAATGAATGAATTAATTAAATGTATACATTAGAGTCAAAAACTAGAGCAAAAGTTATGCAGAAACAAGCAGAGGCCCTGAAAATAGGGACACGTCTTTTGTTGTTGTTTTTTTTTTTTTTTTTTTTTTTGGTCTATTCAGCAGTGTGGGTTTAGCAGGAGGGGGTGTGAAAGTAATGTGTGAGACTGATAACAGTGTTATAACTAAACAGTGTTTTAACTAAATATGGACAACATGTATAACTCAACATATGATTGGTCACTTAACATGAACCTCATTCCCCTCATGTCACATGTCTCCACCAACAATGTGCTTGTGACTGTAACACTTCCAGTGTGTAAACTCAAGCTACATAACTATGTGCTATGCCAGGATAAATCAATTACAAAAGACCATAGTAGGGGGAGTCCTTAGGTGTGGCTTTCATGGTGGACATGTGAAGAGGTCTTGATCTTCCTTGGGATGGGTGAAAGGGTTGCAGCAACTCTGTCCAGAACTGGTAAAAATGGATGAACTGAGTGCTGTGTTGCTTTTGCTTGTCATGCATATTTACATTTACATCACTCACCAAACACAGCGCAGAAATTCTCGACCTTGCTGTCTCTCCAATTCACTGGTATTTCTGATACACAAACAGGCACACAAAAGCTAATCACAATAGCTTAATTAGAATATGGAGCTTTAGTGCCTAGCATTATTTCTCAACTAATGTCAGCAGTCTTTATAACCTAATACATGAGCAAACCTCTTAAGTGATGGACTTTAAGTCATTGGTAATTTCATCTTCTTTTGAGCGACTGCGAGCATTGAAGTTTTTTCTTTCTTTTCAAATCCAGGCCCACACCATTTTACCCAGGCCCACTCACCGTACACTGTGTGGTCTTGCCACTGTTGAAACCGCTAAGCAGTAGTGTACTATAGACCATTTCAGTGCTATTCTTTTTTCCAAGTTCATGTGTGCGAAATTAAATAGAGCTGCGGGCTGGAGTTGGCCCATGGGTAATAAGGTACATGCATGTTTGTCACGATTAAATTATTGAGCTCTTCAAACAATTTTTTTTTATATTATACAAACATAAATGATTCAAATTATTTGATTTATTAAGCAAACGAGATAAAACATTTTTTTAAGGTGTATGTCCTGTTAACTCTGGCGTAAAACTAACAGCATTTCATAAAAAGGACATCATACCATCAGTTAAACATGGTGGTGGTAGTGTGATGGTCTGGGGCTGTTTGCCATAATTGATGAAAACATGAATTCCAGGTACTGTAAGTTTTGACAGCTTTGCCAAGAGATATACTGCATGTGAAACTGTGGAATTATATTTGACATTGACAGTGATCAGGAAGAGAGAAGCCAAGTTGACAGTGAGGAAGATTTATAGAGAAGGAAATGTAGGAGGTTAAGAATAACACAGACAATACCCCAAGGAGGAAGATTTGATGAGGAAAAAGACCCAGCTGAAGTTGTCTCTTTATCCAAAAATGGAACAAAACCCTAAAACGATATGCCATATCCCAAGTGAATGACCATCAAGTCCTGTTTTCAACTGTTTTTCCTTACAGACCTTATTGTTACCATTGTCTTAAACATGACAAACCTGCAGGGGAGAAGTGTTTATGGAAACACCTGGAAAGAGGTAGATGTACTGTTGCACCCAATGTGACTGGTGTCCTATATTGAGATTCACAGCCAGCTAAACTCTTTCCTGAATCATTTCCCACACGGAACAGGCATGTGTTATACTTGGACAGGATTTATTGCAAAAAAGTGTGAAACTAAAATGATATACAAACACTTGAAGTGCGCTAAAGGGTCAACTTAACCTCAACATTGACAAGCTCAGCATTATTGTTTAATATGTCACACTACTCACAAATATAAAGTCTAAAAATTATTTAAAAAATAAATAAATAAAAAATAAACTTACTTATATTGTCACTCAAGGGCTATTAACAAGCTGATGGCATTGGATAGAGAACAAATTATACCATACACCATTCTCTTTGCTGACATGTGGGAAAAGAGGAAGTTCCCCTTTTCTCATTTGGCAATTACCCAATGTTGATTTTGTGTGATGTCTACAGATCCCAGTACGAATCTTCATACAGCTTATGAGATGCAAACACTGGTTGGTCAATTTTTCATGCTACAGTGTCTTTGCAGACCTTCTGTATCCTGACACATGTGATTTTCTTTGATGACCACCACAAAAGAGCATCCTGAAGTCAACGAGACAAGCTGGGAAGTTTGGCAGAAGTGGGTGGAGCGGCTACCACTCATTTAAAACCAGGTCCTGACATCACTGTTGATGAGCATCTCATCGGTTTTAGGGGACAGTGCCCATTTAAGCAGTATTTGCCAAACATACCATCTAAGTATGGTATAAAGATATGGGTAGCATGTGATGCAAAGACATGTTATGCCTGGACATTATGCAAGAAAAATCAGGGGAAGTCGGGGGGTCCTCGAAATTACAGCAGGGCTATGTCAAAATTGTAAATATATTCGTACAGTGTATGGGTCAAGTATTAATAGTTGTAATTAGATCAGTTTTACCTCTGTAAATTTGCACACTCCTGCACACACTGCTTTGTCACAATGGATAGGAAATCGACTGCTTACAAAGTCCGCTCGCCACCGTCACGGTCTTTACATTCTTTCACGTTTGTGGGATAAAGGGTGAGGTGCATAGGTGCAGAGGTTAGCCACAGTTAAAAAAGTGACTTTGGTAAACATTTTTGTGAAGTACTCTGTGATGAATAGTACAATAGGCTTTTTTTAGTATTTGTTATAGTGTAACGGTCACGTTTTGTGGCAAATTCTAATTCAAATTTTATATGTCACATACACAGTCATACACAGTACGAAATGTAGTGAAATGCTTATACGACCGCCAGTGACCTTAAAAAGAGAATTAAAGCTTATAATAAGAAATAAATATGAATAAATACGATAGAAAAATTTAATAGAAAAATTTAATTGAACTAGGAAAAAAATAGAACTAAAAATAGAAATACGCTGTACAAATAGAAATATACTGTACAAGAACATTTAAGAAATTGAGAAATTTTGATATTTTTGGAAGAAAGATGGTGTGCAAATATGCATAGAAAAAAAGTGTCTTTGTGCAATGGTTTTTAAAGTGTCTTTGTGCAATGGTCCAGAATGTAAACGTAAACATGTAGTGTAGATGTGAAGGTAGATGTGCGATAAGATGTGCAAGGCATAAGTGTAGAGGTTAAGACTTAAACTTTTAATAAAGAAAAGCAAACATAAACTAAACATGACTAAACAAACTAAACAAAACTATAATATGACACATGAAGCAAAAAAAGGCTAATCCAACAAAATAAATTAACAGTTTAGCACACAGGAAGAAAACGGACCTGATAAGAAAAAATAAATACCTGTCTTCTTTCACATTCCCGCACACTTTACTCTCTGTCTTGTGGGAATTAATCTGTATTTGCTCCTATCGCATTTTTCATATCCTAAATTGGAGGCCGAACGCAATAAATATAGCTTTGTGGTTCCTTCCCAAGATGGCCAAAAGATTTTCTGTTCAGAAGACATTGCAATTGAATTTGATAGAGAGAGA
This sequence comes from Clarias gariepinus, assembly GCF_024256425.1. Taxonomy (NCBI): domain Eukaryota; kingdom Metazoa; phylum Chordata; class Actinopteri; order Siluriformes; family Clariidae; genus Clarias; species Clarias gariepinus. The sequence continues at coordinate 7,911,023 of NC_071100.1, read as the reverse complement.
TGCTTTTGATCTTCTTGCCCAAGAAATGAGCCACCCTGCATGGCTGCCAATGTGATAAGGATGCAAGCAGGGCCAACATGGATGACAGTTCCTCATGTGCAGGACATTAAGTCTTCTTTTGAGTCTTTCATCCAAGATACAATCCAGAAAATGAATCTGGATAGCAATAATTTAGGAGTAAGGCATGTTTTTTTGGAACGAGGGGAAAGGAGATGGACCAAACCTAGAGGGACATGCCCACTTTGGGGTTCTTATCCTTGCTGAAGTTTTCAGGTAACTGGCAGAGAAAATTTTTATGCAACAATGTCCTTGAAAAACTCCCACATAAGTCCCAGGATTATCCACTTTGATAAACGAGATGACGGACCAGCTTGACGGCAGACAGACAATCTAGCTGCCATCAGGACAGTGTGGGACACGTGGGTGCACTGCATCCCCTTATTTTACAACCCTGAAAAAGAAGTGATGTGAAGTGATGGAGAAGATGGACATAGAAACACTATGTTCTGTACATGCATCAAGAAATACATTTGCAACACATACACAGTAAAACTCCCCATGTGGTGTATAGGCTGGTATGAAAAGACAATGTGTTCAGTGGGGCTGATGTGTTGGCTAGACTGACATGGTTCAACTAGTGTTGTGAAGTAAACGTCTGTTGAGTATTTTATCAGAAAAATTGATTGTGTTGAATTAAAAACTACAAAATGCCCCATACTCTGAAACACTGGCTGGATAACAAAAATATGAACACCACACAAGGGTTAATCAAAGGACAAACAGAAACAGGTGACATCAGTCAAACCAGGAGTAAACAAACCATGGCCATGTCAACTGTAAACCCAAACCTGCAATGCCTGCTGGATGAGTAATACAGCGCTTGAAGTTGTATTCTTTACAAATGAGTTCATCTTTCATGTTTACATCATGTTTTTTGTGTCTGTTCTGTTTAAGTGCTGATTTCACTTCAACCGGTGACTGGTGATCAAGGTGAGTTAACAATAACATTATTATTATTATTATTATTATTATACCAATAAGCTTTTTTCCCAGTGATTTTGATTTTTTTTTTTTTTTACTTTTTTAAGGGAGTCCTAAAGCTGTGCTGATAATTAAACCCCATAAAGATGTATATGCAAAAGAGACAGTTATTTTTAGATGTGACCTACAGAGAGGAGGAGACAATGAGTGGACGTACAGCTGGTATAAAGATAATAACAAATTCGATGCAGAGAAAGATCTCAGGGTCTTTAAAGGCAGCACAGTGCAAGAGATCAGTATCAGGATTGTTACAGTCTATGACAGTGGTAAATACACCTGCAGAGGACAGAGACCTAACTCTCTGACGTCTGTGACCAGTGATCCTGTTACACTGACTGTATCAGGTGAGTCTGTGGCAACAACATCTGGAATGTGCATCTTTACATTTACAGTATACATTTCATGATTCAGCATGATTAGTACTGCAAACTTGGTACAGAAAACATGAGGACTGAAACCAGTAACTCAGATTCAGTTACTCCGGTTTCCAAATAATATATGCCCCATCATATAGTGTCAGGTAAGAAGTCACACATGTTAATTTAGTGTTATTTGCACATTGTGCAAATTTGTGCAAAATTTTCAAATTTGGGAAAAATTTGGTTGATGTATACATTATCTTCCAGATCCTTCCATGGACCTGAGAAAGTTTTCATCTTAAATGTTGGTTTAAAGCCCTTTAATGAACAGTATCCTATCTGCTTACTCCAGATGTGATAGAAAAACATGCATTTTTTCCATATAAAACCACACTGCTCAAGAAGATATTTTTAGCTTAGGGTTCCCTTTTTTTTTTTTTACTACATCATGGATTCCTCATTTAAAATAGGATTCAACATTTTATTTCTTAGGCCATCCTGATAAGCATATTTGCAATGGCAATTTTAGCACCTAGGCATGGTACGGTAATACACTTCAAAATGGAGCTTATTAAATTAGTTTTCCCAAAACATGAATTGATAAAATAAACCGAAATGCAACCAAATAGCCTACCTAATTTGATGTAACAGGCCGCATCAATTTGTGTCATGTTAAAAAAGAGTATTTGTCATCTGTAGTGAGTAATGCAGTTTTCAAGGAGAGACTCACTCTCATATGTGACATCAAGAGTACAGGATACAGTTGATCTCACTTATTTAGGAAAAATAAACCCAGTGATGATAAAAAAAAAAGAAGAAAGAACACAATCCTAATGCCTAGCTATTGATTTAATATCATGGGTGGACTGGGATAAAAAAATAAAATAAAATAAAAACAGTCTGGTATTTGGCCTTGGGTGGGCCCATTTCTGGTGACAGGAGTGCATAGTTACTTTTTATGCCTTAAATTGAGCAAAAATAAAAACTTATGGCACTGTGCAAAAGATTGGGGACCCCAAAAGTTCCAGAGTGTCAGATTCTTTTTACAATGTTTCAGAAATTAATCAGCTCGTTAGGTCTGATGCATGACAACAGCTGTCATTAGTAAGTGCCAATTTCAAAGCTTTACGAATACTTTGACACTTCAAACCTTGTGCACACACTTGCGGACACTCAACAACCATGGGTTCCTCTAAGCAGCTGTGTAAGACTCTGAAAATGAAAGTTATCGATGCCCACAATGCAGGAGAAGGCTACAAGAAGATAACAAAGCATTGTCAGCTTGCAGTTCACTCACTCAGAAATGTAATTAAGAGATGGAAGTTCAGGGGAACTGTGGAGGTCAAGATGAGATCTGGAAGAAAGACAAATCAAAACCCTTAACATACCTCGAAATCCACTATGGATAAGTGGATACTTTTCATCAATGACACATATTATAAATTAAGTGAATTGTGCAATATAAAAACAAAACCAAATGTACATTGTAAATGTTTATATTACAGTTGTCTCAGGTTGTGCAATATGATTCTAGTGCAACAATTTTTATTAACACACACACAATGATGCTGAGTGCAAGTAAAGTTACCATTCTGTAAGTCTTCAAGTCTGTCTTAAGCTATGAAACAACTCCACCTCAAAGCAAAAATATTTGGGCTAACCTTACAATATTCTAGGTTAACACCTCAAATGATTTAGCCTAATGATGCCAGTGATGTAACAACTGACAACAGATGGTTTTAAATGGGTATGTCATGGTCACATGAACCAAACGAAACTAGCCACAAGGGTTATCTAAAACTATTTGGTAGACGATAGCTTAGAGAACACAACTCTATTGGCACTCTATACATCAAGACACATACCAATCAATTTTTATTGCAAGAATTTTTTTGTGTGTATAAAGTTAATTTACAAGACTTAAGTGTTATTTGGTATTCTCCATGTACCAGGGATACCACAGGCAGTTCTGAGGGTATCTCCACAGAACTGGCTATCTAAAGGCGTCTTAGTGACACTCAGCTGTGACGTTAAGGACTCCTCTACATACTGGAATTTCACATGGTACAGAGAGATTCCCTACAGATATAATAGTGATAATGTCGTGCCCCTGTCAGACAGCAGGAGCAGAGCATCTGGAAGCTCCTACATTCTTGGTCCTGCTGCTTTTCATCACACAGGAGTTTACATGTGCTGTGCAGAAAGAACTGAACCATTTAAGAAACAATACAGCTATCTACAGCCACTGTGGCTCACTGGTGAGGAAAAAAACAACAATAATGGTGTGTTGAAGTGTTGAATATAATATGTAAATAAAATAGGGTTAACATAGCATTGATTTGTTAGCTGCCATAAAGTCTGATGTAATAATGTTTATATTCACCCTCCCGAACAAGTAATGGGTAAAGCAATGAAATTTCCATTAGCACTGGTAGGTTATTCTCTGTTGAATAATAGTGATAAATGAGGTGTAAATGTGTTCAGTGCAAGTTTTAGGTGCCATAAAACGGAATGATAAAGACACATGTAAATTATAATGTTCTGTGTTCAAGATGAATCTCCTCCAGTCTCTCTGATCATCAATCCCAACAGAACTCAACACTTTACTGGTGACTCTCTCTCACTGAGCTGTGAGGACCAGAGTAACTCTACTGGATGGACAGTGAGACGATACACAGAGAGTGAGAGAGTGTCAGATTGTTCAAAGTGGGGATCAGTTACAGGATCTACATGTAAAATCAGCTCCCTCGACACATCCTACACTGGAGTTTACTGGTGTGAGTCTGAATCTAAAACCAGTAATCCTGTCAACATCACTGTGCATGGTGAGTCTTCCTGTAAAGTATTTGTTGCTAATGAAAAATATATATTTTATTACAAAATAGTTAGATTTCTGCTTAACTATACTGGGAGAAATGTACAAGAAGAGACACTTAACTTGTTTATCTCTGTAATAATCTGAAGGTTCTGAAGGTTTTTTTTGTAAATGTAATATTACTTGAAAACAGCAATATAACAGCACATTCCATTTTCCCTTATAAGCTGAATCTTCTATGGTAGAGCAGGTAAAGCAAGGCACAAGCTGGTTGCCTCAGTCAAGCCCTCAGTAGTACTTCTTAATATTTGTTTCTTTATTGTTTTTTTTGTTGTTTTTTTTTACATCCGGCAGTCCACCACAGACATGTTGTAACCAGTTTTCACAAATTTAAAAGTTATTTTACAAACCCTTGCAAGAAAATGAGTTCTTTGTGAAATATAGAAACATTACAAATGTGGATGCGCTCCTATTTTCTATCTTCACTTCTTATCCTAAAAAAATAGATTTGCAATAAAATTGCTTCTCATTAATGGGACAAACAAAGACTTCTGTGGTCCGACTGAAACCTGACTATTTACACTGATCTAATTGTGTAACTGAGCTATCAAGGAAAACAAGAGGTAATGGGAAAAGCTACATTGAAATGAGGCTAAACATATTTTAGCTAATGATCCTGTGGGGTGTGGAGAGTCCTGCAATACATTATAAACTACATGAGACCACCCTTCCTGTTGAGGCCAACAAAGACCTGACTGACAACTTCAACATCTTTTACTGCTGGTTTGAAAAGGACATCTTCACAACTCATACCATTTCCTGCTCACAACTGCCCCATCACAGCTCTAGCAACCTCCCTACCAACTCCCCAAGTTCTTAAGCTGCACTCATGATGTGAGATGGCTCTTCCAGAAACACAAGACAAGAAAATTACCTGGTCCAGACTGTGTCTCCCACTGCTGTTTCAAACCATGTTCTGACCACCTGATTCCAGTCTACACCATGGTCTCTATTGCCTGTACATAACAGGTTAATTGTCTGTATCTTTTAAGAGGCAGCAACAGCCAGGATCAAATTCCCAGTGTGTTCACATACTTGCCCAGTAAATCTGATTCTGATGATGTAGAACTACAAATCTATATTTTTACAGTTCTAATCAAAAGAAATTTATCGAACTTTACATCACAAAATTCAAACGCACTAATGAATTTAACAGTAAAATCTGAAATTGTTGTTCATAGTTCCTTCAAATAAATACAGTCTCCTCGACTATATGTCATTTTTTACAGATCTGTCATGAAGAAATATTTATTTGGTTGTTTTTTTTTTACTTATATTGTTCTTGTTTTTTCTGTTATAGATGGTGATGTGATCTGGGAGAGTCCTGTCCATGCTGTGACTGAAGGACATCCTCTGACTCTACGCTGTTTAGTTCGCAAGACAAAGAGATCAAACTTTAGACCATATTTCTATAAAGATGGATCAGTTCTCCAGACACAGACTACAGGAGAGATGATCATTAATAAGGTCTCAAAGTCAGATGAAGGTTTCTACCACTGTAAACACCCAGAGAGAGGAGAGTCACTGAAAAGCTGGGTCTCAGTTAGGGGTGAGAAATCATTTAAATATTCCTTTAAATCTTACGTCTTAACATGTTAAATTCATCCTCATAGTGGCAGGAAGGGAAATCTGTTGCTGTCATACATGCGCCTGGCCTGTGGACCACCTCAAATTTGGATAGTTAAAGTGCCAGATACCATGAGTGCTTTGTACATTGGCCTTTTTCTTGCAGTGAAGTCAGTTGGTCTGCTCATTTTAGAGGGTGGAAAGGCACCCCATTTTTACTTGAATTAATGATCAAATCCACTGGCAAACAGTAGTCTTTAAAAACCCTGAATTGCCCAAAATGTTGAGTTTATAATAAACATACAAATTAAAACCCTCTCAGAAAATATAAGAGACACATCCTGGCTAGTGGCTGTAAGAACACTCCCAGTAAGAGCAGTAGTCAAATGGAGTGGCTTTGTTACAACGATCAAGTGTCCCATGCAAGATGGGAAGAGGTTAAAACATTTTAACATTTTCTACTCTAACGTTACCGTTCTGAAAAAGTGTTAAAGGGAAAATATAGGAAGCAGGTGTTAAAATTGCAAAACGTGCTCAAATCAAAAATATTCCACACAAATGGAAAATTAGCCCTCATTTTATATTTTGTTTATTGTACACATAACACTTAAATAATAATAAATAAATAATAATAATTCCCAAATAATAAAAATCAAATACAATTTAAAAGTAACTCTGGTTAAATAATAATTATTATATTAGTATTAGTAGTATTAGTATTTCTTAATCTTCCTAATATTTTTCATTTCAATACATTCATTTTTAAAGAGATGAATAGTTCAGCGGTATTCTGCGTATCCAGCTGTTGTAGGTTGTAGTTCGCAGGCACTGCCCATTCTGTGGTGGTGTAAGGCACTTGCTATTGAGCCAGGAATTTGAAATTGAAACTGGGAGGAAGCAGCAAGACATAGTCTCCAGGGCTGTGCTGGATGCTTATATGCCCTCTGCTGTTCTGCCTGTGCATGTTGCATGTGTTCCCTGACAACTTGGAGGACATAATCTGCCACACCAGTTACAGATTACATACTTTTAGCTTACTTTTGCCACTCCTGGGAAGGTTCACCACTGTTCCATGTTTTTGCCATTTGTGGATAATGGCTCTCACTGTGGTTCGCTGGAGTCCCGAAGCTTTAGAAATGGCTTTATAACCTTTACCAGACTGATAGATCTCAATTACTTTTGTTCTCATTTGTTCCTGAATTTCTTTGGATCTTGGCATGATGTCTAGCTTTTGAGGTGCTTTTGGTCTACTTCTCTGTGTCAGGTAGCTCCTATCTAAGTGATTTCTTGATTGAAACAGGTGTGGCAGTAATCAGGCCTGGGGGTGACTACAGAAATTGAACTCAGGTGTGATAAACCATAGTTATTTGGTTTATAAGGGGGGCAATCACTTTTTCACACAGGGCCATGTAGATTTGGAGTTTTTTTTTCTCCCTTAATAACGTAAACCTTCATTTAAAAACTGCATTTTGTGTTCACTTATGTTATCTTTGACTAATAGTTAACAGTTTTTGATGAGCAGAACAATTTAAGTGTGACAAACATGCAAAAGAAAAGAAATCAGGAAGGGGGCAAATAGTTTTTCACACCACTGTATATATATATATATATATATATATATATATATATATATATATACACTCAACAAAAATATAAACGCAACACCTTTGTTTCTGCTCCGATTTTTCATAAGATGGACTTAAAGATCAAAATTTCATTCCAGATACACAATATTACCATTTTTCTCAAACATTGTTCACAAATCAGTCTAAATGTGTGATAGTGAGCACTTCTGCTTTGCTGAGATAATCCATCCCACCTCACAGGTGTGCCACATCAAGATGCTGATCTGACATCATGAGTAGTGCACAGGTGTACCTTATACTGCCCACAATAAAAGGCCACCCTCGAATGTGCAGCTTTTTGCTTTATTGGGGGTCTGGGGACTCAGAACCGGTCAGTATCTGGTGTGACCACCATTTGCCTCATGCAGTGCGACACATCTTCTTCGCATAGAGTTTATCAGATTGTTACAGATTACATACTTTTAGCTTAGAAAAGAAGTACCTTGGTTTTAAGGCAGACCAACATGGCTGAAGATGAGGACCAGCTCATGGATAATGATCTTCAAGGTAACTTGTCTCTAAGGATCTGCTTGTGTGGTCTACCAAGACCAAAATGTACTCATGTCCACATGTGGATTTGGAAAGATTTATTCCACAATGTGTAATAAGTGGGGCAGGGGCAGGCTTACGAGGCACTTTGTTTCTGACTCTGCTGACAGATGATTTTTGTCCTTGGCCTCCAAACTGGGTCAGTGGAAGCAGTTTCAGATATTTTCTATGGTTTTCCAGGCTCCAAGATGTCCCCCAAGGGGTTAAGCATGTGAAAGGTATGTAACTGTGTTCCATTTGATTTGTGGAACTACTAGAAGGTAGTAGGTTTGTGGAGCACACCATGAAGTAGAGGGCTAGTTTAAGAAGTCATCCTCTCACTGTTCGTGCTTGACTTTGTGGGTCATGTGGCAAGACAGTAAAGAGAAGAGGTTAGAAGAAGAGTATGGCTCACCTTCCACCTTGGCATCACTGTCCTCCTGGGCCAAGCATGCAGGGAAAGAGTCAGAGCTTTTAGGGCTGTTGTGGTCAGTAAGGTCGGGGGCACCTGGATAGGGTGGAGACCTCACTCATTATTAAAGTGAAGCCAGGTCACTCACGATCTAGGATCAGAGGAACCAAATATTCAGGAACTATACCACAGACCATTTACCATTTGCCTCACTGGGCCCTCCATCATGACATGGACAGCAGAAACATCCCTCACATCTCCACGAATGCAAGCTATATATATATATATATATATATATATATATATATATATATATATATATATATATATATATATATACATTATATACAGTGGTGTGAAAAACTATTTGCCCCCTTCCTGATTTCTTATTCTTTTGCATGTTTGTCACACAAAATGTTTCTGATCATCAAACACATTTAACTATTAGTCAAAGATAACACAAGTAAACACAAAATGCAGTTTTTAAATGATGGTTTTTATTATTTAGGGAGAAAAAAAATCCAAACCTACATGGCCCTGTGTGAAAAAGTAATTGCCCCCTGAACCTAATAACTGGTTGGGCCACCCTTAGCAGCAATAACTGCAATCAAGCGTTTGCGATAACTTGCAACGTGTCTTTTACAGCGCTCTGGAGGAATTTTGGCCCACTCATCTTTGCAGAATTGTTGTAATTCAGCTTTATTTGAGGGTTTTCTAGCATGAACCGCCTTTTTAAGGTCATGCCACAACATCTCAATAGGATTCAGCTCAGGACTTTGACTAGGCCACTCCAAAGTCTTCATTTTGTTTTTCTTCAGCCATTCAGAGGTGGATTTGCTGGTGTGTTTTGGGTCATTGTCCTGCTGCAGCACCCAAGATCGCTTCAGCTTGAGTTGACGAACAGATGGCCGGACATTCTCCTTCAGGATTTTTTGGTAGACAGTAGAATTCATGGTTCCATCTATCACAGCAAGCCTTCCAGGTCCTGAAGCAGCAAAACAACCCCAGACCATCATACTACCACCACCATATTTTACTGTTGGTATGATGTTCTTTTTCTGAAATGCTGTGTTACTTTTACACCAGATGTAACGGGACACGCACCTTCCAAAAAGTTCAACTTTTGTCTCGTCGGTCCACAAGGTATTTTCCCAAAAGTCTTGGCAATCATTGAGATGTTTTTTAGCAAAATTGAGACGAGCCTTAATGTTCTTTTTGCTTAAAAGTGGTTTGCGCCTTGGAAATCTGCCATGCAGGCCGTTTTTGCCCAGTCTCTTTCTTATGGTGGAGTCATGAACACTGACCTTAATTGAGGCAAGTGAGGCCTGCAGTTCTTTAGATGTTGTCCTGGGGTCTTTTGTGGCCTCTCGGATGAGTTGTCTCTGCGCTCTTTGGGTAATTTTGGTCGGCCAGCCACTCCTGGGAAGGTTCACCACTGTTCCATGTTTTTGCCATTTGTGGATAATGGCTCTCACTGTGGTTCACTGGAGTCCCAAAGCTTTAGAAATGGCTTTATAACCTTTACCAGACTGATAGATCTCAATTACTTTTGTTCTCATTTGTTCCTGAATTTCTTTGGATCTTGGCATGATGTCTAGCTTTTGAGGTGCTTTTGGTCTACTTCTCTGTGTCAGGTAGCTCCTATCTAAGTGATTTCTTGATTGAAACAGGTGTGGCAGTAATCAGGCCTGGGGGTGACTACAGAAATTGAACTCAGGTGTGATAAACCATAGTTATTTGGTTTATAAGGGGGGCAATCACTTTTTCACACAGGGCCATGTAGATTTGGAGTTTTTTTTTCTCCCTTAATAACGTAAACCTTCATTTAAAAACTGCATTTTGTGTTCACTTATGTTATCTTTGACTAATAGTTAACAGTTTTTGATGAGCAGAACAATTTAAGTGTGACAAACATGCAAAAGAAAAGAAATCAGGAAGGGGGCAAATAGTTTTTCACACCACTGTGTATATATATATATATATATATATATATATATATATATATACACTCAACAAAAATATAAACGCAACACCTTTGTTTCTGCTCCGATTTTTCATAAGATGGACTTAAAGATCTAAATTTCATTCCAGATACACAATATTACCATTTTTCTCAAACATTGTTCACAAATCAGTCTAAATGTGTGATAGTGAGCACTTCTGCTTTGCTGAGATAATCCATCCCACCTCACAGGTGTGCCACATCAAGATGCTGATCTGACATCATGAGTAGTGCACAGGTGTACCTTATACTGCCCACAATAAAAGGCCACCCTCGAATGTGCAGCTTTTTGCTTTATTGGGGGTCTGGGGACTCAGAACCGGTTAGTATCTGGTGTGACCACCATTTGCCTCATGCAGTGCAACACATCTTCTTCGCATAGAGTTTATCAGATTGTCAGTTGTTGCCTGTGGAATGTTGGTCCACTCCTCTTCAATGGCTGTGCGAAGTTGTTGGATATTAGTGGGAACTGGTACACGCTGTCGTATACGCCGGTCAAGCACATCCCAAACATGCTCAACGGGTGACATGTCCGGTGAGTATGCTGGCCATGCAAGAACTGGGACATTTTCAGCTTCCAAGAACTGTGTACAGATCCTTGCAACATGGGGTCGTGCATTATCTTGCTGAAACAAGAGGTGATGTTCATGGATGTATTGCACAACAATGGGCTTCAGGATCTCATCACGGTATCTCTGTGCATTCAAAATGCCATCAATAAAATGTACCTGTGTTCTTCGTCCATAACAGATGCCTGCCCATACCATAACCCCACCACCACCATGGGCCACTCGGTCCACAACATTGACATCAGCAAGGGTGTGCAGTCCTCAGCGAGGGTGGCCTTTTATTGTGGGCAGTATAAGGTACACCTGTGCACTACTCATGATGTCAGATCAGCATCTTGATGTGGCACACCTGTGAGGTGGGATGGATTATCTCAGCAAAGCAGAAGTGCTCACTATCACACATTTAGACTGATTTGTGAACAATGTTTGAGAGAAATGGTAATATTGTGTATCTGGAATGAATTTTAGATCTTTAAGTCCATCTCGTGAAAAATCGGAGCAGAAACAAAGGTGTTGCGTTTATATTTTTGTTGAGTGTATATATATATATATATATATATATATATATATATATATATATATACCACTGTGTCTAAGCAAAAGCAAGTGTTTAAAGAGAACTCTAATATCATGAGATTTCTACCTATATGGATAAAGCACATGAAAGTCATGTTTGAGGTTAATGTCTAACACAGGCACTTCCTCCATTAGTGCTTCTTTGTGACATTGTTTCTTCTTCTGCCCCATTTGACCTTCCTTTCAATAATGTCCCCCATAGTCCGGTGATGAAGAAATTAACAGATTTTGGCTGAATCAAATGTCATCTTCTTATGACCTCTTCGAACAATATATAAAAGGTTCAGAATCAAAAAGCGTATTATTATTATTATTATTTTATTTTACGTCACATTCCAAGATGGCACGGCACTGGCCCGATGTCCTTGTGGCAGCTTTAATACGACTGTCCTTTTATTTGTTGTTTTAATATTTTCTTTAACCAAACCTGGATACCTCTACCTGGCCGAGGGAGATCCTACGTAACCTGGACCAGAGAAGATGCGACAAGCATCACTAGGGAAAGGGAGTCAGGGTTTAGAACAAACTGCGTTCAAAAGTACATAGTCCACCACTGCCCTGCATCCTGCTTACAAATGTCCATCCTTAGAAAACAGAGCTTGAGTTCTTTTTCAGAGGCACATCTGAAACAGAGACATGGCTCTCTCACAAAGTACCCAATGACGCCATTTTACCATCCAATTCTTTCTCTGTTTTCCCATCAGACAGAACAGAGGATTCTGGTAAATCTAAAGGCGGAGGAGTGTGCTTTATGACCAACAAAAAATAGGGGTTACCCCAGAAACGTCTCTATCTTGTCTCAATCCTGTTTTCCTGACCTCGAGCACATGTCTATTGTTTAACGGTGCTTCTATCTGCTTTGGGAGTTTTTATCAGTCATTAATGTTGCTGTTTATAATCTATCCATATGACAGTATGACAGCTTTAACAACACTCCATAAAATGATCAGTAAATACTCTGCATGTTCACCTGGACACAGACCTCATTGTGGCTGGGGATTTTAACAAAGCTAATCTAGAGAGTGTTGTTGAGCTTTCATCAATACTGTATGTAAAGTTTCCAAATAGAGGCAAAAATTCTTTGGATCATTCATATGCCCCATTTTAGTACAGTTATAAAGTCATCCTTACTGGCTTTTGGAAAATCATATTTCGCCACCATCTTTCTCTCACTCACTCACTCATCTTCTATACCGCTTAATCCTGTATTCAGGGTCGCGGGGACCTAGATCCTATCCCAGGAGACTTAGGGCACGAGGCAGGGTACACCCTGGACAGGGTGCCAATCCATCGCAGGGCACACACACATACACTACGGGCAATTTGGGAACGCCAATTAGCCTAACCTGCATATCTTTGGACTGTGGAAGGAAACCGGAGTACCTTGAGGAAACCCACCAAACACGGGGAGAACAGGCAAACTCCATGCACACAGAGACGGGAATCGAGCCTGGCAGGGAATTGAACCTGGACCCTGGAAGTGCAAGGCGACAGTGCTAACCACAACACCACCATCTTTCTCATACTGGAATATAAACAGAGAATAATACAGTAAGTGCTGACCATCAGAAAGGTCAGACGCTGAACTGACCTATCAGAAGCTACACTGCAGTCAGCCCTCATTGACTGGCACATGTTCCAGGTCAGGTCTAATGATGTCAGTGTGTTTATGGAAGTACTGATGGACTTTATCGCAAAGGTAACTGATGATATCGTACCCATAGTGTCTGTTAAAGTCTTTACTAATCAGAAACCTTGGGCGGACAGATTAGTCCGCAAGGTGCTGAATGATCATACTGTGGCTTACACAGCGAGCTTATCATGGGTGATATGACCACGTCAGAAATAAAGTGGAGACACAGCTAGACTATCGTGACAGCAGAGTAGTGTGGGCAGTGCTAAAAGTGATCACAGACTACAGAGGACGAGGAAACATCAGATGAAGTTTCAAGGACAGGACTGTTAATAGCGGTGCTTCAGCTCTCATGAGTGACTGTAAGGACCCCCCACTCTGTGTCTCAAAGCAGGACATAAGGAAAGCTCTAAGGAGAGTGAACAGCAGGACGTCTGCTGGTCCTGATGGAAAGTGCTGTAAGCTTGTGCAGATCAGCTGGCTCCTGTGTTTACCCCCATCTTTAATATTTTCCTTACCATCTCTACAGCTCCTACATGCTTCATGAAATCCACAATCATTCCTGTTCCTAAGAATTTTAACCCTGCTGGTCCGAATGATTGTCAATAGCAGCTCCCAGGACAAATAGGATCTAAGAAGTGTCGATATGCTGAGCGTACTACCAGGACTGATTTGCTAGTGGCTGTCATTTGGCAAGAGACTCCAGTCGTTTAGGGAACAACCTGAAAGACTGAATAGTAGCTTTTTTCACCAGGCTATATGGGCATTAAATACAAAACCATAACTTATACAATTTAGCACACAGTCACGCAATCACAGTCATTTTACTACCCCATAACAACAAAGCTCACATTTATATATTTGCACATTTATTTTATATCAAAGTCTGTATATTTGCATTGTTTAACTTATATTCTACTCTGTTGTACATATTTATTCTTACTAGAGTGTTGTCGCAATTGCATTTCACTATTGCTGTACTTGTACAACCATGATTGTGACAAATTCTTGAATTTGTGTTCTTGAGGTGTAGACGATGTAGAAGCTCCATTCTCACTGCTTATGCTGATTAGTAGTGTAGTGACACCCGGTCCATATCTGCTGGTGACCATCATTTTGCTGGTCAAATGTTACAGAGCTAGAGGTAAGAACCCTTTTACTTTCCCTAGGGAACTTTTTTGTATCTACAGCTGCAGCAATACAATGAGAGACATGTCAGATTTCTGAGTGGCAGCAAGTTGCTCTTAACATTCGGTGGCCTTATCATCAGGTAAAACATGTGAACTGGAGATTTTTGTCGTTAAACACTGGATTGTCACTACACATAAACATATCAGAAAAATCATCAGCATCAGCACAGGTGCTAAAAACAAAGGGAAACTCACGTGACAACGCATCACTTTCGTTCATTTCAGTGGTGTCTGTTACAAAAGGCAAGTGACAAACCTTACCACCAACTAAATCATCACCCAAAATAAGTGAAACTCCTTTAACGGGCTGCTAAGGATGAACCGTGACATTAATAACGCCAGACAATATATTACAGTAAAAGTAAATCGTATGTGTTTTATCTTGTTGTTAGTAAACACATTGCTTTGGTGCTGCTTTGGAGCTTGGTGAGCTTTCACCACGTCAAGTTCAATTAACTTAACTGTAGCATCTGCACCAAAACTAGACTGGTGGGATAAAGGCAAGACACCTTCCCATATAAATGACTGACTCCGCTGTCTCTCAGACTATGCAGTGGCTGAGGCTAAGAATCTGTATCAAAAAGTGAAAACAACTCTATCCAGAATAAAAGGGTCAAAAGCACCATCAACTGACAGTGGTACATGTACTAAAGCCACACTCTTAGTGTTCTGTGAGTTCTGTCGGGTCTTACGCGTTAATCAGGACAGGTAGCAGTGAAATTAGTACATTAGTCCACATTAGTATTAATAGAAACATTTTGTCCAAAATGCAGTCTTTAAAGTCTTCTAATTAGATCAGTTATTTTAACTGATCAAAGGTAACACCACTTATCAAATAAAGCACATTTTTCATGAGTGAATTCAAGAAAAGTTTGGCTGGCGGATTTGGTATGTTTCCGAAACCTCTGCCGATATATTCTTCTGGAACAAGTTTATACGACCTCAACATAGCTGACTTAACAGTATAAATCTGAGACCTGGAATATACCTGTTCCATCTGGGAGGAAAAACTCTATAGCTGTTGTAACCTGGTCATTCAGTACATTAAGGTCATAGAATCTCACAAGAATGACAAATATCACGGTCAAGAGAGTGCACAAAAAACATTCACATAAAAGTTATCCGTGTCTGAATGACAATAAACCATTACTTTAACAAACTGAAGAAGAAAGTATGAATGATGAATCCCATGCCTGAAAATGGCTTGAGACACCTAAAAGTATTTAAAGTGTGTTGAAATAACAAAAAGAAAAAGATTCCGATCTACTGTGTGAAGTTGCTGAAGATAACTGAATGAATGACATTAATGTTTAATGTTCTAACACATCTTTTCCTGAAGCACTGTCACTTGTCACTTTATTATCATTAATAATCATTAAAATAAAACTCATTATAAACTGTGTTTAGGATCAGAACCAATGCAGATTTTCTGGACACCTGGAATAAAGTTATCCCTGCTATTTCTTTTACAGTTCACACTGAAGAGAAAATCAAGGCTTCAGTCGTAGAGGAGTGAGTGAATTTAATCTAAAAGAATGCATGTTGGATGTGGATGTTTTGGGCATTCGCATTAAGATTATTTTGAAATTTTAGAATAATGTTGTCTTGTTATAATGTCCTGCTATTAAAAGCACACAGAGATTTCTGAATTTTCTGCATAGTACTTTTTAAATGTACAGAATTATGTAATCTGGTTGCAACAATGTATCATATGACGTACAAGAGATACAAAAAGAAAATGTTGAGTGTACCTTCTTAAATATTTGCATTTCTCTGTTCTATTTTTCTATAAAATATGCTTGCTATTGATTAAAAAATATGCAAACTAAAGACGGTGTATATCTTTTCTATTGATAAAAGCAAATAACTTGAATGTGCAGGGTTATGTTTGTGTAGAGCCAATTGACAACCGAGTGACGTGTGGAATCCTTTATACTATACTTATTATCATCATATAGCAACCCATAGACATGTGATGGTTATGTGCTTAAGTAATATTGTGTCATTGTATATATATATATATATATATATATATATATATATATATAAATATAATAGTAGTACAATGAAATCTCGGATTGCGAGTAACCTGCAAGACGAGCAAAGATTTTTAATAAATTTTGACTTGGAAAACGAACAAGTCTTGGTTCATGAGTACCGAGCATCATGTATCATGCATGCCCATCTTGTTTTTATGCCAAGCATCACATGACCACAACTGAACCAATGCTTTTTCTCTCTCTTGCGCTGCAAAATTGTGGTTAATTGTCTCCCCTGCTGGGTCTTGGTGCGCGTGCTCTTACTGGTATAATTAACATCTGTGCATCTGTGTCGCTCAATCGAGTGTCATTAGGGAGATTTCTTGTTTATTTTTTTGATAAAACAGTTTCCGTTATGTGTGCTCGTGTGAAAAGAGTGGAGGATGGGTGTGTAAGACAGAGAAGGGGAGGGGCTCCTTACTTTAGCTTCACACATTCCGTTTGTGTGCCCAGGCATACTAAATGTAACACTTATCTGTAGGAATTTATTTTTATTTTTTTTTTTTGAAGGTAAGGTACAGGTTCATTTGTTTTATTTTTACTTTATATTTTGTGTTAATTATTTTTATGCATTTCTTTCTTGGGCTGTGGAACGAATAATTTGATTTTCTATCATTTCTAATGGGAAAATCCGATTTGGTCTACGAGTGTTTTAAAACACAAGCCACTTCCGGAACAAATTATGCTCGTAATTTAAGGTTCCACTCTATTACTACAGGAAATGGCAGCATGGTGACTTAGTGGTTAGCACTGTCATTTTGCAACTTCAGGGTCCGGATTCGAATCCCGCCTCGGGGTCTGTGTGCATGGAGTCTGCATGTTCTCCCTGTGCTTGGTGGGTTTCCTCCATGTACTCTGGTTTCCTCTCACAGTCCAAAGACATGCAGATTAGACTAATTGCTGTTCCCAAATACAATATTCACCACACGCCTCCACAGTCACTAGGTGGACTACACAGGTTCCTAGATGGATGGATGGACTACAAGGTATAAATTTAAACATGACTATGCTGAAGCATAATTGCATTATCTTCCTTTTCTGTTGTGCATCTTAAAGTTAAGGGAGTGATATGAATGCTTTTATGCTTTCTCCTTATATTCCGATTACACAATTACTAGATTCTAGCTGGTAGATATGTTATCAGTTAAAAGGAAAATCATGTCAATATGCAACTCAAATCTTTACTCGATCAGTTTCATATGGAAATGTTTATTGTTTTCTTCAGGTCAGTGGTAGCTTGAAATCTATAATAAATTATATAAAGGTCATACAAGAAGGTTTTCATTCTAGACAAAAGCTGCAACATAAGGCACTAAAGAGTAACTGTAACTCTCTCTGTGTACATGCTTTTGTAATGTCTACATTTAAAACTAGACTTTGGTGTTTTATCTCGGTATTATATTACATTCTAAGGTATTTCTACTTAATTAAGAAAAACAGTTAAATACACAGGGGTTAACCTGGATCTATAAAAATATATGTGAAAATGTAGCACCCTGAAAAAACAGCTAGGTTTATAACAGAACTGTTAAAATAAGGCACATGTGTATGTTAACATTTCACCTTTGTAATGTTGCTGCTGGGAGTAAGACATAAAAGTGCATATTGTCCAGTATTATTAACTTGATCTTAATCAAGATTCTGTTAAGTTAAAATAAAATGCTTTGGTTTTACTTTCAGTCATTCATCTCTCTCTTCCGCTCAGTGGCAGTTCTGACATTTTGGGTGGCATCTCTGTTTATTCACATTACAGCGGCAGCCTCCACTCGTGTCTCCAGGACCCTGTAAAAAAAAGTCACACAGTTTACATCCAAAATCACATGATTGTCACATGAAGCCTTTGGAAAATTAGCCTTTAGCTTGTCTTTCCTAAATGTATATATTTCTATACTGTAAAAAAAATACACAATTTAATTTGAACAGTTGATATTGAGATGGACACATGAATAAGGGTTCTTGCAGTTTCTAAGCAGGTGAGTGAATGGTTGTGTACCGCAGGACCCCAGCGTGGCCCTCTGGTGACCCAGCAGATCTCTGTGTGACACACAGTGCAGCGTAGCCAATCACAGCCTTCCTTCTTCTGCACTATTATTCCACACTGAGGACAGTGCATCGCCTCGCCGGACTTCACCAGAGTCTGTTGCATGCAAAGACAAGTACAACAAAAACAAAGATAATTAGCGCTGAAACAATAAATTAACCTGGGAATGATTTGTTCTTAAAAACAAAGGCAATGATGATTGACTTGTCCTTTTTAGAAAGCATTTGCAAATTTATTCTTAGGTGCAAATATGGTAAAATAATAACAAAATTGTATCATGAAAAATAACAGCATTATGTCTACAGATGATGAGGGTAAAATAAAAAAGGTTATATAAACGTCTTAATTCTTATGTTGTTGGTAATCTTTCAGCTAATTGACATTTAAAGAATCTGTTACCATGATCAGGGAGTTATTGCCCCGTATAATCCTGACCTCACTCCAAGCCATTGCCACATGTTTGGCTGTTATAGGAGTTCCTGGGAGGCCAGCATTTCTGACATGGAGCAGGCAGTCCGTTCATGGCTCTGTTGTACTGAGAGTGTTTTTTACATGCTTGACCTTGATGGTATGTATCCAAGCACTAGTAAGACGCTGGGATAAGTGTATTAGGGGGAGTAGAACTTAGTATAGTAAGGGATTATATAAAGAAATGAAAGGAGGTTCTGTTATTCTGCGCAATTAAAAGTCCGGGTTTTACTTGAACGTCCCTTAAATTGAACAATAAGTAAACTTATTTATTGTGTTATTAAATGGCCGTGCTACATCTAAAAAGTTAATTTAATTATAACCTTACAAAGGTTAACTGCATGACATGCTAATTATCTGCTTTTATGTCAAATAAGCTTGTTTGTAAAGCAAAAATAACTACTCAAACACAATGATGGCATGCAGTTTGACAAGTTCAAATCTAAATTTCGATGAATAAAAAAAATCTGCTTTATATTTTATCATGTTAAAAAAAATATGTGAGACCTTCAGGAGGTCCCTCGTTCTCCGGGCTGCGATGTCATTAATGGCACGAGCAGCGAGATCGTCCTGGTACTGCTTACAATTCATTCCTTCATGAATTGCCTGAGACAGACAGAGAGAGAGAGAGAGAGATTCATGTTTCACCAACGTACAATTTGTGCATTTGGTTTCTCCTATTATTTCATAAATGTTGATAAACAAAGATATTAAAGTGAACAAAGAAGTTAAGTTATTTACATAGCACATTTAAAACAACCGATAGTTGACCAAAGTGCTTTACATAACAAAGTAAAAAAAAAAAATCATTCAAAAACCAAAACCACTATAACACATGTTTAAAAGCTTGGGTAAACAGATACCATATACAGATATTTTTTAATTAGAAGCAGAAATTGATGTGCAGATTTCCAGAGAACTTGACAGAAGTATGTTTGTGTGTGTGTGTGTTACCTTGCAGAGCAGACAGTTGTGCTTTTTGCAGACAGGGCAGTGGAACGTGTTGACGGTGTCTTCATACACACACCAGCCTGGACAGTCGGTCGTGGCACAATGATAACTGCCTTCACATCGCGACTCGGCCACTGAGAGCCCCCGCTGCAGCCAGCGCTCATACTCCTCGCCTGAAAGCAGCTGACACACAGAAGATTAACAGAAAGTAAAAGAGTGCTACGTAAGAGTGGAAAGATTTGTAGATGGTGTAGAACTGAATGAAAGAGTTCTCACAGCTCGGATCTCTCTCTCCTGCAGTGTGCAGTCACATGCGTACGCCTCGTCTCTGTAGGGACACGCCACCTGAGGATCCTCTGAAAGCAGGATTACTGAACGCAGACATTCTCTACACACATATACACACCCACACACAAACAAACATTTTGACATGGTAATGTGGTCAGAAAATATATTACTGCTCCAATTAAATAGAAAATACAATATTATACAAGCATTTTATAGCATTTATCCATGACCACCCACCAATCTCCCACTGACTATCCTCCAGTCATCTACCAATTACCCACTGTCCATACATCAGTTATCCACCACTCACTGATCAACCAGCAGTCGTTCACCAACACTCAATTGACTATCCAACAGTCGTAGACCACTCAACAACCTTCTACCAGTAATACAACCATTCACTGACTCCACCAGTCATCCAACATTCACTGACTATCCACCAGTCATCCACCAATCACTCACTGACTATCCAACAGCTATGCTTCACTCAATGACCATACACCAGTCATCCAATAACCCACTGATCATCCTCTAGTCATCCAACAATCACCCAGTAACCATCTAACAGCTATCCATCAATCAGCAATCCTAAACTTACTATCTATAACTTATCCACCAATCCTCCACTTACCATCCACCACAAATCCACCAATCCTCAAACTTACCATTCATCACTCATTCACCAATCCTTCACTTACCATCCACCACTCATCCACCAATCCTCCACTTACGATCCATGACAAATCCACCAATCCTCCACTTACCATCCACCACTCATCCACCAATCCACCATTGACAGGGAATTCACCAAAATCCACCAATCCTCCACTTACCATCCATCACTCATCCACCAATCCTCCACTTACCATCCATCACTCATCCACCAATCCTCCACTTACCATCCACCAATCCTCCACTTACCATCCACAACAAATCCACCAATCCTCCACTTACCATCCTCCAATCCTCCACCACTCATCCACCAATCCTCCATTGACAGAGAATTCGCCAAAATCCACCAAACCTCCACTTACCATCCAACGATCACCCACTAATCATTCACTAACCATCCATTAGTCATCCACAACTCACTGTCCACCCTTCAGTCATCCACCAGTAACTCAAGAACTATCCACTAGTCATCCACCAATCACCAACTTACTATCCAGTGACCAACATTCACCAACTTTCCCTCAGTTATCCACCATCCACAAATTACAGACTGAACATTCAGTCACCCAATCAACTAGTGAACAGTTCTTACAAATCTTCCAATAACTGTCTACTATTCTTGCACCAATTAATCACCAATCACCTTTCAACCATTTGTCATCAACCATTTATCATCCATCCACCAACTGTCCTCCAACCACCTAGCTCTAAACCAGACATCCAATTCTGCTCTAGTCCCCACAATGTGTTCTTACCTGCAAAAGCAGTGAAGACACTCCCGCAGCAGGACTCCCTCTCCTGACTGCAGCTGTAAGTAACAAATCTTGCATTCGATGCTCTCTGCATTCGGCACCAACTCCTGACAGTCCACCTCCACCAGCCGAGCATAGTTCTCCCTCCGCTCTGCCTCCTTTGCCTACACATATTTTTTTATCAAACAATAACACATTATAATATTAGTGTACAGCTGTATTCAGGTTATGCATGAGTAAACAATATATTGCTGGAGCTACAGTACACTTTCTATGTGACAATCTCTGTAATGATACAAGAATAGTTAATGATCTTGAATGAACTGTCTATTGCAGTATCCAATATTTTGGGGCTAACACCCCCCAAGGAGCACGACAATTTTTGATTCCAGACCTATAATTGTATAAATTAGGACATATTCATTAAACTTTGTGACAAATTCTATGTTCAATTACTGCTGTTCCACAGTATCACTCATTGTTGTTGAGGAACTAATGGAGGAAGAGTTGCAAAGAAATGTGTTAATTTTTTATTGTTGAACTCATAATCTAGTGTTGCATGTGCAGTTCGCCTAAAATATTTAAACAGAGCACAGAGCCTATGAACATTTAGCAAGTGGATTACCTGATCCTTAAAACTCAATGTATAACTTGTCACCAATCTGCAGAAAAGACACATCTTTCTGTGGTAACTGTACACATAATCATTCACCAACACCACTTGCACATTACAGTCCTCCGCTGGGAGCTATTGCCACATTCCCCGTACAGTCCTAACCTCGCTCCAAGCCATTTCAACATGAAACACTGGGATGAGTGCATTAGTGTAACAGGATTATATAAATAAATAAATAATAAATAAATAAATAAATAAATAAATAAAGTTTTTAGTCTTATCACTATGTTCTGTTATTCTGCACAATCAAAAGTCCCAGTTCGATTTGAGGGTTTAGAAGGATAAAGTGCAGTATACAGCCATGGCTTTAAGAAAGACAAAAATATAAAATAAAATAAAAAAATGTGTTTTCGGGTCTTTTTGTCAGATGTTACTATATAAAATTGTAATTACAAGCCTAAGGCTATTATTGAGAATTACATTGAGAATTAAGTGCATGAAAAGAGTCAATATATTGCAGTGTTGACCCTTCTTTTTCAAGACCTCTGCAATTGACTCTGGCACGCTGTCAATCAACTTCTGCACCACATCCTGACTGATGGAAGCCCATTTTTGCATAATCAATGCTTGAAGTTTTAGATTTGAGGTTATATTTGAGGAGCATTTAAAAGAACAGGAATGCCATTTGTCAAGAAAGTAAACTGACTTCTGCCCTGTGATGAATTGGCACCCTGTCCAGGGTTTACCCCACCTCGTGCCCTAAGACTCCTGGGATAGGCTCCAGCCCAATGCAAGATTTGTAACTAAATATATATTTATATTTAGATGTGAACCCTTCACTTAAAGATCAAACAAATGAATCTTGTTATTGCAGTGCTTTAATGTTATCTGGATAAAACTCGATGAACAGAGTTCACTATAAATTTCCTTCATCTTTCTGACATATAATGATAGAAATTTTAAATATACAGTATGCAAAACCAAATACAATGCACACTATTAAACATTATTTTAATATACAGTTTTACAAAAGTCACATATACTAGTGAATACTCTTGAGTCTTGAGACTCTCACCCAATTGCATCTTTAGTCACTTCATAGCCAGTCGCAGTAAAATCTTTGTTCCAGTTTCTTTGATTTAATCTACATCATTTAATTGAATATGAAGAAACAAGGGGTGGCTCAAGACTTTTTACTGTATGACGCAAATAAGTAATCAAGATACAAAAAAATCCGTCCCTGTTTATTTATTTGTTATAGATACAAGACGTTTCATTTCTGGACCACCAGTAAAACACTTTTCAACGAGACAATGAAAACAGAAAAGTCCAATTTAATCCATATAGTACATATTTAATATATCTAATAACATTTTATTTACTTTCTTAGCATCTTTTTTCATCATGGTAAGATATTATTCAGACAATAAATAACAGCGCACAGCAAGGCTCTTTACCTCCAGGCCTTGCTATACTGCATAGTTTCATGACTGTGTAGTTGTCAGTTACAACTCTACCCTTCCTGAGCTTGAGTGAGTTTAATCGCAGTAGGTATATTGCACAGGACTGAGAGAGAACTAATCCATTTTATATCTCGACTGTGTTGTACCTCACTGTATTACCCTGGGTCAAGGATCAGTGTAAACTCTTCATGGGGTGGAAAGTCAGTTTCATAAACGTATGCATCCCTGATTGGGTTATTATAACCATATCATTTAGAATAATTAATAAAATTATGCCCAAGAAACTACTGTGTGAGCCTTGCACCATCGACAGCCGTTGTGGCTTTATAAGTACCATCAGATGCTAGTACTCCTTATGCTAGTATAACAGCGCAGAGTGTAAAATGCTATAGAGCTAAAAGGTTTGTACAGCAAAAATATATCCATGAGATTTTTTTTTTCCAGAACATGTTATTAATATCCGTCTTGAATGACACAATGGAGGACTGAAAGTTGAGAAAGAGAGACATTTATGCTGAGTATTTTCTGGTGCGATGATGTATTTATTATTCTTAATACTGTGACTGAACGCCAAATTGTTGGAAGTGTGCTGAAGAAAAGTGTGTTGCAGTTTAGTAAAGTGTGTTATTCTCAAATCTACTTGCACAAGAGCTTGTATGACGAACTCTCCCTCTATAGTACTGAACGGATTAGAAGCGTGAGGTCATTTAACGAAGTGAAACTTTGATACAATTATGGAAAAAGTCTTGGGTGTCACTTTGTAACATGAGACTTGAGAAAGAGTCTTCAGGAGGAGTGTGTGCTCACAGCAGTGCTTAACACCATCCCGGAGTGGAGGGGTCAAGAGTACCAGAATATACAAATATTTTGCAAATACCCCCAAAATAGCTAATGATGTTCCTGATATTCTCAGGGGTTCGAGTTAGCTAACCCTAACCCTAACCCTAAACCCCTATACAGTATATGGACCCATTATATCCATAGATACCAAAAGAAGTACAATTCAGTTCAGAAATTGTTCTTTGACTTAGTTTATCATCAAACTAACAGTGCAGAAATCTGGCCTGTGAGCAGTTTTCATCAAAAATAAACTTTAAAAACACATACATACCATCAGTTTAAATAAAAGTGCTTTAAGAATAAGAAGTGCTTTAAAGGAGAAGGTCAAGCTAAACTCCTTGAACCTGCGTATCATAAATGAGAACCATCGATTCATTCCTTGTTTTCCCAGTTTAGCATTTCTTCATAACCGAAGTACAATAGATGAGATTGGCATGCACAGAGATTTCACACAGCCTGAGCGCAGTACTTGTTCAGTCTTGATTGCACGTTATTTTTAAGGTGTTCGTGTGATATCCTGTATTCCTGTCACTGGGACGTCTTGCAAGTATTCATAAAAAGTCCCAGCAGACTTTCAAGCTTCTTCAAGTGTTATTTTGTGCATAGCGACTGTGTATGATGTGTGTGTGTGTGTCAGTAGTCCTGGTCGAGGTTGTACTGTAGTGAGTTGCTGGCCCTCCGCTCCTCCCTCCTCCCTTTCTCCTTTAAAAAAAAAGAAAACCAGACAGAAGAGAAGAGCGTGAGACCGGAGAGCCAATCATAGTCTGAGATCCTGCCTTCTATCTCTCTAGGTAAATCTGCTCGAGTAAAAAACAAAAAGTGTCCTCCTGCTATTTAGTTATTAAGATTTGTGCCTAATGAATTTAATAAAAATCTAATTGATTAAACACATTTCTTGCTACCAGTTTGGCATTATGCTAGAATTAAAGTTGTAGCGCCACCTGTTGGATAATAATGCAAGTGTATTAAAATCAGTTGCTAAACATTTGTATCGCTTCTTAGCGACATTGGTCCTAAGAAATTTCGAACACCAAAGGAATTCTGGCAGCTTTGGTCTAAACAACACGGCTAAACCTGCAAATCTCTCTGAAAAATGAAATCATCACAATGCCATCAACCTGCAATCTAGCTGTATTGAAAGGGAATAGTCTGACTGTGCATCTGTTTGTGTAATGACGATCTGATTGTAAACGTCTGGTTCAGGTATTATGTCTGTTTCCTGAGACTGTATTAGTATTCCTGGAATGCCAATCTCATCTATTAAAATGAATACGTGTATAATTAGAGCTGCACGTTTGAGGTCAGCAGGTGTGTATGTATGTGTATGTATGTGTATGTATGTATGTATGTATGTATGAGTGTGTGTATGAGTGTGTGCGATGTCTGACCTGCTGGTACTGCCTAATGGCTTCTTTCTCCTGTTGGATGCGTCTCAGTTCCAGTGTGTCGGGTCTGTAGCCCCCAGGCACCGTGTAACTCTCGGGTCTGTCTGTACTGCACATCTCACAGCCGGGACGCGTCGGCTTGTTAATGTACGTACAGGACGGACACGCCCATCCCAGCTGTACACATACACACATATGACTTAAT
The DNA here is from genome assembly GCF_024256425.1 of Clarias gariepinus. NCBI lineage: Eukaryota > Metazoa > Chordata > Actinopteri > Siluriformes > Clariidae > Clarias > Clarias gariepinus. The sequence continues at coordinate 7,884,927 of NC_071100.1, read as the reverse complement.
ATCACACATTAAAAATGTTTAACATACTGTATATTTGATATTTTATTTTAACGTATTACTACGTGTAATTAATTCAGAAATTTTATGATTTTAATGGAAAGTAATCATATGACCACGTTTGACCCTAAAGCCTTAATATAGTCGCAGTGCGGTTACCCGGCTGTGGGCGATAATGGCACATTTAACATGGATAATTAAATGACTGAGAACACATCACCAGGTGTGCTAAACAGCAAGTTACACCATAAAAAGCTTATAAATGAGGTTTGGATAAAACCAAAGTTGTGTGTTCTCAAGCTACTTAAAAAAACACAAAGTTGTATAGGTGGTAGCTGAAGTATTCTGTTGATTTTCAGATCTGAGGATCCACACACCCATACTACCCGCCAGTGCATGCAGTGCCAGTCCCATTCGAGAGATTTAAAAGTAACATTTGTTGAATGTTATTGTTTACGATATTATAAAAGCGAATAATCTGTTTTCTGAAACCAGTTTGTCATGCATTTCTTTATCTCAAGACTGCATGTAAATAAAGTAAATCTGAGTATTTAGAATTGTGATTAATTGCGATTAATCATGGACTATGACTGATTAACTAGATTAAAATTTGTATCTATTGACAGCAACTATAGTAACAGCTTATTTTCAAGGACTTGCCTCCACATAATAATAATAAAAATAATAATAGATGACATGGTGAGGTTGCCTATGAGGTGACATTCATGAAAAGCGTTTCCAAAGTCAGCACTTAATAACAGTCAGAGGTGAAGGTGAAAACTGTGAGCTTTATATAATCTGTGAAAGTTTTGAGAATGTGCCATTTACAGAGAAGAAACTGAGGCTGGTGAGGGAACATCTGTGCAAGTGAGAACAGGAACTAACTGGTTTCATGGACATTCCTCAGCATAAACTGTAACTAAAAGTAGATAAATGTATTATTCCGTTTCATCATTCTGCTACATTGTGGAGTTTTTTTTTTTTTTTTTCCTTTAACACTACAAAACTGTGGTTTCATTTTTGTGCTTGGAATAGTAACGAGTCTTCACTCGAAAAATAGAGACAATACTTGATATTTAGCAATAATTATGTAATTCAACAAACTGCCTTTTTATTTTAAGCAGGTTCTTGTGTTTACATAGTTGTGTGTGTTTGTGTGTACCTGTGTGTTAGTTCCGCTGGGCAAGAGTGCTTCGTTCAGCTGCGGCATCTCCAGGTTAATGAGCTCTCGGATTTCACCCAGACCCAACCTCTCTGTCCCGGCCAAACTCCGACTGCCTGAAACGTCAGAGGTCACGAGATTCAAAATATTATCTCATCTTGTTCGCACTTTAAGGAATGATGACTGTACAGATGTAATACATTTAAATACGGAACTGATGAAGAAGAAAAAACAATTATGAAGAGTAGAGTATTTAAGGTACTTTTACTCCTTATATACTTGTCTTGTTCTATTGCCAGGGGATTTTGGCAATCAAAGCCATTTAGTTCTACAAAACGAAGCAAATAAACTTGCTTAAACCTGAACGTATTGTATATACACATAAAAGAGGTGTTCGAGTCAAACCAGGACTAAGTGTTCCCTTCATTTGTTTGAGCAATATATTTTCAGCTAAAGAGCATTTTGAGTGTCTCATATTGTGTAAAGAGTGTAAAATATATAACAATATAATTTTTATATTGTAATCTCACAACGAAAAATCGCTCACTTAATATAGATAATTAATATTCTGAGCTTGTTTCTGCATTATTGTACACACACACACACACACACACACCGGTGGTGTTGTGCTGCGGGTGCAGTCTGGTGGGCAGTGTGTTATAGGCTCTCAGTGTTCCCTCCGGCCCGGTGCCGACAGACTGCAAGTCCCCGGGGGAGGACGTGGGAGCGAGTGGGAAGTTCTCCTGGTCCTGCTGCCTCTGCCGGGACACAAGGTACAGGAAGGCGGTGTCTCCGTCCTGCTGCACGCCGTAGGACGCCAGAGAGCGTGAGTCAGAGCACAGACACTGACCGATAACCCAGCGCTGGACGTGCGGATGGAAGCCGTACTGCACAAACACCTAAAATACAAGAACAAGAAGGAGAGAGGGAGAGTTATATCATGTGATTTCAGTTTAATCTGATTACTGCTGCTGTTTACGTTTCTTGACAAGAACAGAAGCCATTTTTGTTGAAATGCTCAGATGGAAAAAAAAAAAGTTCATTTGTATTGGAGAACATCCTGGTGCTCTACTTCCAGGTTCGTGCCTCGTGCTTAACAAATCTAAACACACTTTTTAATTCATAGGTTATAAAACTCATATAATGAGACTGATCCGTGCTGACCTGTTGTTTAAGAGCAGCAACTGTGGTGTGGGGGAAGACTTTCACCATGACACAGCAGGAAGAGGAAGCGTCCTCTAACACCACCGATAAACTAGAGAGCGAACAGAAGGAACGTCCAACTCACTCCCTCACTAAGGGTGTTTTTGACTTCTTATGAAATGTAAGAGTTTTCTTTACCAATACGAAATCAATGTTCAACCATTTAAGTTGGCTACCAAACCTTCTGGTATTGTCGAGTTCCACCAAAAATTAATTTAATAAATAAATAAATAAATACCCTGCATCTTGTCCAAATACTTATGGACCCAGTATATGACAATAGACATAGAGCTATTCTATTTTACTACCTGATCTCCTTGTTGGTGTTGGTGTAGTGTTTGTGATCTGGCTGGATGCACAGCGGAGTGTGCTGACGAGCCAGAGACTCCGCACACACAGACGCCCCCTGAACATCACCGGCCTCTATAGCCCTCACCAGCTCCATACACAGCTCCTCTACACGGAGAGAGAGAGAGAGAGAGAGAAGGGGAAGGCGGGGAGAGAGAGAGTGAAAAAGTGAGAGACACAGAGAAGTGAGTGAAGAATGAGAAAGTAAAGAGAGCGATAAGAAAAAAAGTTAAGTAAACAGGAATAAAATAAGGAAGAACAAAAAGGACAACAAAGAAAAGTGTGTGTGTAGAAGTGAAAGGTGGAAAAAGCGTTTAACCAAGACTAAAATTAAATCATGCACACGATTTTTACTCACTACGGTGCATGTTCAGTAAACACACATATGTGTTTTGCACATCATCTAAGACTAAATCCTATTTTACACATACGCAGCTGACCTGCAAACGTATCCCTTGTGTTAAAAACCAGCTCAGTCTGTGTGGGAGGGAGGAAGAATGCAGAGCAGTGGGACGAGAGACAGTCTGCTATTTTTCTCTACACAATGCACAATTGAGACTTTTGTGCTTTGTTTGGACAGAGGGAGCGAGGAGAGGATGCGAGGACGTACCCGTGCTGGACAGGGAGGAAGGCATTTGTACAACCAGGGGCTGGGGCAGCAGCTGTCCATCAACCTCTACAGAACAGCCAATGGCCACTGAGGGGAGGAGTCACAAACACTGTCAGTATTAAACCTAATCGACCTTCTTTAAAATGGCACCGTTTTATCATATCGGCTGTTTTTGCATCCGGATTTCAGTGTTGAAAAAGATCTGAATAATTGGGGTATTAAATCTGAATTTGGCGAGTACAACAATGTGCCTCACCCCGACGAGCCTCGCGGAGCGATGACATCACCACAGTGGCCCAGGCTTGGGCTTCCTGCTCGCTGTGGAAGTTGAAGGTGATGCGGTCGTAAGGGGGAGCGATCAAGACCAGGTCATGACTCCGTGGTGTCTTGACTTCATAGCGCAACGTCCTGAGGTCGAAATCGGCAATGCACTAAAGGGGAGGATAATAATAATAATAAAAAAAAGATATGCATAGTTTTAAAACCAGGTGCTAGTACCAATAATGACACATCAGTAAAAGACTAAAGCTAAATGATCAAATCTAAACTAAAAGGCGGTGTGCTTCAACCACTCCCTTAGGTTTAGTTGGGAATTATGAGTTATGTCTGTGTAATAAGCGAGAACAGATGTTGTGAGAATGAGGTCCACAATAGCATGAACAAGATCACAATCGACAATCATCAGCAAAAACTCCGGCCATAAAGCCCGTTAACGCGACTCTACAGGAAGAGAGTTCTTAGGTAAAGATCACTTAATCACGACTCGCCATCAATACACAGGTAATCTGTGTGTGTGTGTGTGTATGAGAAAGTAGGTTTACTGACAATTAAATCTTTAAACCTCACTGTTTTTGTTGTTTTTTTCTTTACAAGGTTTATAATTGTAGTTTTTTTCACACTAACAAACTCTAACCGGTTGAAACCTTAAATCTACTTGGCAAGAAGGGATAAAATATTTGTATAACAGTTAGGACAAGGGTTTTGTAAGAAGTTGTTGCTTTGTATATTTTCTAGGCATGGGACTCACCAGGGACAACCTGATACAATATTACCACAATACTTATTAATTCATCCATTCATCATCTATACCGCTTTATCTTGTATACAGGGTCACGGGGGGCCTGGAGACTAAATCCCAAAGGACTTAGGGCACGAAGCGGGGTACACCCTGGACAGGGTGGTAATCCATCACAGGGCACGTGCGCGCGCACACACACCCTACGGGCAATTCAGGAACACCAATTAACCTAATCTGCATGGCTTTGGACTGTGGGAGGAAACCGGAGTACCCGCAGGAAACCCACCATGCACGGAGAGAACATGCAAACTCCAAGGCGGAAATCGAACCCTTGATCGTGGAGGTGCGAGGCCACCGTGCTAACCACTAAGCCGCCTAATTTAAATGTATATATAAAAAAATTCAAATAAAATGAAACATCCACATATTTCGTAGTCAGTGTGCTGATACATGAATCATACTATGCCAATTCCCTTATATCTATATATATAATAAAAAATATATATATTTTTATGTTTTTGAGTTCAGCCTTTATTCATCATAAACACATTTCTGCACCGTAAAAATCTTCACAAATCCCAGCTTTTTTTTTTTTTTGCTAGTAGGCAGAAATCAGAGTACAGGGTACTCTGTAGAAGACAGAGTTAAGGGCCTTGCTCAAGGGCCCAACACCCGCTGACCTCTCGAACAGTAACACACTCATCTAAAGTTTATTAAATATGATTATTTGTTACATTTTTTTTAGGGAATTAACTTCTAACCTTACTAATGTGTCATTCTTCTGTCCCAGGCATCTCAACATTCTTGACATGAAAAAAAAATGTATAACGACTGTGATGACGTCAGAGTATCGAACGCCCCACTCTAGCCACACTTCGTGTACTAAGCGCGCGCGCCCGCGCACGCGATCGGAGCGGCAGTTCTGAGAGCAGTTTTAGAATCCGTGAAGCGGCTCCGCGACCCCTAGAGCTGTTCTCAGAACTGTTGGAAACGCGCCCTAACTTTTTTTTCTTTTTTTTTTTTTAGCCTCGACGCTGTAAACAATAACACGGCGATCACGTGACATGAGTGGTCCGAGCGGAAATGATTTATTTTTTATTCTTCCTTTAAAAAAATAATAATAATAATAAACCCTTTAAAAGAAGTGAGCGGCGCGTTCGGGTCTCTGATGTGTGTGTGTGTTTGAGTTACCGCGTTAGTTCCGCTGCCGTGTCTGAGAGCCAGCCGGAATTCCCCCGCCTTGCCCGGGTCCATGCTGAGCTGCAGCCGCAGAGCTTCGTCCCCGCAGCCGGGCAGACACAGCGGCCGGATCCCGGAGTGACTCGCGGAGACTCGGACCGACATCAGGACGGTGCTGCATCCCGCCGCCGGGGCCTCGAGGCCGGCCAGAGAGGAGCAGAAGGAGAAGGAGGAAGGCGGACCGGGGGTCGGCTGCGGAGCTCCGGAGCTCTGCGACATTCCACCGTCACCGCCGAGAACTTCTCATTCCACCGCCGTTTCCCCTTCAACCGCCGTTACTTAGTTGCTGCTACATAATTACACGCCGCACTCATATCCAACAACTCACTCCCTGCGATACAACAAGGACTCAAAGCCAAGGAGAGAGGGGGGAAAAATAAAACAACAATCCAGTTTCACTTCAGCTTCTTCAGCTCGAACTTGGTTACAATGTTGCTCATGCGCTTTCAAAATGTGTCAGGAACACGGTAACTGCCCCGTCCCTGCCTCAGCTAGCTGCGTTGCGCATGCGCAGGTAGAACTACGCATGCGCGGTGTAACTATATCGCTTTAGGGGGTTTTCATGAGTTGCGTAGAGGCACGTCGACTTACTGGATCTGAGCTCGTTGATACTTACTGAGATTAGATTAGTACAAGTGTTGGTTTAAAACATTTTAAAGTTGATTAAAATGGGAAACCATTGAGACTGGAAGTGTGTGTCTGTGTGTGAGTTATGTTCCTGTAACACCAGGGCCTGAACTGTTCATTTGTAGGGTCATAGGTGTCCTGGAGCCCATAACAGTGAACTCAGAGCACAAGCACTCACGATCCATCAAACCAGTTTTTTTGTTTTGTTTGTTTTTTAAGAAAGAATGAACTGGATAGACAGCTTTAAAGGAGAGAAAGAGAGAGATCTGTAAGTGGCGGTGATGCAGCCTACAGAACTCAAACTAAAGACCCAGAGTTGTAGTGAGAAGAACATGTCGGGATAGTGTGGAAGTTTTGCATGAAGCAGGTGAAAAGTTTGAGACATAAAACAAGACAAAATAAGATCAGGGAAGGCATATAATATATAATAATAATAATAATAATAATAATAATAATGTTAAATCATGTTATAAAGACCTTACTCAGAACAAGACTAAACTCTTACAAATGCTGACACTGAGGACCAAAATTTTATTTGGTATGTACACAATCATACACAATATGACATTTAGCGAAATTATCATATGACTGTTTGTGACCTCAAATAGAAGTACAGGACAGAATAAAAAGAAAGAAAGATTTTACTGCAATAAAAAAAATATAATTTGGAATGAATGTACTGTACATAGAGTATCTACAAATTTATCTATTTACAAAATTACAATGAAATATAATTAAAATAGAAATATAAATTATAAATTACACAGGATGTGCAGACTGTGCGATATAAAAAGGTAAAGACTTGTTGTGTGGGTATGACAGCAGCAGCATGAGTGAAATTCTGCAACTATAACAAAACTCTATTTAACATAACTCACTGCTTAAATTAGGGTTCGATTCCCGTCTGGGGGTCTGTGTTAGTTTGCATATTATCCCTGTGCTTGGTGGGTTTCCTCCAAGTACTCTGGTTTCCTCCCTCAGTCCAAAGACATGGAGATTTGGATAAATGACGAGGATGAGCGTTACTTTGTACATAACTAAAAAAGAAAACTTCAAATGAAAAGAAAATGAGTCTATTACAAACACATCTTATCTACAGTAACAAGAGGTTAGAGGGTGCCCTTTTGTTTTGTTTAACCCATGTTTATTCCTGTTTTTCAGTTAGTAAGAAAGTGGAGGAAAGCCTTTGTAGATTATTTCTTTTATTTTACCCGGTTAGGTTA